>NC_136485.1:23431660-23469160 GCF_053919585.1 Euprymna scolopes
GCATTATCACCATAAGTTTCGTTCATTTCATCAAAAGTCTCCTGCGGTGAGCGTCCTTCCAAATACAAACACTTAATCAGTGGTCGACATTCAACAGGCTACATTTCACACCTGACTCATTCAAACAGCTTTAAAACAGAAAGCACAATTAGTTCCGATCTGTAATTTTCCTCATAACCCAAAGAGATATAAATTATTTCACATGCAAAATTTCAGGTAGATCAGAAAACTGGAAGTGGGTAAGAGAAATAACTTATTGCATGTCCTTCGTATTTATACCATTTTTAGAACAACTTAGTGTGTTCTTCATCATTAATTTTATCACTTATATCAACTTTTCTTTTTATTATTTTATGCCGCTTACATATCACATTTGATTATTAACTTAGTGCTTTATAATTAATAATGTACAGTACCTTTCAAAGACTCGGAATATATATATATATATATATATATATATATATATATATATATATATAGTGTGCGTTTTTTTCGGCTCTTCATTAACTTCCTCACACTACCTATGTGTACAACATGGCGGTTGCCAATTTCCTTGTGAAATTGAATAATGCTCCCCTTTACTACCTCCCTACTCTCAACAAATCTTGTTCAGGTTTGACCTGATATCTCTGGAAATACAGCACTAATTGCAAACAATTGTTTCTCCGAATGGTAATGATTACTTTTACAACGCTTCTTTACATAGTACATTTAAGATTTGTACCGAGCTTGATAAATTTGAAGAAAATGAGAGACTAACTTTTTTAGACCTGCAAAAGAAAACAAATATCATCAGAGGGGAATTGTTTCAAGAAAAAAAACAGCCATCTAAATCGCTTTAATAATTGGATGATGGTGATATTTCTTGGTCTGATTCAAAAGAATGATCGTCAGTTTATTCAGTTTCAGTTTATTATTATATTGAAATTGAAATTGTTAACTACAGTGGATTTTTAGGCTCTTTTAAAATTACCGGAATGACGCCTGGTAGTTGGAATTTAAAAATAGGATCCTTCACCATAATCTTTCGATCCGTAGAACTGTCAAAAACAATTACCGCAAAGAGATGTGTTCGAACCAAATAGCATGACATATGTTTGCAGCCATTGTTTTTCTGTAGTTCATAAAGATCCGACATTGTTCTAGTTTCAAGGATTTAGATTTTTTTGTATCTAAATCGAAACTTCCATGAAAATTCAGGACGCTTAAGTTTCGTGTTTTGTAAATGAGTGTTAATAAAGTCAGGATCAAATATCTAAAAGCAATGGTGTAGACCTTAATTCAGAATTCTCCAACCACGTACGTTCTACTTGTCTAGCTTGTTAAGAAATTCAGAAAATACTCTATAATAAAAGTAGGTTTCCACGAGGCTTTTATAAAGTTTTTATAAAAGGATGGTAAAAAAAAGATTTCCGTAACTTTAAGTAATGTTTGTCTTAGACACTGATTAAACAATAAGTACAAATTTACTTACGTGACAATTTAGTATGTGGTATCATTAATAACATTATGTTTGATAAAATGTGGTTGTAATACAAACAAATACACTGTAATACAAATAAATGTTAGCTATTGTTTTAATTTGTGATATTTTGAACATTTTCTGTAGGAGGTTAAGTGTGTAATTTGATAAATACTTTTACAATTAAAGTTCGTAGTTGGATTGCAGTTGATCCGTGGCCTGGTTCCAAAATTGAAAGACGGTAAGCAATACGTCCTCTTACAACATTCACTTGCGTCACGGGTGCCTGCGAAGTGGCTATACGAGCATAGAGCAAAGGATGTGTTTATCTATCTATCTATATATATATATATATATATAATGTATGCATTGATATGGTTTTTAAGTATATTTGAGATTATATGATTATTTCCACACCCAACCAACGCCGGACCTCGATAGAGCCACTGCAGCCAAGAAACCGAAAACTAAATTTTGCCCTCATTCGGGCTCATCATATTAAGATATCAGAGCAGGTTATTCGAAAACTAAGCCTCTTGATAATTTTGCTGTGAAAACAATTATGCAACTTGTCACATTCAGAACATTCTAAATTCGTTTTCGCTAGATTAGCATGTACGTTGCTATCGTCCTAACGAGTATGCCCTCACTACTTGTGAGACTAAGTTTGGTATATAATCGTGTTTGATGAACACATCATTTGTACGAGACGAAATAGGTCGATTAAACAGCTTGATGTCGCCGCGGTTTTCTTACTCTCTCTACGTTTATTAACTTTCTTGGGTATGCGTTGTAGTACATGTGGTAGTGTGATGTCTCACATGCCAGAGGCTAGCTTTCGAAACCGGAGTTCGGGCATGTCTTACTGATGAGCCCGAATGACGACGAAACTCGAGTCCTAAGCTTCCGGTTCATTGACTGTCATTACATTCGCGAGTTATCGCATTGGTTGGCTGTACAAATTAGTACATTCATATATATATATATATATATATATATATATATATATATATATACATATATATATATATATATATATATATATATATATATATATATATATATATATATACGATGAAGATAATGGAAATAGTGTTCCGAAAAATACGGTGGCGTAACCAAGCGTAAATTGGAAAAAAGGCTCAATGAACGTAAAACAGATATAAAAAATAACAATTCTCTGACTGCATTATTATATCATCTATTGCTACATAATCACACCTTTGGCTTTAAACAAACAAAAGTAGTTCAATTAATTTCAAATAAATCGCGCCGGAGACTTCTTGAATCTGCGCTTAACGCAAATTAAAGCACAATTAAACAACGTGCAGGTTTCTATAACACAGGGCAATTAATAAGTAAACTTTTATTTAAAGAACATAATGTAACTGTCGACACAGATTAACCTTATCACACCAAACAAACACACCCTGTAATACATATATTCTAAATCAATAAATTACATAACAAAAACACTCATTTCATTTCTGTTACACTCCTATAATTGAATTTCAATAGATATATCTTTTTCCAGTAAGAATATAAACTACGTTTCTATTTTTTTATATTTACATTAACGACTATATGACGTCACTAAAATTTCCCTAGCTTAAACAGCGCCAGCACTTGTCTCTCCTTTTCAATTTCCAACGTCTTTTTCGGTGTTTCTGAAATAGAACTGCGTCACACTGTGCACGTGAAACATTTTAAAATATTTTGTACTGGTATCTTTTGTTTCTTAATCTCATTCATCCAGGGGAAGTCTCGAAATTAAGAGGAAACTTTGGTGAATACATAATACGGTTTGTTTCCTTTTTATTTCTCTCTCTCTCTCTCTCTCTCTCTCTCTCTCTCTACGCCTCCTTCGGAGTGTGGGTGCCGATGTGTGTATGTACTTACAGGTACATGTACTCTATTTAGTAACTTAGGGAAATTTGACGTCAGCGGGTGCAGCGCCGTGTCTATGGCTGCAAGCGCGCATATGTGCATATAATTGCACGCCAGGGCGGAGATGTATGTGCACATGTGAACGTAGCTTTAAGTTTATATATGGGTACGTTCACATGTGTGTGCTAGCGCGTTCGGCCGCTAGCTAAACCTTTCCCAAAAATTAACAACAAATAAAAAAACAAATAAATAAACCGAATCATATCCCCCCTGCCTCCGATCCTAAGCGAACACCCAACAGGTAAAGACATACTTATCAAGAAATCATCTGAACAACGAGACGCCAAAAACTTTAACAATAAGACTCGAATTTTTAATGTAACATCCTCCTCCTACCCCTACATATACTCCTTCCCCTCTCCATACATCCGTATACACTCACCCACACCAGAAATGAACTTCACAGACCCTCCCCCACAAGGTCCTTAAACTCAAATATTAAAACATTACCGACATACCAATCACCCCCTCACACGTTTCCCTCTTTTTCCCCTTCCTCTTTTTTCCGCTCTTCTCGAATCCCTCCCCTGACATCATTCATTCTTTCATCCCATCATAACGAACATTTCTGTAAAAGTCTGAGGAAGCTACAGACGGCGAAAAAAACGGCCTGGTATCTGTAGCAATAATGTAACTTAACAGAAAAATACGGTAATAAAAAATAAAACGCATATATATATATATATATATATATATATATATATATATATATATATATATATATATATATATATATATATATATATATATATGACAATCGAAGGATTATAATTCGCAGAGGTAAATGGAGGAAAACGAACACACCTAATTATATCATTATTATTAACGTTTTGTCTATATTGCAGTTCTCTTTGCCATCAATACAAAAAACACGACGAGAGTACAATAAATGTTAGAATTTACAACACACCCTGGATTATAATATTCAACTCTACATAACAATAACAGGACAAACATTCAAAACGAAAAAAACGGAATTCTTGAAAGTAACCTTCACTACAATGCACGTGTGCATATTGTGCTATACTATAATATTTCCCTGGTGTTTATTAGAAAAACTGAACGCAGATAAAGAAATAGGCATACTAAACGTGACAATGATATGAAAAATAGCACTTTCTTGAATGTATTTATCCGCCATTCTCAATAAATTTTGAATTCCAATTTACATTTACAAAACGCAACTTACATTTAAATGTAAGTGTATACACTCCCCTATGCTACAATTCTCATCTAATACAATTTAGACAAAATTTACGCAGATTGTAGAAAATGTATTCTGAAAGTGGATAAAATATAGCATGACCATTCTTTTCATGTGAAACAATCACACTCTTAACAGCTTAACACTAAACTTAAATACAATAAAACACCATGACATATTTAAACACCTATATACTTTAAATAGTAAATTCTTATTAAAATAGCAAACTTAATTTTAACACCTATACATTAAACAAAATAAAACACAATATTGATAAGAATTGATTTATATACATATATATATATATATATATATATATATATATATATATATATATATATATATATATATGCATACAAATATAATATTTTAATACATTATAAATACAAAAAATAAACACGTATTTGATTTCAGGTACAAGTCCAAATCTAAATATTATACTGTTATATTCATTTCAAGAAAATAAAATCGAGACACTTTCTTTAGGTAATCATAACAGAAGACATTCGTTCACCTAGGTCAAATTCAAACGTTTATTAATAAAAGGTGCAATAATAGAGTATTTGTCGTTTGGTGTCTCTAAACTCTCTGATACCTGGAGGAGTGTATCTACATTGTATATCTTATTGTTCCAGTGGTGCTAGGTCATTCTATTATAACAATTTCCAACAAGCCAAATTCATCCCTAGAATTTGGTGTACCATTCAGTTTCATTTGAGCTTGAACCAAATCGTTCAGCTCTTTTCCTTTTCTTTTACTTCTCCTTGCAATTTGCCTTTGTTAATTATTCGATTTTTTAGAGTGACTAGTTTTTTGTAGGTACTGATATTTTCTTGGTGTTTCTTTGTTGTTTGGAGTTTTTTTTTGGACAGTGTCGTACAACACTTACAATGGCAGCTCTTACTTTTTGACCGTTTCTATGTACCTTCGTTTCAATTGGGTAATACGTCGTGTATGGAAAAATGTGCGCCATTTTAGGATATAGTCCTTTCTCCCGATTCTTGTTGAGCCTATACCATCTTGCTCAAAATATATTGCCCGATAGCTTATGAAGATAACTTTATCCCAGTAATTACACGTCTTGTACTTGGCTTTATCTTTAATATTTTTTTCCTTTCTTCACTCGGAATAAATCTGTTGATCACAGACCGTACTTTTCTGGCAAGCATTATTTCAGCTGAAGATTAATATGTATTAGTATTCTGCTGAATTGTATTAGTATTCTCTGAATTGTTATGAATTATTTTTGACCACGCTTTTGAAGGTATCGACAAACGTTTCCGCTTGCTCGTTAGACCAAGGTGTATAAATTGACCTAGTGATATGTTCCCTGACCAGTGACTCACAGTATTCCTTAAGTTATTGTCTTGTGAGCATGATACCATTGTTACTAATAACCGTGTTTAATACTCGAAAACGACGAAATACTACGTCTTACGGCTTTATGATATGTACATCTGTGTGATGTTTGCCATCTTGAAAAACTATCTTCGATTACCAGGTAAAACCTTTCCGTGGTCCTGCCTAATCTATATGGATGTGTGTCGAGTGTACATATGTTTACGGCCAAGTTTTCGTCTTATGGGGAACATGTTTGCTGGTAGTTGGTAACCTTTGATCAATTGTACCATGTTTTTTATGTCCTTGTCCATTCTAGACCACTATACACATCCTCTTATTAAGGTTTTCCTTCTGAAAATTCCAGGATTACCCATATGACATTCTGTCAAATTTTCCATTTTAACACTTGCTGTATTACCACTCTTCATATATTAGAGTTTCATCATATGTGAAAAACGGAAACAATTATAATCTTTTTTTTCATTTTCCCACTCATGATTTTTAACTTGTTAATATATTCGTGAATGCTCGCTGCTTTCATATTTCTCTGAGTATGTTTATAAGTATATCTGTTAGTTCATTGTCTTCTTTTAGTGCTGCTATAACCGTTTCTTCGAAATTCCGATTTACTTGGAATCAATCTGGAAATACAATCTGTATATGCAATTTTGTTTAATGGTAAGTGATGCATTTTAAAATTGTAGTTGAACAGATTAATGCTCCATAACTGCATCTATTCGTTGTATGGGTTGAGAATAACCTTTTTTGGCACCAACAATCGACAGTCATGATTAATTGTCAGTTTGCAAGACAAATGGTTTTCCATTGATGAATCTTTGCAATTTTTTAATAGCGTACACGATTTCACGACCCTTTTTCTCAATCTGAGTGTAATTACTTTCTGGGTATAACAAAACCCTTAAGGCGCCGGTATCATTTTATCTGTGTAGAAGCACGGTTTCTAATCCGTATTCACTCGCACATGACGCTACTATAACTCGTTCTCAGATCGTAAATTGCCAGTGCATTTTTAAGTCTTCTTAAATACTTATAGGATATAACATAGCAAACCTGTGCAATGTCTGACCCTAATATAGTTGTAAAACTCTACTAAATACGGGAAGCAACATTTCCAGAAAAAAGACATGAACTCAACGAAGTGAGAAATATAGCTAAGTTTTCACAAACAAAAACTACAAATTGAGAAATACCAAGAATGTGTTCGTATATAGTTTACATATCTTTTTTTTAAATTTATTCTGCGGTTGGTGATGTTTTATACCGATGCAATTCACATTTAGTTATATATTGAAGATTTAGATTCTAAACAATCGCATCATTTTTCTTACAATATTATTTTGAAAAAATACGGAATTTTATTAAAGGATATATATTTCAGAAATATAATTATTGGCACAAAAATGTTCATTTGGTTCAATAAATTTCAGCGTTTTTTTTTCGGCATTATAAACAAAATATCCCCAAAACATTTAGGAGCGCACCTCTTTAATTAAGTCCAGAGTAAACATCTTTAATATTACCATATTTAATATACAGCATTGAAAAAAGTAATGTTCAAGGTTCAAAACAGGTCAAATCGTCTGTTTCTCACTACCGTCCGCATTTACATTAATTTCACTATATTTATAGTTTTTCGGGTAATCAGTAAACGAGTAACACATGCAAAATTGTCGCTGACACATACTCTTGCCATGATCCAAACGACTTACGCACGTTTCTGGTTGTCGACAGGTATAGCGTTATTACATGAAAACTTATTGTCAGCGGGAATATTACATTATATATACATTATCATAATAGCAGGAAAATATTTTTTTTTAAATCGTCAAATTGCATAGAACATATACAATAATTTTCTGATAAACTTATAACGTATTTTAATGTCAGTATACGTTTGTTTATTACAGTAAGAACTGGTTTTTGTTTTTACACAGGAATCACACCTTATCAAGTTCCGGAGGCCAATCAGGAATAAGGGTCAATGGGTATACATTAGTCAATACCATTATAGCGTTTTTAACATAGGTAGTGAAAATTTTGTAAGTTGGATTACATAGGGGGATGGTCGATCAAGAACTTGAAGATAATCAGATTTTAGTCAGCTGGAAAGCAGGCCAACGGAAGAGAGTTCCAGACGCGTGCAGTTCTACGAAAGAAACTCCCTCATGGAATCTACATTAAAGTTTAGGTACAAATAAAAAGTGTGTGAAATATGTAGTAGTGGTTCTGGCTAGACACGTGTTTTTCGTGAAAGTTTCTCGAAAATGGGCCATAGATTGAAGCTCAGAGGAGAAGCTGCCATGGAAATAACGATAAAGTAGAGACAAGAAAATTGCCCTGGAGAGGAACCCTCTTTCGAGGGATTAACTAATCCTCTGGGATAACACTGTAAGTACATCTGCAGTAGGTCTATCAATCCGGATTATTAGAATTTCCAGGAATCAGCAAAGTTGAATATACGGAATATTTTAGGTGCGTTGCTCGTAAAATGCAATGTAGTATTTTATTGCCACGTCTGTTTCCGTCTGAAATTGTGGTCGAAAGCAACATTAGATAGTGGCTATTATCGTAGATGTATTGAATTTTGAATCTGGTGTTTATACCTACGATAATGTGATCCAGATATAAATGTCTGCAGTAATTTTATCAATATTGAGATGAATATCCCAAATGCAAATATGTATTTTACTTCCATTGGAGAGTCTATTTTATGGCCCACGCCTATTTCGGTGAATGATAGAAAAAAAACTAATAAGTTATCGGACCAATATTTTATGTTCATCGGCCAGAAAGATTTATTAGGTTTGTATTCCTCGTATTATCATAAATTGTGGTGAAAAGAAATGTAAATACTTAAAAGACTCATGAAACAAATTTGCTTATAAATTTTAGAAGGTCAGCGCTGTTTTTTGTACAGTTCTATATTGCCCTATGTGTAACTACCCTCTATGTAAAATTGAAAATTGTCTGAGTAATTTGCATGATACTGCAGAGGAGTTTTGTTTTTATTTGACCTCAATTTGACCCCTTGACATGTAATGTTTTGATCTCAAATCAAAATAAAATTTTGACCTATTTCACAAATCTAAAATTGGATATGTTCAGACGCAAAATTGGCGGATAAGTTCGGAATAGTGGTTAAGGTCATCTGATTTACCTTTGACATTTTTCCGGGAAATTTACATCCCAAAACTGAGTAAAATTCTTATCGCATGTCTGAAAACGCGTTATGTTAAATTTCAAATATTGAGACGAACATTAGCAGAGTACTTTGTTACTGACCGAAATGGTAAACTATTTTCATCTTTGACCATTTGCAAACTCTAATCATCGACCCAAACCGATTAAAATATTTGTATATCTCTGAATACCCTTTACATAAAAGTTCAAACGTTTAGAAAGTAATTGGCTGAGTAATTTGGTAGACAACTTCTTTTTACATTGACTCTTTATATTTATAATTTTGGGATCAGATTAAACTAAACATTTTCAAACTATGTCAAAGTAACGTACAAAATGTCTACTGTTTAGACAAAAATAGGTGAAGAATTTTAGTAGAGTCTTCTAATAACAAATCGTTAAACTTGTACTCGGTTAAAGCGAATTATCAGGACGAAAACGAATTTAAAAGATGTTCCAAAATCTCATAACCACTACAGTAAAATTTCTAAAATTTCTAGACTTGTAGCCCACAATTCACAGAGTATATTTGTAGAGAAATGTGAACACGCAGACAAACACATCCAGAGAGTTACACTGTTATAGATGTATAGATATATTGGCAGATTATTGAAGAAAATGATATGAATTTTATGCCACCTAAGTTTTAACAATATTTACAGTGCAATCTATAATCCTCTATAAATAATGCTATTAATTCGAAGACACATCCATGTTAATATATATATATATATATATATATATATATATATATATATATATATATATATATATATATATATATATATGAAGCTGAATGTATGGGTGTGTGTCTGGAAGCACGCAATAACTGATCTCCGGTCATTATATGCATATATGTACCTATGTGTGTCTATATTTATATGTATATGTGTAAGTGTGAATGTGTATGTATAATTAGAGATATATGTGTATATGTATATATGTGTGTATATACATAAGTGTAAGCGTATGTATATATATATATATGCGTGTGTATATGTGTAGGTATACCTATAATATAAAGCTGAATGTATGTGTGTCTGTGTGTGCTAACGAATAGGCTTCTATATGGTTTACTATTAAAAAAAAAGATTACTATATTGATAGAAGATGTATCGAGACACAGGAATGAGTATGTTAGATCTGGCAGAACGGTGGTTCAATAAAATTTGTAGGGTCTGCGTTCGCACCTGGTCCACAAAATATGGAAATAAAAAAAAATTAAAAAAAAACGTTTACAAGTGTTTTTGATACAGATGTACATAAGACTAATTTGATAAGTATGTTTCAACTTAAATAGGGATGGTGTAATAAAATTGTGGGGTCTTCGTTCGCGACTGGCATCCAGATAATTGAAATAAACACACAGTTTGATAAAGACATTCATATCTTTCTACCTTAGTATACTTTGATAATTATGTTTCAGTTTGAAGAAATATGTTCGTTACCACCTGTCTCCCATAGAACAGAAATACATCACAAAGCTTAACAAGGTTTTTTTTTTAATATAGATCCACAGAATATCATGATAAGTGTTTCAGTGTGAGCAGGTATGCTATAATAAATTATGGGGGTATCTATTTTATTTTTACTTTCATAATATTTTGCATTGGTTTTGATACCCCCTAAATTCCACCCCAATTTACAACCCTTCCTTTTTATAACCTATCATACTTTTATAAATCAGAGTCTGTTTTCTGTAGGCTGTGTTTCAACCCAGTTAACGGCGAGTTCTTTTGTTAGTGTATATATATATATATATATATATATATATATATATATATATATATATATATATATATATATATATATATATATATACTAGCTGTACCCGGCCACGCGTTGCTGTGGCTCAGTTTGTTAAAATGGAACACACGTGAAAGTAGAGAAATGTTTGATTCTTTTTTTCAAGAGAATGTACAATTTTTTTTAATTTTTTTTAACAGATGTTAATAAAATAAACAGAAAAATACTTCCATCATTAATTATGCAAAAAAATAAATAAAATACGATAAAACTTGCTGAGTATGCACTGTTTTACGGTTGTTGTAAAAATGGAACGGAAACTTAAATTTCGCTTCATTTTAATCTTTCTTAATTATTTAATTGCCCCCCCCCCCCAACGAATATAATCAAAGCAATAACATTCAACAATTGTACTTTATCTATATAAAACACAAAATGGGTGTTTGTATTACTGTACACATAGATTCGGAAAAGTTGTGAAAAATAAAAAAAAAACAAATATATAACAAATAGATGTTATCAAAGCCAAGATAAGTTACTTTTCTGCCAAACTGGATATATATATTTTTCGTGTTTTTATTCAATGTAACATATTTATTCAGCTCGAAAACCATACAGTGTTTACCGATGTATTCTAAAATTCAAGATGGCGTCTCACACCCTCATTAACACCGTAAGTATGGAAGAAGGTGTTATAAATAAAAAACTATACAAAATTTATAACATCTTTTCCCACACTTACCGTGTAAAAGATAGAATCAGACGCCATCTTGAATGTTCCAATACATCGGTAAACACTGTATGGTTTTCGAGCTGAATAAACATGTTACATTGAATTGGGAAAAGATGTTATAAATAAAAAAAAAACCTAATGAAATACTGTTAAAAACTCGCTCAATACATGTTAATGCGACATATGTTGACATATATTCGGCGTGTTTTTAATAGTATTTTGTATATTTTTTTATTTTTTTCTATACTTACGGTGTTAAAGAGGGTGTGAGACGCCTTCCTGAATTTTCGAATACATTGGTAAACACTGTATGGTTTTCGAGCCGAATAAATATGTTACATTGAATAAATACACGAAAAAGATATCCAGTTCGGCAGAAAAGTAACTGATCTTGGCTTTGAGAACATTTATTTGTTATGTATTTGTTTTTAATTTTTTGACAACTTTTTCGAATCTATGTGTACAGTAATACAAACCCCCTTCGGAGGTTGGAATCGCCCCCCACCTAAAATGTAGTTAGAAAAATCGATTTTATAGTGAGATTAAAGAATGGTTAGTCTAAAAAAAGGGTGAAAAACAAAACAAATAAGCAATTAATAATTATTACCAAAAGCAATAAATGCTACTTTTTTTTTACTGGCACAAATAGAGTTGGATACACAAGTAATAGTCATAGAGTGATAGAGTGTAAGTAAAACCTGGAATATCCGGTTGTTTCGTTTCGTTTTAACAATGGAAAGAGCAGAAAATGGAGAGAAAAGAAATAAAGAAGGAAAGACCGAAAGGAAAGCAAAAAGACAACGAAAGGTAAGAAAGAAAGAAAGAAAGAAAGCAAAAAAGCACGTAAGGAACGAGCGAAACGGAAGTTGTGTTTGTGTAAGTAAGTAAGTTTGGTGCATTTAACGTAAATGTCAATTCAGGTTTTCATTAAACTTTAACCACGCGGGTTATAACGAAATCGAAGTAATGCAATTGTGAATTCAATTCCAGGTAACGGATTGTGTTCTGTTTGAATCTAATTTTATTATAATAAATGCTTTATAAATTGGGTTTATGTTTTATGCTAACCAATTGCAAAGTAAGCGTGGTTCGTTTCAGCGTAAGTCCAGTCCACTTTTTAGATAAATTCTAACCGGTGGTCGGTTTTAAATGTCTCCTGTGAACGGTCTGGAATTGTGTAAGTGAGTGGCGGTGGTAGGATGAATTTGTTAGAGAGAGTTTACTTTACTACTTCCATTAAATGTAACCGATTTTTACAGTGGACTCTCACCAGACAGAATATAGGAAACTCTGATCAGCGAGATCCTTGATATGTAATAACCCTATAACATACGGCAGATGTCGTGATTCAGTTTGTGAATGATACGGCTGCACCAAATGTATACAGGTACAGTCCTATAAACGTCAAAGTCGGAGGGGAAAAATGAGTTCATTTTATTAATATAGAAGAGAAGATATATATATATATATATATATATATATATATATATATATATATATATATATATATATATTATATATATATATATAATTTAATTCTTGGTACAGCAAAATGGAAGGAGAAATTTCAGAGGAAATATAGTTGAATTTAAATTTAAAAAAAAATCAAAGAAACAAAAAAACGGGCAGGTTTAATTGTTAAAATTTCCTTAAGGCCTTAGCGTCTCACCCTCTAAGAGGAAACGTCAGAATGATACATTAAAAGCTTTCCAAAACTAGCCTGGGTTCCAATCATCGAATGGGGGGTTTGAATGTGTATTTACAAAACAATTAATGAATGTGTAGTAGGCGTGCAGGATCGAACTCGTACCGCAAAGAGGAAGAAAACTTACAAAAAAAGAATTAAAAAAAAAATTCTTTGTTGTTCCATGATCGCCAAACCTAATGTGACAAAGTTACAATAAAGGCATGACAATCGAAAAGCGGGGATGAGTTCACAATACATTGGCAAAAAAAGCGACTTATCTATGTATTAAGGCACCCAGATGTGGGTGGCGGAACTGATTATTTTACACTATTGTTCGATATTTGTCGTCCGATGTGCCAAGTTTCAAAACAATAATGATATCGTGAATATGCTTTACTTTTGTTGAAATTTGTAGGCTGACATGCATCTATACATACATACATCCATACATGCATAAATGCATACATAAATATATACATACATACATACATGCATACCCCAATATATCCATACATACCCCAATATATCCATACATACATCCATCCATACGGCCATACATAAATACATACATACATAATACCGACCTGCATACATGATGATTGCAACATCTTGTCAGACAAATGCGACTCCCTCAGACACTTGAATGTCATGAGACCAAAAATGACTTCCATCGCCACAAGACCATTTTTTATAGACAAATGCCTGAGGGAGTATCTTTACACATTTGATGATCCAGAGTCTTAGATTTGTACGACAGCTTAGTCTCTCTCTCGGTTCAAAATGTTGAGATCCAGCAACAAGCAAGAGCAAAATAGCCAGCAACAAGTTAAACTGCAGACCAGCTTAATGCGGGTATTGGTCTCTCGCTTTACGATGTAAACAACACATGGATCCGCTATAACGGAACTTTTTATTATGCATACATACAATCATATATATATATATATATATATATATATATATATATATATATATATATATATATATATATATATATATATACATACATGCATGCATACATGCATGCATACATACATAGATGCATACATATATACATACATACACACACAGATAAACACACGTACATGCATAATACGTGCATACATATATGCATACCCACAATGGTACATGCATACATTATGATGATGATGATGATGATCATGATGATTAAAACCTATTGTCAGACGAGTGCCACTCTCTCAGACACGTAAAGTCCATGATCCCAAAAATTAATTCCATCGCCACAGGGCCATTAAAATAGACAAATTCATGAGGAAGTATCTTTACACAGATGATGTTAGAGAGCATTAGCTTTGTACGACAGCTAAGTCACTCTCTCAGTTCAAAATATTGACATCCAGCAAAAAGCAAGAGCAAGATAGACAGCAACAAGTTAAAATGCAGACCGGGTTAATGCGGGTACTGGTCTTAGCTGTCGGACAAAAGTAAAACGCTGTAATAACGTCTTTGTACAGATACTTCGTCAGACATTTATCTACAAAACATCTACAGAACAGTTCTGTGGCGATGAAATATTTCTAACACGTGTAGGCCTGGAAGGCGGGAACCATGTAATAACTGATCTCCGTCATTATATGCATATATGCACCTATGTGTGTATATCTATATGTATATGTGTAAGTGTACATGTGTATGTATAATTATACACATATGGGTATATGAGTATATGTATGTAGATACATAAGTTTAAGCGTGTATATATATATATATATATATGTGTGTGTATGTGTATGTGTATGCATATCTATAATATAAGACTGAATGTATGCGTGTGTATGTGTGTGTATGTAGCTGATCATGAATAGGCGTCTATATGGTTGACTATTTAAAAAAACGGATTATATATAATAATAAAAGATCTATCGAGACACAGGAGTGGGTAAGTTTGATCTTGAAGAACAGGTGTTCATTAAAATTGTGGGGTCTTCTCTCGCCATTGCCCATAAAGTATGAAAAATGTTGTTTTTTTTTTAAATTGCAAGTGTTTTTGATATAGATGCACATAAGAATACTTTGATAAGTATGTTTTTACTTAAATAGGGATGGTATAATAAAATTGGGGGCTCTGCATTCGCGCCTGGTCTTCATAGAATGGAAATAGGCACACACTTTAATAAATACTTTAAATATATATATATATATATATATATATATATATATATATATATATATATATCTGTGTAAGCATACCTTGATAAATATGTTTCTGTTTGTAAGAAATATGGTATAATAAAATTATGTAGTGTTCGTTCGCACCTGACCTCCATAGAATGGAAATATGTCACAAAGTTTAACAAGGTTTTTTAATATAGATCAACAGAATATTTCAGTATGGAGAGGTACGCTATAATAAATTATGGGGTGTATCTATTTTATTTTACTTCCATCATATTTTTCTTTATTTTGGATACCACCAAGTTCAACCTAAATTTACAACCCATCCTTTTCATAACCTATCACATTTTTATAAATCAGGGTCCATTTTCTGTATGCTGTCGATGAATCCAGTCAACGACGGGTACTTTTGCTAGTATTTACATGTTTGTGCGTATACGTATGTATATATATATTGTTGCATACCTGTATATACATGAATGTATATGTGTGTATGCATAGTATATATGTGAATGTATGCGCATATGTGTTATATGTGTATGCATACGCAGGTGTATGTATTTTTAATTTATGTGTGTATGTGTATGTTTGTACGCGTATATATGTGTGTATATGTGTATATGTATGTGGTTGTATGTACTTATATATGTGTATGTGTACGCGTTTGGATATATCATGTGGGGCATGTGCATGCATGCATGTATATATATATATATATATATATATATATATATATATATATATATATATATATATATATATATATATATTAAGTAATGTGATTTATAATTTAAAAGTTTTAAAATTTTTAAAATTTAAAAATCAAAATTTAATTAAATTAAAAATCAGTTTCATAAGAAGGAACAACAACAAAGTCAATTATCTGTACGATCGTTTCGGAAATCCGTGCTTTTTATTTGTGGTATACATGAAGTCACGTAGAATAATTATACATAGTTTTTTTGGTAAGCACGGTCTCCTCATCAGCAAATTTAGGAGGATTTCTATTGAATTGAAAAGACACCAAAAATAAACCTAGCATTAAAAGTAAGGCAGATGAATCTGAAAAATTGAAGTAAAAGGTTTGGATATAAAATTTATAAGAAAATTAATAAGGAAATTGGTATAGGTTAGAGATAGAAATGAGTAGAAAAAATATATATATTTTTGAATTTACATAATAAATTTGATTTAAAAATATATAGATATATAATTACCTTTTGGTTTTTCTTTTTTTGAAATCAGGAACTGTATTTAAAGTAGTCATTTAGATGTTTGCTATAGCTTTTTATTTTATTGAATGATGAATTTTAAAAGGGCGACGCTCGTGCAGTAAATTGTTTCCGTTAGCGTATTTTGATTTGGAGACGCTGCGTATTTTGATTTAGAGACGCTACAGTTAATATCTATAGAGAGAGAGTTTTTTTTTTTTTTTTTTTTTTTGCAAGTTTTTAAGGGGAGATAATTGTCATGGCTTTATTTATTATTTGATTTACGAGTCTAAGGGCGGTAATTGGTTTAACTTAATTTATTTAAAAAAAAAAAATCCATTTTTACTAATGAGTAATTTTTAATGATTTAAGGTGGTTTATATTTATTAAATTTAAACCAACGTTTATGATTACACGATAGAAGCTCGTGTCTTGAATTTACTAGTTTGGTTGTGCTTTTTATATCTTCATATTTTAAAATTTTTACGGTTTCTTTTGTACATAATGTACAAAATTTATCTCCTGGTTTATATGATTTGCAAGTCTCAATTATTTGCCATTTTAAGTTGAAAGAAATATTGCTATTTTTTAGTTGCCAAATATAGTTGGATAGAGTAGTTCGGTTTGATAGAGAGTTTTTTTTAAAAGAATGTTTGTGCGTTGAAATTCTATGTTTTATTGGGCCAGATGTGGAACCAATATATATTACCTCTTGATTATTATGATTATTTTCCGTTAGGTCTATTGTTGGATTATAATGTGGTGGGTTGGTTAATAATTGATCGGTAGATTGATTTAAGTTGATGTTATTATTTAATTCGGTAGTTGAGTTATGGCTGTTGGTAGGTTCTTGTATATTTGGAGTTTTTGATACTGTGCAGCTATTGATAACATTTTTAATTTTACATGAGCCTTGTAGGGGACATTTATTTTTTCTTCTACAGTTACAGTCCGATGTATTTTGTATAGTTGCATTTTGTAGTTTATTAATTTTATTATTATTAGAGCTAATTATTTTCTGATGAAGGTTAGGCATAGTAGAGTAAGAGACTTTAATTGTGTTCTTATTGAAAATCTTATTATATCTATGGGGGGCTTTAAAGTTCTTATCTAATATTTTAAAAAATTCTCTAGCTATGTTTGTTTCTAGGTTTTTGGAATACGGGGGGTTGAACCATAGGATCTCCTTGTGTCTATTCTTACGTTTGCGGGTTTTAGTTTGTTGTTTATTTATATTATTATCTAATATTTGTAGTTTGGTTTTATCTTTTTTTGTCTCCTGGTTATTTTTCTTAACTCGTATACGGGAAGACATTGCCATATTATATGTTATTACGCTCTTAATAGGTTTATTTTTAATGCAGTTTATGTTTCTATCATTTTCATTTATGAATTTAATTTGTGAATTATATCCAGAGTTTTTAAGGGCTTCATTATAGTATTTTTCATTTTTGGTAAATATTGATTTAGTAGAAGACAGTCTAGAAATTCTTAGAGCGATATTGGGAACTATTGATTTTAATATTGATTTAGGGTGGTTTGATTGATTGTGGACATATAGAAGTGATTGGTTAGGTTTATGGTATGGTTCAAAGGTAGAATTTTCAAGATTTAAGGTTATGTCTAAGAAATTAACAATTTTTTTATTAGGGTCGATTTTTATACTAAGTCCATAATTTTTAAATAATTTATGTAGAGCTTTAATTGCATTTTCATAATTTTTATTAGTAGAATTCGTTATGAAAAGTGCATCATCTCTATATATGGTTTTCTAATATTCAAAATAAAAATAATATTAAATTTCTTTCTTTTGACATTGAATCATATTACCAATCTATATCACCTATCCTACTTAATAAATCTCTATTAATGGCACGAAAATTAACTAATATAACTCAAGACGAAACTAAACTAATACTTATAGCTAGACAGTCTTTAATAACATTTGATAATAAATATTGGACCAGGAAAAATACCCCTAACCACTTCAACATTTTAATGGGATCGACGGACTCGACTCAGGTCACTGATCTAGTTGGCCTTTTCCTTTTAAATGAAATACATTGTATACTCCATAAACAATTCAAACTTGAAGGAGGGCTATATATAGTTTAAATTTAATAAATATAAACCACCTTAAATCATTAAAAATTACTCATTAGTAAAAATGGATTTTTTTTTTTTTTTTTTTAAATAAATTAAGTTAAACCAATTACCGCCCTTAGACTCGTAAATCAAATAATAAATAAAGCCATGACAATTATCTCCCCTTAAAAACTTGCAAAAAAAAAAAAAAAAAAAAAACTCTCTCTCTATAGATATTAACTGTAGCGTCTCTAAATCAAAATACGCAGCGTCTCCAAATCAAAATACGCTAACGGAAACAATTTACTGCACGAGCGTCGCCCTTTTAAAATTCATCATTCAATAAAATAAAAAGCTATAGCAAACATCTAAATGACTACTTTAAATACAGTTCCTGATTTCAAAAAAAGAAAAACCAAAAGGTAATTATATATCTATATATTTTTAAATCAAATTTATTATGTAAATTCAAAAATATATATATTTTTTCTACTCATTTCTATCTCTAACCTATACCAATTTCCTTATTAATTTTCTTATAAATTTTATATCCAAACCTTTTACTTCAATTTTTCAGATTCATCTGCCTTACTTTTAATGCTAGGTTTATTTTTGGTGTCTTTTCAATTCAATAGAAATCCTCCTAAATTTGCTGATGAGGAGACCGTGCTTACCAAAAAAACTATGTATAATTATTCTACGTGACTTCATGTATACCACAAATAAAAAGCACGGATTTCCGAAACGATCGTACAGATAATTGACTTTGTTGTTGTTCCTTCTTATGAAACTGATTTTTAATTTAATTAAGTTTTGATTTTTAAATTTTAAAAATTTTAAAACTTTTAAATTATAAATCACATTACTTAATATTGAATTAGCTCTAGGACATTTAACTATCGAGCTTATTATATATCTAAATTACAACGAGCATTTCCTGTATTTTAATTAAACTAGTAATTTCACTATTACATTAAAATACACTTAGCTCTTTAGACTATTATTCTAATCTCCTTTAAATTATATATATATATATATATATATATATGTGTATATAAGTTTGTGCATGTGTGTGCGTATATATATATATGTGGGTGCATGTATATGTGTGTATATATGCATATGTGTATATGTATGTATGCATATATGTATGTGTGTATGTATGTATGTATAGGTGTTCGTATTTGTATGTTTGCATGTGTATATGTGTGTGAAGGCATATGTGTATGCATGTATATATACATAAATACATATGTATGTATGTGTATTCATGTGTATGTGTATTTATGTTCCTATATGTGTGTTAGTGTGTATGCATATATATTTATGCATACCAATGACTGAGTTTAGTGTTTTGTCTGCTTGTGGTTGTGCAATTCGCTCGCAGGACTAAAACGTCATCTTCGGGACAACCTACTTTCAATCATACACCCCCCCACACACACACACACATATATATATATATATATATATATATATATATATATATATATATATATATATATATAACTATCATTAGTATATTTTCTTCTTGAAAAAATGGCAGTATCTTTACATGACAAATTATGTGTATGTTTTTTGTCATGCTACACAACACCTCAATATGTTCAGATCCCGATAAATGTTTTACAGCTCTATTTCTTAATCCAGAAACAGTCGCCTACTTCTAAAATAATCTTATTTTCTGTGCATCTTAACATAGAACAAATAAGAAATGCTCAGCTCAGAAAGAACAATGCATTACAAACTGCATAAATATAAAGGAAATAATAAAACATCTACAATCTGGGTGTTATTTGTCTTGGTTCATATTGCAAAGCAAAATCCGTGTTATTTAACGTTTAAAATTAATTATTTTGAAAATGTATACATTTTACAACTAAATAAATATTACTTTGATTATTACACTGTTATTTACTATGGCGTGATGAAAAATAAGGTGATATCTACATTATTCTTGCATAGGCTGAAAATAAAAAAAACTTACAGTTTTTTTTTTTTCTGGACTGTTATATATAATTTCTGGACTGTTATATATAATTTCACAATTTCATTCCAATTAATCAATATATACTGATTATATATATATATATATATATATATATATATATATATACATATTATATATATGTATATATATATATATATATATATATATATATATATATATATATATATTTAAAGTGATGGTTTTGTAGTACCAACGAGAGAAAAAATGTATATTTAAAAGAGTGTAGCCATCAACAATTGTGGGTTTTTTTTAAAGGTTTTCATCATATTTTTATTTTAAAATATTTTTATAACGCGTTTCGAGCTTAGGGTGTGCTCTCTTCAGATATTTTCGTAAAAAGTTTTTCTTTAAAATGGGAGTTTGTGGATATGCCTCCGCTGATATTAAATATGTTTTTCATAGTGGTGCGATGCGTGTGTTCAGTGTTTAGACGTTCTGTCTCCAACTGTAAGTGTTTCACTGTGACCGGTCAAAGTTAGTTTCAAAGAGTGTTTTTTAGTCCATATGGTGAAGGTTTTTATGGCTTCTTTAGGGTTCTTTTTTAAAGACTTTCTTTCCCCATGTATAGCATACACTCACACACACTCGCATACGCATACATATATATTCATGTACATGTACACATGCACACGCACACAGGCACACACACATACACACACGTACATACATAGAAATATATGTAGGAGCATACATATATACACATATACATACCCACCTACACACTCACACACGCACTCGCATACATCCACCGCTAACAATTATTTTTATTTTTTTATTTTTTATTTTATATATATATATATATATATATATATACACCTTTTTGTTTTATTTATTCCTACCAAACACGCATGTATATATGCGCTTAATCATTCAGACATATGTACACGCACCCACACACACACACACAAGTAAGATGGAGAATAATAGGTAGAAGATATATATACACACACATACACGCACATACACACATATATGTACACACATATATTTATGTGCACATACACTCACAAAGCCCCACATACTATGTAGGCACATACACATACACACACACATGCACACACACAGACATATGCAGGGGCTCACACATACGCGTATATCCATATTCACACGAACACATTTACCCACTCATACATGTGCATACATATGTATATATACATACATACACACATACATACGGATGTGTATACTCTCATTCACCCATATATATATATATATATATATATATATATATATATATATATATATATATATGGGCACATGCATTCACAATCCCACACACACATACATATTCAGACATCCCACCTTATGTATATATTGGTTGGAGTTTCCTTTCCAATCCATGCACATATGCATACATGGATTCGGTCACCCAAACATAAGTGCACGTACATATACAAACAAGATGTAGCATAGATAACAGATGATATATAATTATACACACACGCATACACAATCATATGTGTACACCCACGCACATACACATATACACACGCGCGCACACACACATACATACGTTTAATTTCTAGTTGTTTGTTTAGTTAAGAGAAATCGTACTGTACTGGGTATGGGCGCGCGCACCCGCGAAAGTGTGCGTGTGCCTTATTGTGCTTTTTTGTTGTTTCGTGTGTGAGGGTGCACACCTACCCAAGCATGCATGCGTGTAAGTGTATTTTGTGTTTTGCCTATTTATGTGTATAATTATGGAGAGACGTTTAAGGCGGGGTTAAACTTTGTTATGAATTTTTTTTTCTTTAGTTAGCAAGTAGAAGTAGTTGTCAGTTTGGAAGATGGGCATTATCTCGAATCTGCCTCCACTGCATGCGTGTATATGTTGTGATACATGTAGGTGTCTATTTTCCGCGATTTTGATGTTGGATCGGTTTAGGGTTACTCTATTACTAAGGGTTTTTGTAGCGCCTATGTAGGATTTATCGCATGCTGGACATTTTATTACATAGATTACGTTTTTTGAGGTGCAATCTAGGTTTTTTTAAAATTTTGAATGTTTGTATGGGGTTCGCAAATGTGTATGTGTTTCCCTCTAATATTATGTTGCAGACTCCACATCGTTGTTTGTTGCATTTTGTGACTCCTTTTGTTGCGTCTTGATTTAGTTTGGATGAGGTAAGAATGCGTTTTAGGTTTTTGGGTTGGCGTTTGCTTTTTATTATTTTTGTTGTTTTAAGGAAATTGTTTAGTTTGCTGTTTTGGTTAAGTAGGACGAGGTTTTTCGTTATCTCTGTGAAAAGCTCTGGGTTGTTTGTGTTGTGTGTGGAGACGTATGTTAGGATTTGTTCTTTGTTTCGTTCTTTAGGCGTTCTCAAATCTTCTACTGGTATATTTGTCGCAAGTTGGATCCCTTTGTCTATAAGTTGTGATGGGTATTTTCTTTTTCTTAAATTTATTCGTAGTTCCTTGAGTCGGATTTTTCGAAGGTTATTGTCCGTGATTATGGTGCAGATTCTACGTGCTAGGGTGTAGGGAATTGATTTTATGCAGCTTTTAGGTTGGTGACTTTTAAAGTGTAGGTATTGTTGGGTGTCTGTAGGTTTGCGGTAAATGTCTGTGATAATGTTATTGTCTTTAATCTTTATCAGTATGTCTAGGAAAGGTAATTCTGTAGAGCTTTGTTCTATGGTGAATTTAATTTTATGGTGTATGTTCTGGAGTATGGTGTGTAAGTCTGTGATGTCCCCCCATGTGGGTTTCCATAGGATTAAGCAGTCATCTAAGTACCTGTTCCATGATTCTACAAACAGTATGTTTGTGCTGTGGCCAAATTTTTGTTCTATTTTTTTTATATAGGGTTTCTTCTAGGTAGGCTAATCTAAGGGTTGCGTAGGTCGGTGCCATTTTCGTTCCCATTGCTGTACCTAGTGTTTGGATGTAGTTGGTATTGTTGAATGCGAAGGAATTATTATTTAGAATTATGTCTATACTATCGATAATGAATTGCTTTGTGAATCTGGGATGTAGTGTTTGTGCGTGTCTGTTGATCCAAAATAGTATTGCTTCTTTTCCTAATTCATGGGGTATATTACTATATAAACTACTAACGTCAAATGTAACTAATAGTGTCCCGTTTTCTACTGTATGTGGTAAGGTAGTGAGAAAATGGATGTTGTCCCTTATGTAGCTCTTAACTTGATCTGTGAAAGGTTGTAATAAGATGTCTATTAAGTTGCTAAGTCTGCTTGTCGGACAGGCTGGTCCTGCTACAATGGGTCTAAATGTAAGGTCGCTAGGGTTTGGAGCGCTAATATATTCTGAGTTTTGGGTGGGTGTACACATATGATTGTGTATGCGTGTGTGTATAATTATATATCATCTGTTATCTATGCTACATCTTGTTTGTATATATATACGTGCACTTATGTTTGGGTGACCGAATCCATGTATGCATATGTGCATGGATTGGAAAGGAAACTCCAACCAATATATACATAAGGTGGGATGTATGAATATGTATGTGTGTGTGGGATTGTGAATGCATGTGCCCATATATATATATATATATATATATATATATATATATATATATATATATATATATATATATGGGTGAATGAGTGTATACACATCCGTATGTATGTGTGTATGTATGTATATATACATATGTATGCACATGTATGAGTGGGTAAATGTGTTCGTGTGAATATGGATATACGCGTATGTGTGAGCCCCTGCATATGTCTGTGTGCCTGCATGTGTGTGTATGTGTATGTGCCTACATAGTATGTGGATGTTTGTGAGTGTATGTGCACATACATATATATGTGTGTACATATATGTGTGTATGTGCGTGTATGTGTGTGTATATATATCTTCTACCTATTATTCTCCATCTTACTTGTGTGTGTGTGTGGGTGCGTGTACATATGTCTGAATGATTAAGCGCATATATACATGCGTGTTTTGGTAGGAAAAAAAAGTGTATATATATATATATATATATATATATATATATATATATATATATATATATATATATATATATATATAAAATAAAAAATAAAAAAAATAAAAATAATTGTTAGCGGTGGATGTAGGCGAGTGCGTGTGTGAGTGTGTAGGTGGGTATGTATATGTGTATATATGTATGCTCTTACATATATTTCTATGTATGTACGTGTGTGTATGTGTGTGTGCCTGTGTGCGTGTGCATGTGTACATGTACATGAATATATATGTATGCGTATGCGAGTGTGTGTGAGTGTATGCTATACATGGGGAAAGAAAGTCTTTAAAAAAGAACCCTAAAGAAGCCATAAAAACCTTCACCATATGGACTAAAAAACACTCTTTGAAACTAACTTTGGCCGGTCACAGTGAAACACTTACAGTTGGAGACAGAACGTCTAAACACTGAACACACGCATCGCACCACTATGAAAAACATATTTAATATCAGCGGAGGCATATCCACAAACTCCCATTTTAAAGAAAAAACTTTTTACGAAAATATCTGAAGAGAGCACACCCTAAGCTCGAAACGCGTTATAAAAATATTTTAAAATAAAAATATGATGAAAACCTTTAAAAAAAAAACCACAATTGTTTATGGCTACACTCTTTTAAATATATATATATATATATATATATATATATATATATATATATATATATATATATATATATACTTTTATAATGTTATATCCAATAAATAAATATCTACTAATTAAATCACAATATATCCAAGACGGAAATATTGTTGTTTTAAGGTGAACCAGTCTCTACTCACTTTACTTATACCATGTTTTAGTCAAAGTGAAATAAGTAAACTTAAAATGTGAACAGATAATCCGAGAGTGTTTTAGATATAATTGTACGTCGTCATAACTCGACTGGTTCATGCTGTGAGGTATAAAGTCTTGCATTTCTAAATGGAAGAATAAAAGAATTACAAATTCCTGCGAATAAATATAAGGCCTTATCAACACAACACTGTTGTTTTAATAAAAAAAGAAACACAAGTATTTTAAAGATTAAATATTGATTTAAAGGACCTCTACTGATATATATATATATATATATATATATATATATATATATATATATATATATATATATATATATATATATATATATATATATATCACGGTATTATTGGGAAGAGCCTTCAATTTGCTGCATCAGAAAACGTATGCTCGATTGAAAATTGCGAAAATATCCTCCCTGGGATTTTACGCCATTCGATTCCTAATGTATACAGCAACGAATGCCACCCCACACGAAAGGGTGTTTTTATTTATGTTTTCAGCAACAGATATTCGGGATCTTCGCTTGCACCTTGCTCTCTCGTTTCGGTAGTGTGGTCTGAGAAGAGAGGCACGTTACTCAAAGGTGAAATCTCTGCATCCTCATATTACTGTAGAACAGACAACCTGTGAAATACACATATGTGTCCAAAGTAAACATTACTTCCATTTTTCGAATTGTAATTTGCTAAATCTTAATCCGTTAATAAACCTTTGTAAAAAAACAAAACAATTTTTTATTTTTTTTATTTCATTAAATGCGTCTTTGCATTCTTTTGTACACCACCACTTATTAGTTATACTAAACAATTTATTCAATGTTGCATGCAAATTGTGCATCTAAGAAATGTATAAACTGTACTATTTTGTCAATGTACATATAGTATATTTTTGATGTGTATACGCAAACAGTCACATGTATGTTATCTTATGAGGAAAATAGTTATCCAAATGATATTATAAAATAGTGCTTATAAACAAATTAATTGAATCTAATATCGTTTTTAAATATACTATATGTTTGGAAATAAATGATAGTGTAGATAATCTAGATAAAAATATAACAAAATAGCTACGTTGGAAAATTGATTTAGTTTTGCCTTTTTTACGTTAATGCCCTTCATTTTGAATATCCATCATACCTGTAAGTATTTTTCAATGTGTTATTTATAAGGAATATTATCGAAATGCATGCTCCTGTTATTGTCATTACTTTTACTACTATTGTTTTCGCATGGATAACACCCCCCACACACAAATATATATATATATATATATATATATATATATATATATATATATATATATATAGATATATGTACATTCTATGAATCCAAATAAAAAAGTAATAACAGTAAGTCATGTAAACACACTCTCTTCTCTTCTCTCTCTTGCTCGTCCTTCGAAGTCGACGATGACCAAGGTATCAATCAGTTCGGCGCGGGGGTCGATGGGTCCTGAGATGGCTGATGAGGCCAATCCGTGTTCGGCAGACTCTTCCACACTTTGGAAACGTGAAGCTGGTATCGGCAGGCTATGAACCGGCAGCTCTCTCCTTCCTCCTCTTGCGCTTCTGCTGGTCGTGGGTCATGCGTTGATCCTCTGCTCTAGGCTGATGGCGCAAAGCCAGGTAGAGCGTTCCGCAGCGAGACTCTCTCATGACTGGGGGCTGATGTTAACCTCTTTGAGGGAGGTTCTCTGGTAGTCTTTATATCGTTTCTTTTCGCCCCCTGCAGTCCGATTTCCCTGGCTCAGTTTCCCATCGAAGAGTTATTTAGGGATTCGGCCGTCAGGCATGCGATAGGCATGGCCTGCCCACCGGTGCTGGGTTTTGCGGATTAAGGTGGTGATCGTATGGAATCCCGCGGGCTTCAGGACTTCTCTGTCAGAACTTCTGTCTTGCTAGTGGCTGTTGAGAAGATCACGAAGGCATCTGATGTGGAAGCCATTCAGCTGTTTTTCATGTCTTTTATATGGCGTCCAAGTTTCACAGCCGTAGAGTAGGGTTGTCAGGACGACTGCTCGGTCTACTTTCAGTTTGGTTGCGAGTGTAATGCCTCTCCTCTTCCACACATTGTCTCTAAATTTTCCAAATGCACTGCTCGCCGTGGAGGTCCTATAGTTTACCTCAATGTCAATGTTGGCGGTACGGGAGAGGGTGCTGCCAAGGAAGATGAATTGCTCCACAGCATGAATCTTCTGCCCTTTGACAGTGATGCCGGGTTCGTGGTATGCATCTCCTGCGGTGAGTTGGTACAAAACTTATGTCTTCTTTGTACTGATGGTGAGACCATGTTGTCACAACTTGTGGGGAATCCGTCCATTTTACGTCGCATCTCTATCTCATTTGGGGCTTTAAGGGTGCAGTCATCAGCAAATAGAAGGTATCTGATGATGGTTTCCCTCACTCTCGTAACTGCCCGCATTCGCTTGATGTTAAACAATTTCCCGTCACATCTGCACTTGATGTCAATGCCAGAGTGGTTGTCTTCGAAAGCGTTCTGGAGCATCGCAGAGAAAACCATGCTGTCGGGGCTAAGACACAACCCTACTTGACTGCGTTTATCACAGGGATGGGCTCTGAGGGTCGCCTTCATCAAGGACACGGGCGGTCATGCCCTCGTGGAACTGCCTGACAATAGCGATAAACCTGTCTGGACAACCAAATTTTTCCATGATCAGCCAGAGGCCATTTCAGCAAACAGTGTCGAAGGCCTTTGTCAGGTCGAGGAACGTGGTGTAGAGGACCCGGTGCTGCTCGACACATTCTTCTGCAATTGGCGTGCAGCAAAAGTCATATCAGTAGTGCCGCGGCCCGCTCGAACGCAACACTGGCTCTCGGGAAAACGACCATCTCCAAGGTGCACTAGCAAGCGGTTGAGTAGGACGCGGGCTAGGATCTTGCCGGCTATGGATAGAAGGGATATCCCGCGGTGGTTGTCACATGACTGACGATATCCCTTGCGTTTGTAAATGTTAACAATAGTAGCATATTGGGGTAATTCTTCACTCTCCCACATGGATTGGAAGAGTTCTGTCAGTGTTACAAGCAGTGTAGGTCCACCAGAGTTGTATACTTCTGTTGGAATTGAGTCGGGGGCAGGGGCCTTCCCAGAGAAAAGATGCTTGGTGGCTTTGCTTACTTCCTCAGGAGAGGGTGGGATGTCGAGCTCCTCGTTTATAGGCTCCTGGCGTAGTCGGTCGATGGCTTCATCGTTGATAGAATATGCCCGGTTTAGCACGCTGTTAAAGTGCTCTGCTCATCTATCAAGGATATGGTTTTTGTCATTCAAGTAAGTTGTTCCATCGGAGCTAAGCAGGGTTAGGAGCTTGAGGACAGGGGACCGTAGACAGCCCTCGACCATTCGTAAAGCTTACTCATGTCATGACTATCGGCATGCTCCCGGATCTCATGTGCTTTGCTGAGGATGTTGATGAAGGCAGCTTTCTTTGCAAAGCGCTTGGCGTCACTCTGAAGTGCATTGAGAATTTGGCGTTTCTCCTCCAGGAGCGGTTGATTCTAGGAGTCATTTTCATCAAACCAGTCCTGGGGAATCTTTTTCTTGGGTCCAATGATTTCGAGAGCGATCGAGTAGGTTGAGTCTCTGAGGTGTGCCCACTGATCTTCAATAGTGTCCGAGATGGTAAGGGGGCAGATACCTTGTCGTTGATTGCTTCCTGTAGCTCATGGATGGCATCTGGACATTTCAGCTTCTCCACGTCGAGGCGCTCTGCGACTTTCTGGCCCTGAGGCCGCCTCTTGGGTTGGATGTAGAGACGCATTTTTGATATACTCAGGCGGTGGTCTGTCCAGCAGTTAGCACCACACACAACCTTGGTAAACCTTGCACTGATGATGACGTAATCGATCAAATGCCAGTGCTGGGAGGGTGGGGGGTCTCCACGACGACTTGCTACGGATGGGTAGGTGGAACATGGAGTTTGTGATGGAAAGTTGGTGTGCAACGCAGAGGCTGAGCAGCCGTAGGTCGTTGCTATTGCACTTGCCCAAACTATGGTGGCAAAGGACACGGTCCCAAGTGGAATGGTCCGTGCCAACGCGGGCATTGAAGTTGCCGAGGACGATGAGCTTCCCTCTCTGCGGAGCAGCGGAGATGAGGCTTACCAGATCTTCATAGAACTGACCCTTGGAATCTTTGGGGTTAGTCATGGTTGGTGCGTAGGCACTTATAAGTGTGGCGGTTCCTCCCTTGCTGAGCGAGTGTTGCATCTTCATCAGCCGGTCATTGATGCCTTCCGGGATGCTAGCCAGCTATCTCACGTGCTCAGTCTTTATGGCGAAATCCACGCAATCGTCTCTGCGCTCCTCGCTGCTGCGTCCACTCCAGAAAAAGGTGTAACCGCAACCTGATTCTGTCAGTTGACCCTTGTCTGAGAGGCCAGTCTCACTGAGGGTTGCCATGTCTATATTATAGCGGGCAAGCTCCCTTGCTTAATGAGTAGTTCTTCTCTCGGGTCGGTCAGCTCTGGTGGTGTCGAGCAAAGTACGAACATTCCATGACGCTAAGGTAAGGTCTAACCCTTTCTTTCTCATGTCTCAACCGCTGTGAGGGAAACCCGGCTAGCCGCGGTATGCTGGGCAGAGGTGATGGTGAAGCAGCTATGTTTACGACTCCCTTTATCGCCCCTTTCTAATGTCATTGAGGCTAGCAGAGTGATCCTGAAAAGGACTGCTCGGTCAGCTAGCAAGTTGTCTGCATCCTCTCGCTGCTTCAGTCGAGTGTAGTACGACCAGTTTCTGGGCCGCCTATGTGCAGGTTTGCAGCTCCAGCTCCGAGTGATTTCCACACCTGCTGCTTTGCCGATTGCATATCGCAACAGGGCTTGGTGTTGATGCAATGTTTGACACCCTAACTTGCGCTGGATTTGGATTATAGTGAGTGGACTTACGCTGCATCGGCCTCGCTCTCTCATCCTGGCCCACCCAATTCCAACCGCAAGGCATAGTCGAGACGGCTGGGGACGAACAAGGGTACAGGGGCTGCCGGAGGGAGGCAAATATGCCGTCCAACTGCCTACGGGGCTCCACTTTATCGTTTCTGTCGGGGTTGCTCCCCTAGCCTTATCCATTTCCATGGCTCTCACAAGGCAGTTAGTCCATTTGACGCATGGCTTTGATAGGGATTGGTAATGTGTCAGGGCGTGTCCACAGGTCGGTGAGCCGTAGCACAGTCCCTCTGGGACTCCCTACTCTTCCGAGATCATCTACTGATCCAGCCTGGATTCGCATGGCAACCAGTTACCGTGTGTGACCACGAGGAGGCACAACAGAGGTCTTGAGGATGGAGAGGCTGTAAGCTAGCATGAGAAGACTTACGCACTCGGCTTCTCGTTTCGCGAAAGGCTAGCCAGTGGTGGTTGCTAAGAGCGAGACTCTGAGTAGGCCAAGACGCTTCCTAATAGCTAACACACTTGCCCGTCACACCAACATGTGTGCATTGCACATAAAGACACAAACACACACACAGACACACACACATATATATATATATACATATATATATGTATATATATATATTTGAAATTTGCATATATTATGTATATATGTTTGAAATGTATTTATATATATATATATATATATATATATATATATATAAAAACAGAGATGTGTGTGCCACAGACGATTTCTGATTGGTTAATCCAATAATCACATCTCCTACAAAACTATGGTTCGTAGGCTCTTAACTTTACCATAAAATATTATGACTTTATTTATTGTCCATCTTGGAAGGGTTTAATTTTTTCCAAACTTGCGATTTACAAATTACAAAAATACGAAACTAACTTACAATCTAACAATCGAACCTCCGACATCACGGCCGCCATTATGAAACTAAACTAAAAAAAAAAAAAACGCGCGTCCACTCGTGGTCTTTACATTTCGGGTTTGGGTACTTGTGCAGTTTTCCATTGACATTAAAAAATGGAAATATTTTAAAAATATATATATTGTACGTACTCGTCATGGGATGAAGTTTTCCTACAGAAAAAATCATGTAATTTAATCAAGTAGTTATTTTTTTATAGCGAAAAAAGAAAAAAATCAACGCTACAAGCGAAATTAAACAGAAAGTTCAAGTAGGGGGGTTTCCCTTTTTTGTTATAGCGAGGCCAAATTTCGCGAATTTGGCCTTTTTTTAAAGCAGTTTGGCCTTCAAAATTTCTGTTTGGCCATTTTCTACACCGATGTTTTTATTTGCTTTTTTTTATGCAAATAAAAACAACGCAATAAAACTTTTAAAAATACGGCACACTTTTGTTGTTCTTGTTTGTTTTTTTTTGGTAATTTTCCTTATTTTTTTATTTTTACAAGATAATACTATTAAATGGATACTATTATGCCAAATAAGCCCCCCCCCCAAAAAAAATGCACAAAAATTCGAGATTTAAGGTTTTGACGAGATAATTTAGCGAATTATCCGGACTATTGCGAGATAACCATCCATTAGTTTTTCCTGAAATTTTGCCACAAATTGTATTTCCTTACATAGATATGCATAGTAACAACATTTTCTTGCCGAAAATTCCCGTTGCGTCTCCAGATTTCATCGGTGAAGAAAAAGGCCACACAGAAATTTTGAAGGCCAAACTGCTTTAAAAAAAAAGGGCAAATTCGTGAAATTTGGCCTCGCTATCAAAAAAAAGGGAACCCCCCCTACTTGAACTTTCTGTTTGATAAAGAATCAAGATGGCTGAATTATTAATTACTCGCTTATAAGACTATCGTTACACACAAAAAAAATATAGATTTATTTTTGGGTAAAGTTCCCCCGGGTTTTCCTTTCACTAGAGTAAATACTGGTCTTTTGTTATATATATGGCGTACTATTATTCTTATATATATGATGTTTATGTTTATAACAACATCTTAATACGGCGCTGCTGATCCATAGTCGTTTCGACTGACGGATGCCATACACATGTTTATATATATATATATATATATATATATATATATATATATATATATATATATATATATATATATAAGTGTCTGTATGTGTCTGTGTGTCTGTGTGCATTTCCCTACGCTAAAACTCTGTCAATTTTAAGCCTAGAGATTCGAAATTTGATATACAGGGTACTGAGATTTGGGAAAATCGATGTGATAGGTTTTCGACAGAAATTTGGCGATTAAGTGGTCAATATTCAACGATTTGACCTTTGAGACCTCTACCAAACTCCTCCTACAATTTTGTGTCTAAACAGTAAACACGTGATATTTTAGATATAGATTCCTTGGACATGGATCTAACTTATTAACTTTACTTGATCCCTAAACAATAAATGTTAAGAGGTCATAATAGGGGTCAAATTTTTAAACAATTGACCTTTTTTTTTTCTCAGCATTAACCTCCAAACACCTGGGCAACGCCGGGCACCGATTGCTAGTATATATATATATATATATATAAATTTTAAACATGATCATATGTAGGTATTATTTCTACGCTGCATTGTTATGTCGGTACAACGACGGGATAGCAGTTGATTTTCGTATCTTCCTTATTTTTATCTATTTTTAGAATGCATGCATTTCTACACATTCTTACAAGTCAGTCCATTTTTGGAAACACATCTGACTTCTGTTACGTTATTTTATTTCCAAATAAATTCAGAATAAAAACAGATGAAAAGACATGAATACGTCTATTATAACTCTATCCTCTTCGTTATTTCCAGTATTAATAGTACGAGTAATTAAAATAAAACACTGATAAAATTATTACTAAAATCATAATATTATTACTAAAATCATAATATCAAATGTCCACTAGTATCAATAGTACTAATTTTACATTGCGACCGAAAACATAAAGTCTATTTCTTCGTGTGAATACTGTTTAATGAACGCCAATGCGTCAGCTACGACTCCTATCAATGATAAACAAGACAAACTAAATTAATAATTATTGTATGCAAAAATATGAATGGACTTCTTCCAAGGCACGCTTCTTTGTTTTCAACCAGTGAAATATGCCATTTTTTGGTGTTCTTTTTTTGTGTATCCCTGCATTTACAATGGATACAACGAGTTATATTTTGTTAGTACTAAATAATCAAAGAATAAAGAAGAGTTTTGGTCCCGAGAAGAATGTTAATAAAAATGCTATTGTTTTACAATCTAATTTATATTTTTCCGTATATTATAGTCCTTAGTCTTACACAAAAAATTGCTACAGAATTCTAGAAATATAGTAAAAGAACTAAAAGCATAAATACTAAATAGAGATGAATACATACATGCACCCACTCCTTCACACATACAGATAAACCACACACACATCTATCTATATATGTATCTATGTATATATATCCATATATATATATATATATATATATATATATATATATATATATATATATATATATATATATACAAGCATTTCGGCCCGGCGTTGCCCGGGTGTTAGGATTTGTCCATCGAACAAAAAAAAATGTGGAAGTAGGAAGGCAGGCTCAAACCCCTACCGCAAAGGAGGAAAAGAACGGGGTGAAACCTAACGTTTATGGTGTTATTACCACCGCCAAACCGGAAATGACATATTTTTTTTAAATAAGGGCTAGACACTATAAAGGAGAGGATAACTTACAAAAATATCGGCGAAAAACGTGACCCCCCTTTGTCGTATGAAAGAACTTCCTTTGTAAACGATACTGATATTGATAAAATCGTTCGCCTCTATCAAAAGTGGAAGGCAGACATGCAAACAAATACATAAAACATTAATATTTTGGTAACTAAAGATGTTCGACCCAAACTGATGAAAAAGCTTGCCCTATCTCTGAATGCCCTTCATGTAAAAGTTCAAATATTTAGACCAGGCATTGAAAGAGACCGCAGAGGTAATTTTTTTTTTTTAACTTTGACCCCTAGTATGACGTCTTTATATGCATTGTTTTGGAGTCAAATCAAGATATTAAGTCAAATCTCTGTGCAAGCAACCTATATAAAAAAATTTAAATTTAGTAGACTAAAAACTGTCGGAGGAAATTGGTAGAGTTTTTAAAGGTAATATAGTTGAACTTAATCGAAAAAATTTCTTGCCAAAAACAGATCACGTCAATTTTCCCAAATCTCAGTAGCGTTTATATCAACTTTTGAGTCTGTAGAGTAAAAAAGTACAGAATTATTGCGTAGGGAAATGTGCACTGACAACAAGTAAGTTAAAGAGTATGTGTGAGTGTCTGTGCATCTGTGTGTGTGTCTCTGTACATTTCCCTACACAATAACTCTGTTACTTTGTAGTCTACGGACTATTAATTTGATATACAGGGTACTGAGATTTGGGATGTAATCGGTTTTGGGCCAGATATTGTGCCATTAAGTGGTCAAAGTTCAACGATTTTACCTTTGAGAACTCTACCAAACTCCTCCGCCAATTTTTAGGCTACGAACTTGAAATTTTATATATACGTACCTTGGACATGGATCTGATTTATAACTTGATTTGAGTCTAAAACAAAAAAAAATAACGGGTCATAATAGGGGTCAAATAAAAAAAAAATGACCCCTGCGGTCACTTCCAAATAACTCAGAAATTTATGGTCTAAATATTTGAAATTTTACATAAAAGGTATTCAGAGATAGGGCAAGCTTTTTCATCAGTTTGGGTCTAAAAATGTTTAATTACTAAATATAAATGTATGTATGTATGTCTGTTTGCATGCTGCCTTAAACTCATCATATTGGCGACGGATTTTAGCAAAATTATCATAGTTTTAAAGTCGGACCTTTCGTACGAAAAATATCGACAAATTGGCTAAAAAGATTAATATCTTCCCCTTGAACAAGGCATTTTTCTACAGGGGGGGTAAATTTTTTCGCCGATAATTTTGAAAGTTATCCTCTCCTTTATATTTTATAGCCTTAATTTTAAAAAGATGTCCCTTCCGGTTTGGCGGTATTAGTAACAGCCTAAACGTTAGGTTTTACCTCGTTCTTTTCCTCCTTTGCGGTACGGGTTCGAGCCTGCCTTCCTACTACCACTTTTTACTTTTGCTCAACATACACATCCAAACACCCGGGAACACCGGGCGTCCATGCTAGTATATATATATATATATATATATATATATATATATATATATATATATATATATATATATATATATATGTGTGTGTGTGTGCGTGTGTGTGTGTGTGTATGTGTGTGAGTGGGTGTGTGGGTGTGTGTGTGGGTGGGTGTGGGTGTATAAGAACAAGTAGTTAATAAAACATGTAAAAAACCCTCTGGAAATAGTTAAACATATATTTAATTTTTAAAAGGAGGTTCTGAATACATATATAATCCTTAATCCGCGGAGTTTCGAAGAAGTACTTTCTTTGCTTCTCATAAGAAGGTAGGATTTAACAAAATACGGGATCTGATTTTGCTTGCAAATGTATTAAATGAAATTACAAGTAAGCCATAGATCGTACTTGATAACAAAAGTGAAGAAGAGGGAATAGGGTGAATAAAAAGGTGATTTCACGTGAATGGATAGTCTGGTGAAGTGTAAAATATTCAGTGACGGTAAAATCCAAAGATGCAAACTCCAAGAAATTTAGTTTACATTCCATTCGCTCAAGTAAAATCCAAGGGAAGCGCGTAATTGGAAGATGATCCAAATTTATCCAAAAGGCAGAAATCCGTGGAATTACTCACAGATAGTTACAATTAAATAGGAAAGACTCCTTATTTCATTTAGTTGTCCATCCAAAACTCCTGGTGATAATTCAATTCTTAAATAATGACTAGTAAATTTCAGTTGACCTGTTTTTCGCTTAAAATTTTTGGCGCTTTTAACGTTACTTTGTCTGGGTCTTTTGACATTTCTTTTTATATTTTAAAATTATTCCAAATACCATTCAAAATGTTTTTCTCCTCCCTTTCTTTTTCTCTCTTCTTCGCCCATTTTCTTTAATCAACCTTGCATCGACAGTAAACATGTTTATTTGTTCAATTTCTTTTTACGCACATTTTATCATTCTTTTAATAATATATTGGAATTCTTTCCCATTTCCTTGTACCTAGTTGTGAATTATTCCACGGACATCTTTTAGGATTACTTTGGATCATCTTCCAATTACGCGCTTCCCTTGGATTTAAACTACTTTTATTGAATACTGCTCTTTAGATTTTACCGTCATTAAAAATTACACCCTTCGCCACACTATCAATTCACGTGAAATCACATTTTATGAACCCTATTCCCTCTGCTTCACGTGTGCTTATCAAGTAAGATCTATGATTTACATATAGTTTCATAAAATACTTTTGCAACCAACATCCGATCCCGCATTTTGTTTAATCCTACTCTCTGATGATAAAAAGGTATCTATTCAAATCTCCGCGGATTAAGGACTATCTATTTATTTAGTGTTTCTTTTTTAAAAGAAAATATATTTTTATCTCTTTTTCAAAGTGTTTTTTAATGTTTTATTAACTACTTGTTCTTATTATAAGCTCTATCTCCTATTTGGTTTTATCGAGTTTTTACATATGGTTGAGGTTACTTTATGAATATTAATTCTTTAATATATATATATAATACATCTATTAATATATATTTAATATAATAATATAATATATATATAATTATATATTTAATATATATATATATATATATAGCATAATGATATATATGTAATATACATTTATTATAATATATAATATATATATTAATATATATTTAATATATGATATATATATCATATATATATATATATATATATATATATATATATATATATATATATATATATATGTTTACAAGTCCTGAGATACAAAGTGTATGCTGTAGTAGTTTGTAAAGCACCAAGGACTTAAGTACTTTGCAGTGTCTTTATACGTTGATGATTTGTTGTTTTAAAAATAAAAATATGTCAGCTCTGAGATCTAAAGCCTGTGTCATATCATAGTGCAGAATTTCAGGTCTTTCAGTCGATCTAAGTAAGGTAAAAATATGGCAGAG
>NC_136485.1:23471660-23669160 GCF_053919585.1 Euprymna scolopes
TTTATTAAAAATTATTGGAATGTGATATTACCTTCTCTTGTCTATTTATAACTTCATGCTAAATTTCAGAAACGTGTAATGGGCTGTGAATTATATTTTTGTAATGAAGCGATGAATAGAGGGTCGAATGGGCATATATATATATATATATATATATATATATATATATATATATATATATACACGTGTGCGCGGTGTAAATTATATATTTACGCTGGCGCCAAAGAAAAGTCCAAACTTTTTTTTTCTCTAAAATTCAACTAAATTCAATACAACTGTTTATACAGCCAAGAACTTATTTCATTTGCCCTTTCTTTTTCTGTAGTTTTACTTGTTTATGATTGATTTTACTAGGTATTGTTGGGTACGCGTTAAGTAAACAATAATTTCAAAACTAAAGGAAAACAAAAAAAAAACCCGCAGCAACAAATGAATTCAAATCCAATTTAAAGTATCACAGTATCCGCAACAAATAATCTCTAATAGTAATTGGTTGTGTATCAGTTAATACAACGAAAGATTTAATCGATATGCCTCGACTTTCTCTTAGTGAACCCCTGTCGCTCGTCAGCGTGCACTTTTCTGTTGTTTCCGTTTAAGTATTCGGCCACAGACTGAAATGTGACGGGAAAAGTTTCGAATATTCGGGAAAACCAACTAAAAATAGTAGTGTTCGTCCTTATGTTACTTCTTGAAACGAAGACAATACTATCAATATTCGATTTTTACCGGCTTCCCAATCCACCAACAGGTAAAACTTTTTTAAAGTGTCGATTTTCTATTATTAAGACCAGCTGGAAAGAATCTTATTGCAATCATTTCCGTAATAAAATGGAAACGGCAGCTGGACCTCGTCAGTTACAATAAAGGTAATGACTCTTCCTATTGGTAGAAAGTGATTTTAACCGACGGAAGCAAGTGCAATATACTGGGTAGTTATGGTATGATGCACGTCCCTCAAAAGATGAGCGAATAACTTACTCCTAGGGGAATAGTTTAAACAGTGCAAGGTGGGGATGCTTCAATTTTTGTATGGGGCGTTATAAGTATCAATGGGCCAGGACCTATAGTCATGCACGGCATAGACTATTTAATTAGACTACGTAAATTAATATGTGGACTTGCTTTTTAGTAAATGTGAGGTCGTTTAATTAAACAGTTAAAATCAATTTATATTAATTTTGAGTTTTCTGAAGATATGTCAAGAGTAGATTTTCTTTTTGGCGACTCTATATATGTATATATAGTAATTACGGTCCTGTTTGTATTTGTATGAAATAAACTCTACCAGTAATCTCTTCCCTTTTTTCAGTATATGTAGAAATCAAACATGTTAAGCAAATATGTTTATTTTACTCGGGGAATCATGATAATCTGTTTAAATAAAAAAAATGATATTATCAGGCGTAGCGTTACAGGATGTGCATGCTATTCAAATTCAAGTGTATAGATGTATACTTTTACTTCACCAATTTGTTAGGTGTCTCTGTATTGAGCGCAAATTGTAGTGAATACAGATCTGACACTCAGCTCTTGTTTCTGTTCTAGCTGATGGCAGTGAACTATTTTAATCCTCGTAGTTATAACATAAACTATGATAATATTAAAAAACAGCGTGAGGAAAATTAATATATTTAACAGTAAGTTACTAATTAGCAACCCATGGCAGCAAGCTAAGAAGAGTTAATAAGGTGTTACTTATAATCACACACATATATGGTCGAGTGAATTTTACACATGTTGAGCATATTTACCTTTTTTACTTCGAAGAATATAAATCTGTATTTGAGGAATTTTTTGCTGAAAGTTATCTCTTACAATGAATAACATGTGTAGCAAACCATATTATCATTAAAACACACTCAGAGTTAAATAACTTGATATTTTCCTTTGGAATGTTTACTAGCGTTATATATAATACTTGAGTAATAATTAAATAATATTGATCACACCGACCCTCACACACACATAGATGTTACATATTATATATATATATGTATATATATATATATATATTGATTGATTGATTGATTGATTTATTGTACATCTGTTACATGATAAGGGCTGCCCCCTGTTCATGTAAGTATAAAAATAGAGAGATTAGTTAAAATGAAAATAAGAGAAAGCAGAAATCGAACCCTGGACATAAGTTTTAAAGAACAATAGGTTTAAATGGAATGTCAAGTAAATTGTTAATTCGGATGAAATAAATAATAAATAAACTATTCAATTGTTAAAAGAATGTGGATAATAAAGTATGGGTTAAATAAATTAGATATGTAGGTTAAATTCCTTTATGGAAACAACATAAGAAAAATAGGTTATTGGGAAATCAATGTCGGAAACGTGCAAAGTCACGCATGTTGAAACACGTGAATTTTGCTCACGTGGCCGGGATGCATGGATTTTTTCAATATAGGAAGTGGGAGTTAGTTGGTCGCAGAGACAGTCAGGGAGAGAGTCAGAGAGACAGTCAGGGGAGACAGTCAGTGAGAAAACTCAGAGACAGGCGGACGTTTGAAGCGAGACGTCACTTCAGAAACTAAAATGTGAAACTTTGAGTTCTTTATGAGGAAATCACGACCGGTCGTAAGGAAATAAATTCATCATGGGTTTTGGATAAAGCTCATCTTTGTGTTTGTGATTTCTACAAAAAGGTAAATTGTATTGTTATTATATGTCTGTGTCATAAAATGTCATTACATACACATCTCTCTCTCTAAGATACAACATCATATGTAATAAGACAAGAACTCTCACAAGAAAAAGCATCACTTATAATAGTCTTTCACTAAGACTCATATCTTTACTAATAAGAACTCACGTAACATACGCGCACAAGTGGTATCGTCTAATACTAATAATAATAACTATATAACACATACACAAATACATGTATGTATATACACACATAGCAGTGGACATACAAACAGACATATATGTACATATACACACACTCGAGCAGCTTACATCAACTTATATGCATGCAATCATATTATTTCACCACCACAGGCATTTGGACAAATTTTTGTATTAAAAAAAAGTATATATAATTTTTCGTCCATCGTTCTCTTTTGCAACATATTTCTTGTGAATTTAAAACTTTGTCCACACTAAGTAACGAAGCGCATATCTGCTCTTATTGATTACGCATGGCGCCAAATTTCACAATGCGCACAATTTGCTGTTGGCTAGTTGCATTGTGTGTAGAATAACGAAATAAAATAATTAGGTTAAAAAATAGACAAGTCTATTGGAATGTCTCTGAATATATGTGCTGAAATTAGTTGTCTGATGTGTTTAATGCATGTATCGCAAATCTAGATGGGTTCGAAGAAAACATAATTATACGAAAACGTTAATAAAAATGTAGATTAATAGATAAAGTAAAAGAATATCTATTACAATTTTTATAGGTAAGCGAAAGATTTTTTGTAAACGGGAAGACATAGACAAACGAGATTACAGGACCACAAACACTAGGAAAACTAATATGGTGTCTGACAAGAAAAAAATCTTAACAAGTTTGGAACAAGTTTTAATTTCATTAATATTTTTATGCAAATGTAAATATCGCTTATATCCGAGCAAATATTCATATATAAACTTCCACTTTATGGTGTAATGTATTTTTATTTTTATTTTTATATAATTATATATGGGTAAAATATGCGCATAAACAATATTATTTAAATAGCCACAATTGTCATAAACAATATTATTTAAATGTTATATATGAAATAAAGTTGGTAAAATGCTGATATTATTCAACGCTATAGGCTGATGCAATACATACATTTTTACCTCATCGTTTAAACATTAAGCATCATTTAAAATATGTCGACAGTGTTACGAAAGGCTTCAAAATGAATAAATCGGATATCATCAGTTTTAATAGAATATGCTGCGGAACATTCGCTAAATCAACCTTATATGTACTTTAATCTTTCCAGAGGGTTCTATATTTAAAAAGGAATGAAAGCTTTCTAGGATTGTACATGAATTGAAAAACATGTTCTTCCAAATACAAGTGCCTTAGGAACATAATTTGACAGCTTTATTCAGGTTGACGGCATTTATTTAATTGTATTCTTTCCAAAAAAAAAACAGTTCACAGTTGTATTCCGTTATTACCTAAAAGAGGAGATGAAAGAAATGTGTGTATTATGCAACAATTTCTTAAAAATTAAAGCAATGCAACGACATTTAATTAATTTACGGTTTTCAAATTTACCAGTTTTAAATTGTAAGAAATATTTTCATAAAATACTATGCTATGTAGCAACAACATTTCTGGTAAACCCAAGGATCTTTTTTTTGGCAACACCGAAATAAATGCCATCGACTCCTTTGTTTAGCACATCGAGTTAGTGTTAAAAAAAATTGAGATAAGTTTGAATTACGACTTTCATCGTGGCCATCATGTTGTTTCAATGTGTACATCTCAAAAGGCTTTGCTACATTTGCGATTTACTTTTTTTAAAATTATATGCAATAATTGCTATTGATTGTTCTTTCTTTAATAGCGAAACTATTTTACGAATATGCAAACACAAAAAAACTATCTTGATTTTTTCCAATAGTGTACTCTGCGCAACACCGTTTTTATATTTGAGTGACATGATGGACCAATCATCATTTTTAAGACGGATGCAACAATCACTTTGTAATGTACAAATCGTAGCACGAAAATTATGAATCGTCTACCAGTAGTTCTTTTGGAGCAAGTGTAAACAACAATTAAATTAATAAAACAAATATTGATGCGAAACTGCAAATCAGTAAGCTTTCATTGATTATCTGGTTACGTTCTTTATTTACAATCGGATGTAGAATATTATTTTTTTATTTTATATATTTCGATTCATATGCCGATTATGCTGAACTTGTCTGCCTAGAACAACGTCTGCTGACGTATAAAACAACATCTGTCATTTCACTTTACTTTGTGAATGGAATTAATCAAGCCATTTGATTAGCAATATTTTTCCTCATGAAAATTAAAAAGTTAAAAACAGATCCCAGATTTACTCATTCATTTAAATTGTTTTGATTAACCTAATAAGCATTTGAACCCGATATATATGAAACGCATTTCAAAGTTTTTAATTTATTAAATATTTATTGGTGTTTTATCAAATACAGGATATATTTGTTAGTTTTTGACTTAGTAAAGGATATTATATAATACTGGTGAAAATATATTGAGTTACCGTTGCTGTATATTAGCACTCCTGGAGAATCGGCAAATCCACTGTGCAAGAAGATACTTATCAATATTGTTGTTTACAAAAAATCCGCTACAAAGACTTTTTTTACAAGGTAGACACAACTTATCAAGGCTCGGAAGCAACTCGGGAATAAGGGTTATTGCATGCACGTTAGTATTGGAGAATGCATACGGCAATTCTCCTTGATACCTATAAACTCATAAACCCTTATCTACGAGTTGCATCCGCACCTTGATAAGTTGTGACTCTTTGTAAAAAAAGAATTATTAGATTTTTTCTTAAAAGTAAAATACAATGAAGAAGAAAGAAAATAAGCTGACCTTTCTTTAGTTAAAAAAAACTTGACTAGATTCTATGAAAACATAGGATTTTTAGATAAATAAAAAATATGTCTGCACAAGTAGCACAAGAAATCATTGACAATAGCTCCGCCATATTTAGCCATATTCTGACCTATATACCACTAAATATGACGTGGAAATAAAAATGTAATATATGACAACTGTAGTTGAACGTGAATGTCCTTTTTAAGAATTTAATTTATCACTTTCTATAAACGACAACAAGAAATAATGTTTGATAAATACTTGTTATACAAGTATGTGTTTATATCAAGTACAAACAATTACTTATAAATACATCTATTATCTGGAGCCTGGAGTAGTTTACCGTACAAGTCTTAGAATAGAGCTTGAAACGACACGTATGAGAAAGATTAGAGTTGGGAGTAAGAGTGAGTAGACTGGGTGGTGTGTTCAGTGAGACGACACCATTGAAGCCGGTAAAGTCCAGATCAATATGTAAAGTCAAACGTCGTAGAATCTTAAATGTTGGTATCGTGTTTAAATAAATGTGATATGAAATATAACTTTGTGTAACGTCATTTTTCGAAAAAAAACGGTTATGTGAAATCGGCGCGGTTGTTACTGGTATATTAAACGTTTATCGGATTCTTACATATTTACAGTTTCTTTCTATAAACAACTGTTACAATTAAAGTCACTCCCCTTGTACAACGAATATCATTAGCTTAACTATCTTTCAATGAACAAGTGTGTCCGCTCGTCGTTTGACACCCCATTTTGTACACGTTTTTTTGTAATTACTCAAAGTAATGTTTGGATATGTACCCGTCGTCATTTTATTTCAGATTAAACAAAGCATTGTTCATCGTATAGTTATATACACTATCCCTGCCGGTGTATATATACCCATAATTATACATCGCTAATATGACACTCCGTAATCCAACATTACCGTCAAGTATTAAATGTATTCTACAGTCATATTTGTAATCCTGTATAATTCGTAAATAATATTAAAATGAATATAATATCTCCAAGGCGAATGTTAGCAAATAATTGTTATATAGTAGTGTTTATTGAAATTGGTATATAATATATGCACAACCACTATATTTAAAGAAAGTTTAAGATGTATAAATTTGAGATCCAATTACAATATTAGGTTTACAATCTAATAAAATGTAACTAGTAAACAAATTTAACCATTTAAAATATTTTTTTCGAATGAACTTCAATGGAAATCTAGAGACATGGGATGAAATAGTGTGACACTTAATTTTACAAAAACACATAAAAGTATTTAGACAACCATGCATATCCGAAATAAAACTGAAACTGAAATGGCAAACACACAAACAGACAGAGAGAGAGACACACACACATATTTACAGAGTGACCCCAAAAAACGGGCGCTAAATCTAATTAGGCCCCGTTTCCTAGTGTTTGTTCAAATGAAATGAAACTTTGATCACAGCTAGTTTATTCTATTCATAACATCACATCAAAACACTACGGCCTTTGGCCTTTTTTTTTTCTCCGTTGACTGTAAAATGCTCAGAAAAACCATTGAATGTATTCTGTTTTTTTTGCATATATATATATATATATATATATATATATATATATATATATATATATATATATATATATATATATATATATATATATATATATACAAACTAGCATGGGCACCCGGCGGTACCCGGGTGTTTGAATGTGTATGTTGAGCCAAAAACAAAAGTGGTAGTAGGAAGGCAGGCTCGAACCCGCACCGCAAAGGAGTAAAAGAACGGGAAACACCTAACGTTCATTCTGTTACGACCACCGCACAACGGGAAGCGACATTTTTTTTAACTAAGGCTAAACAATCTGTAGGAGAGGAAAACTTTCCAAAATATCGGCGAAAAAAGTCTCTCCCTGAAGAAAAGTGCCTAGTTAAAGGGGAAGATATTAAGGTGTTTAGCCAATTATTCGATATTTGTCGAACTTTAAAACGATACTGACTTGATAAAATCCGTCGCCTCTATTGAAACTTTAAGGCAGACATGCAAATATACATACATACATACATACATACATACATACATACATACATTTCTATATTGATAACTTAACATTTTCGGGCCAAACTGATGAACAAGCTTGCCTTAGTTCTGAATACACTTTATGCAAAATTTCAAATATTAGGCTAGAAATTGTCTGAGTTAATTGGAAGAGATCGCAGAGGTTATTTTTTTTAATTTAGACCCCTATTATGCCCATTTTAAAATGTATTGTTTTGGGTTCAAATTAAGTGATCCATCGCCAAGAAACCTATATGTAAAATTTCAAGTGCGTAGAACCAAATAATCGGAGGAGTGTGGTGGAGTTCTCAAAGGGCAATCGTTGAACTTTGACCCCTTACCCGCCAAATTTTTGGCCAAAAACCGATCACATCGATTTTTCCTCATCTCAGTAATCTGGATACCAAATTTCGGTTGTGTAGACTACAAAGTGACGGAGTTATTGCGTAGGGAAATGTACACAGACACACAGATACGCAGGTACACATACACATAGACAGAAACATTCACTTATATATATATATATATATATATATATATATATATATATATATATATATATATATATATGTGTATGTGTGTGTGTGTGTGTGTACGTGTGCGTACCTCTGTGTGCATGGAAAAAATATATAATTCAATGTTTAATGTAATCAAAGATGGAGCAATTAACATAACGATACTTTTTTAACATTGTTTAATAATAATAAAGTTAATTATTATTGTATTTATTTAGATATATCGGCTTTAACCGCTACCCAATAATTATGATGTCCACTTAATAGTTTAGAAGAACTAAAGATTAATTATTCTATAACAGTATTTTATCCAAACTTCACATCTGTAATTAAATTGTGTTCTCACAAATATATTTTAAAAATCATGTGATAAAATTTTATTCAGAAACAATGAAATGAGTAAAAAATAGAAGGATAAAAAGAAATAGATTAGAAGAGTAGACGAACATGTGCAATCGTGGAATCACAGAGCTTGTGTGAGAGCATCGTATACTTTTACGAAGGAACCATACTTGCGATACCTGGAGTGTATCTCCGCCTACTAAAATTGCTTTTATCAATTATAAGAATGCGATTTCGTAAGCCTTAACGCTTGTGTGATAATTTTGCCCGTTTCTTATGTACATTATTAGAATATACTATGATGAAATTATAGCAATTAGTTGTTTTCATTATTTTTGTAATTGTAATGAAATGCATAATGATGATACTTTCCACAAACCTTATTGTGTTATGATTTCAAATAGCAAATCCTTACGTAAAAGATGGGATAATTCTCATCTATGGTTTATTTTAACGGCTAATTTCAAAAAAAAAATGTTTTGAACGCTACTAACTGAAGTTCTTTCAACACAGTTTGCAATTTGGAGACGGAATTGTTTTTGTTGAGATAAGTGATTTCAATCATGCTTTTTATTTTAGATTTAAAATATTAACAACTCCATTTTATTTCAGTATTTAATTTGTGTATTTCTGTTTTATTAAATGCTAGCTTTTTTTCTAGTCCAATACCGGCTTCCAGCTTATCTCGAAATTACTTATAACGGCACCAACTTACTTTCGGAAGAACCCCCCCCCCATCAGCCTTTTCTTTTATATCGTAAGCTTCTTAAAACGTTACTAGCTTAAGTTCAGAATAAAATCACGATTTTCTATTAACGGCTAATTTAAAAAAAAAATGTTTTGAACGCTACTAACTGAAGTTCTTTCAACACAGTTTGCAATTTGGAGACGGAATTGTTTTTGTTGAGATAAGTGATTTCAATCATGCTTTTTATTTTAGATTTAAAATATTAACAACTCCATTTTATTTCAGTATTTAATTTGTGTATTTCTGTTTTATTAAATGCTAGCTTTTTTTCTAGTCCAATACCGGCTTCCAGCTTATCTCGAAATTACTTATAACGGCACCAACTTACTTTCGGAAGAACCCCCCCCCCCATCAGCCTTTTCTTTTATATCGTAAGCTTCTTAAAACGTTACTAGCTTAAGTTCAGAATAAAATCACGATTTTCTATTAACGGCTAATTTAAAAAAAAAAATGTTTTGAACGCTACTAACTGAAGTTCTTTCAACACAGTTTGCAATTTGGAGACGGAATTGTTTTTGTTGAGATAAGTGATTTCAATCATGCTTTTTATTTTAGATTTAAAATATTAACAACTCCATTTAATTTCAGTATTTAATTTGTGTATTTCTGTTTTATTAAATGCTAGCTTTTTTTCTAGTCCAATACCGGCTTCCATCTTATCTCGAAATTACTTATAACGGCACAAACTTACTTTCGGAAGAACCCCCCCCATCAGCCTTTTCTTTTATATCGTAAGCTTCTTAAAACGTTACTAGCTTAAGTTCAGAATAAAATCACGATTTTCTATTAACGGCTAATTTAAAAAAAAAATGTTTTGAACGCTACTAACTGAAGTTCTTTCAACACAGTTTGCAATTTGGAGACGGAATTGTTTTTGTTGAGATAAGTGATTTCAATCATGCTTTTTATTTTAGATTTAAAATATTAACAACTCCATTTTATTTCAGTATTTAATTTGTGTATTTCTGTTTTATTAAATGCTAGCCTTTTTTTTTTTTTTTTTTTTTTTTTCCTCGTACATATGTTTATTTATCCACCGAGTTGATAGCAAAAATTACGAATTATACTCATTTTTAGTTCGTGTGAGGGGAATCTATCACCATACTTTCCCTTAAACACGTCTGTTGGACTTTTATATAGTACAATACTTAATAGTTTTTTTTTTTTTTTTTTTTTTTAATGGAGAGTAGAAAACGCATTGTGGATGCGTTATCGGCAGCTCCTGTTACTCTCGCTTCTTCTTATTTGTCCCTCAGTCCTCATTTTTTTTGAATGAGTGATTTTTCGGACAAAGGGAGAAGAAAAAGCTGTTTTCTAGGTTGGCAGTATTTTTGCGAACAGTTGGCTGAGATGGCGGAAATTTTCTGTTTCTATGTCTATCCTTGTAGCCATGTCACTAGTAAGGGTGCTGGAGGTAAACGTTTTGTCTGGGCTGACGTTATCCGCCTGATAGTCAGGGACCCGAACCTTGGATTAACCACTAAGGAGGCTGTCCTATCAGCAGGTGCAAAGTACTGGGGCTGCTGTATTGCCATTTGGTGAATGGATTCTGGACCATGCAGTAGCTTCTGGTGGGGCCTCTCGATGCCATACTAGTGGGTAATTGTTACGGCTTTACCTTATCATTAACTACAAATAAAAAATAAAAAAAAAATTCTTCGTTTCTTTTTCTCTCTTAATTTCCCCTCTCTGTCCTGCTCTAAGTAAATCTGTCGACCTAGTCCACAAATTCCAAAATTTCATCATGACAAGTTTCAAGAAAAAATACACGATTAAACCCGGTTCCCCAACTTCCAACGTAGACCCCTACTACCATGTCTCCTTCTCCAACATCAGGGGTCTTCGTTCTAACCTTCCAGAGGTTGAAACCCAATTACAGGAGACTAAACCAGACCTTTTATTTTTAAGTGAAACTGGCATTGGACAGGCTATTTCCCTAGATGAGTTTGCAATTTCAGGATACTCTAACTTAACTTCTAAATCTGACCCCCAAGATCGCCATGGGCATGGAATATGTGCCTATATTAAAGATAGCTTTCCATGTGGGAGGGACATCTCCAGGGAAGATCCTAACTTACCCTATATGTGCTTCCGGGTTGCTTTAGCTCACACTACTGCATTTATATTTACTCTCTATCGCCCCCACAACAGTGGAGTTACTATCTTTCAAAGCATATCTGAGAAAATTGACCAAGTCCTTTCTACTTATCCTTCAGCTAACATTCACGTATGTGGAGACTTCAATGTTCACAACGTTGAATGGTTGACCCACTCAAACAAGACCGATGATGAGGGGAGGTTCTGTCATGATTTCTCCATTGCCTATGACCTCACTCAGATTGTTCAGGAACCTACCCGTGTGCCCGATAATGATGGCCAGTATGCGAGCCTACTAGACCTTTTTCTCACAACTTGCCCTGAACTATGTTCAGTTTCTGTTCTGTCGCCTCTTGGATCTTCCGACCACTCTGTTGTATCAATTAAGATAAAAATGAAATGTAATAAGTCCCCAGATGTACCTCTTCATCGTACAGTATATCGATACACTAAGGCTGACTGGGATAGCTTCCGTACATTTATATCTGATCTACCTCTGCATTCCATGTTTAAAAAGGATGTGTCCTCTATAGTATTAGACCTAACTGAATGGTTAATTGTAGGTATTGACCATTTCATACCCTCTAAAAAGTTTCAGAAAAAACCTAACAGCCAGCCATGGTTCTCTCCAGAATGTGCTGCTGCCATTGCGCACAGAAATCACTTTTTCCACTGCTTCAAACGTAATAGATGTATGGAAACTAAAGCCGTTTTCAGGACTGCCAGCAACCATTGTAAGAAAGTAATAAGGAACGCAAGAGAGTTGTATGCTCAATCTGTTAAGTCCAAAGTAGCTGAGCAGCGGCTTGGTTCCCACCAGTTTTGGCAAATAGCAAACAGAATCCTGAACAGAAGCGTGTGCTCCATCCCAACTATTATCAATGGACCTGAGGTAATCTCGTCAGCATCAGACAAAGCCAAACTCTTTGTCAAGAACTTTGCAGCAAATTCTACCCTTTGCGACCAAGACCGCCAACCCCCAATATTTCCTCCTGTATCAGAAAACACGCTATGTGATATACGTATATCTGTACGTGATGTTGCGAAGCTAATCAAAAACCTTGATTCGAGTAAAGCAACTTGCCCTGATGGTATTCCAATTATAGTACTCAAAAAACTTCAACCTGAATTAGCGCCCATACTTACAAAACTGTTTAAACGTTGTCTTAAGTAGAATAGTTTCCCATCTCCCTGGAAAACCTCATCAGTATGCCCTGTATTTAAGAATTCAGGTGATCGCTCATCCCCCTCTCAGTACAGGCCAATAAGTCTCTTGTGCGTCATGAGTAAGTTGCTAGAATCTGTGTTAAATACAGAAGTAATCAAACATCTCAACAAAAATAACCTTCTTAGTGACACTCAATATGGTTTCCGTTCTGCTAGATCTACAGCAGATGTCATTACAGTTATATCGCATAGGATTAGCAAATCTCTCGACGGTGGCAATCTTTCTAGAGCAATTGCTCTTGACATATCTAAAGCCTTTGATAGGGTATGGCATAAAGGTTTACTTCATAAGATCGCTAGCTATGGTATAGCTGGAAAAGTCTTCTCAATTATTAAATCATTTCTTTCTGATAGGTTCATAAGAGTAGTAGTTGAGGGGCAAAAATCAGAAGCTCACAGTATTAATGCCGGTGTCCCTCAGGGATCCATCCTGGGCCCAACTCTTTTCCTGATCTACATTAATGATCTTCCAAATCATATCCTTACATCATTTGTAGACATTTATGCTGACGACACTACCATTTATGGTACCACATCTAAGACAGTAAACGAGCAAGTTCTCTCCAATTCTCTCTCCTCTGATCTTGAGCACGTAGTACAATGGGGAAAGGAGTGGCTGGTTACTTTTAATGCATCTAAAACCAAGCTTCTCTCTTTACATCATCAACATTCTAATCCACATTTGTCATCAATTGAAATGAATGGCTCTCGTCTTCAGGAGGCCTCAAGTTTTGACAAGCTTCTGGGCTTGACCATTACTCCTGATCTTAAATGGAACACGTATATCAAATCTGTTGCCAAGGCCGCTGGAAAAATGGTGGGATCTTTCTATCGATCCAGTAGATATCTCACTGCTGATGCTATTCTCTACCTATATAAGAGCCAGGTACGTCCAAGGATGGAATACTGTTGCCACATCTGGGCAGGAGCTGCTAGAAAGGACTTGTCCTGCCTTGATAGAGTTCAAAATAGACTTCGTAGCCTCGTAAGAGATGTCCTTTTCTCCTCCTTGCAACCTCTATCTCACAGAAGAGATGTTGCGAGTTTGTCTCTGATGTATCGTTATTTTCATGGAAAGTGTTCAACTGAGCTTCAATCTTTGGTCCCCCCTCGCCAAACTTTCACAAGAAACACTCGTCTAGCTGTAAACACTATCAATAATTTCCCCCACTCTTTATCTGTGGCTAAACCTAAACGTAGATTCCATGAACAAAGCTTCTTTCTTAGAACTGCACGCCTGTGGAATTGTCTTCCGTTTTCCTGCTTTCCGGCTGACTACAATATGGTTGTGTTCAAGTCTAAAGTAAATAAGTTCTTGATTAGCCGTTCCATATAAGTTATTAAATTTACCAAATTTTCATTACTAATGATTACTATATTGACCAATTTCTACTGTACACTCTTTAACCCTTATCCTTGAGTGGCCTCTGGGCCTTGATAATGTGGTGATGCCTTTGTAAAAAAAAAAAAAAAACAGATACGCCCATTATTATAAACCGGCGGAATTTGTGGAAAGTCCACTGGGGACTGATTCATATGCAATATATTTATGATGTCATTTCTTAGATATTCAGTGTAAATTGATTCGCTCTGATATTATTGTAGCTATTTTGTTTACACTGTTTAACACTGCAAAAGTCGTTATGCAAGTAATCAGGGACGCCTGGTCTAGCCAGGTCGTAAACTACGCTTAAATATGATATTTTAATCCTTGCAGATTTCGTATGTATTATTATAGAGTAAATGTGCTTTCGATGTTTACATTTTATAAAGTGCGGATTTCAAAAATAATAAAAAAAAATATCTATATAACTTTTGTTCCTCAGCTTCAACCGAAACCGTATCCCAACTTACAATATATATATATATATATATATATATATATATATATATATATATATATATATATATATATATATGTGTGTGTGTGTGTGTGTGTGTGTGTGTGTGTTTTATTTATTTATTTATGTATTCTTTATTATCTATTTATTTATTGTATATTTATTTATTTATTTTGATTTTCCCTTTTTTCAATCTTATGTTTTATTTTCCTTTTAGTGTCGTTTTATAACTGTTGCTGATATTTTTAAGTGATAACCTGTACATTTCAGTTGACCTGGATTATTTTGCCCTATATATATTATCGCGCTTTTAACATTTCCTGTCTGGGCCATTTTGACTTTTGTTTCCCTTTATTTTATATTTAACTTTATCATTTTTTTTTTTTTTGCTTTTTATTTTTTCTCTCTCCTTTTGTTTCCTAGATCTTTTTTTTATTTAGTATTATGTCTCGGAAGTAGAGTGAAAAGCACATCTTATTTTTCTTTTATTCATATTATTTTTTCCTTGCACACATGTTTGTGGATTATTCCATGGATTTCTGTCTTTGGATTATTATAGACCATCTTCTTCCAATTACGGGATGTCTTTGAATTTTTAAAACTGTTTTACTCCAATGTTACAAGTTATTTTAGTATTACAAACTGAACTATTACAAATTATTTTAGTACCAAAATGAGCTATTAATGTCTCCATTTTAACCATGTAATTTTCGTTATAAATTTATTTGGGATACTGTGGTCTAAAAGAAAATAAAGCAGACCCAAAATTCCATGTGTTATTTATATGTTTTTGTTTTGTTATTTCATTTCTTTTTCTGTTTTTCTAAATGACTGCAATTTTTCATTCAATCACCGCAAACACATCACCGCAAAAACGTTAGTTTTAAAAGTATACATTATTCTGACTTCAATTCACTAGACATATTTTCTACACTATTGATATTTGCTTAACTCTTTTGAACTCGTTAATCTCAATAAATTAGTATAGCTAAATACTGTATCTTATCTTTACATCTTAACATTACCAGGAATTCAAATTATTACCAAAATACTAACGCTATGCAAAAATATCTCCGAAATAAATGAAAGAGGTATTAATCTTTAAACAATCTAAGCCATAAAAATATTCAAAAAAGGGAGTTCGTTATGTCCATAATTTCTGTATGTTCGTATCTACTGTAAATATGACTATACTGGTATTTATATGATTATTTATACTGGGATTTTCATATGTTACCTCTATTGAAATCTACTTTTAATCAAATAGGCCGTAATTTAAATCTATATTGAGTAGAAAACTGTATTTTTCGCTATTATGTGTCATTTGGACTGGTACAGCTTTCACTCCTAAAAAAAGAGTGGCCCAACTAATAGGTCCGGAAATGTCAACAATGATTCAGTCTCTCCACCATCTAGGAAATATTGCAGTGTAGATGTTTCGACGAACTACAAGACATTGTACCTTTTCGATGTAAATACTCCGGCCCGGGACGAAAATCAGCAACATCCCACCTTTATACAGTAAAAGATCCCCAGATGGTCAAACGCCTTCTACTCAAATATTTTTGTCCAAGAACTACTAGACTTTAGGATTTCCTTTCGAGTTACGTCTGTTTCGCCTATACTGACATGCAGAAAGTCAAGTTTAATGTAGACACACATCTTGCTCCGAAGCATCCCTGGAATTATGTCGCAAATACCTGTTTTCAACATGGAATTTCACTGCCTCTGATTTTCTAATTAAGGCACCATTTAATTCGCCTTTATTTAACACAATTGATGTAAATATCTGAGGAAATATGTGTATCACATGGATCTTAAACCATCTAAATCGAGAAACACTATCGTAATATATATATATATATATATATATATATATATATATATATATATATATATATATATATATATATATATATATATATATATATATACGGGAACGAAATTTCAATTATTAGACAAATTAAAAAAAAAAAATTGTAAGACTTATAATCACAGGTCTCTATACTATTTGATAGATAACTTTATTCTGAAGTATATATATATATATATATATATATATATATATATATATATATATATATATATATATATATATATGTGTGTGTGTGTGTGTGTGTGTGTGTGTGTGCCTATGGGGGTGCGTTTAAATTCACAGTTATCAAACAATATTTTGTATTAGAAAGAAAAAAAAACAAATGTCTTACTTTTGCATGTTTTTTTTTTAAAGCATGTATAAAATTACCATATATACCAATCGGTACGGACCCGACTATGGAAGATCAGATAATGAATAAATGTGGGTTTATAAGATCAAAGAATCCAACCTTGATCGCCCTTCGGGGCCCGTGGCGCAGTTGATAGAGACGTTGAATCTCTACGGTTCCAGATGAACATTGTCTGAAGATAGCGGTTTCAATCCCACCCAAAGCGTGCCAGAGGTAATTGGTCAAAAATGTGGTGAGACGACGACAACTACGGATGGCAGTGATGGCTGAGAATGCAGTTAGGAGATTCGAAGTTCCTATCCGTCGTGGTTACCACCTGACGAAGGCCAGAGGAAGTTGGCCGAAACGTTGTGAACCAATAAAAAACAAACAAACAACAACTAATAAAGATGAGACTAGTAGTCCGAAATAAAAATAAAATTAAAATAAAATTAACATGTATAAAATATTTCGATTACTTTAATATATGCTGGTCCTGGATAAGACCTTAAACTATATCCAGTGCTGTGGCCCCAGCTTGCGGGCTTTGGGGACTGTGGAGCAACCCGTTAGTTGTCATTGCCCCCAGGTCCACTCTGACCCGGAATGGTAGTACCTGTAAGGGCCCCAACTGTGGGTTAAATAGAAACCGACTTGAAAAATATATATATATTCTATTAAAATTTTTTTTTTCAAAATAACTGAATTCGGCATTAACTAACCCGAAAAAGGTTGATATGCCGTAAAACAAAAACAACCAACCAATCGAAATTTAACACATGCATATTTAGATAAGATGATGGGATTTATGTTTGAGCGTTGTTTAATTACGTTTTGAATACAGTTATATACTTTTAGTTGTCGTCATATATTGCAATCTCTCATTAACGTATATAGTAGTATTCTGCTGTTAGCTATTCTACTTTTTTATTTTAAGAAGTGTACTGCAATTTGTGATTGTATCATAACGCATGCTTGCGACGGAGAAATTACTTTTCTGCATGAACTGATCTGTTATATTATTTCCACTTTAAGTTAAGCGAGCCTACAGTTACATTGTACTGGGAGTAATGTGTCGCTTTCGCTCTTTTTATTTCTATTTATGTTTCCGATTTTTAGGGTAATATGTAGGAACGTCATACTATTATTTCCTTTTCTTTATCAATTATTTGTATTCGGTAAACAAAGCTTTTGAGGGGCATATATTTTATTGGGTACGTATGTACTGTTTTAATATGTATTGTGTTATAGTTGCTATGCTTTATTATATTCATAGCTGCATTTTTTAGGTGCATATAATTTCCAATGCTTATTTACTTATTTGTATTATTGTAGTGTTAATACATTGGAGAACAATAAAATGCTCGCCCTCAATTTTCCTTTTTTATTTAAAAAATAAGTCCAGGTTACTTCATTATTTAGTAGAGTTGACATCTAATCAATCAATCGAATAAATCTCACCCCCATTAAGTAATAAAGTTACTTGAAATGCCTTTACCTTCAATAACCTCTTGAACTGCTGGCCTGCCATTTCCATACAAAAAACGGCAGGAGCTCGGCGTATAGTCGGTTGATGGCCGCGATTATGCTGGCGTTGGTTTTGTAGAAGGTCATGTTGCTGATCTTCTCTACGTATGACTAAACGTGTAATCCAGCTGATTAAGCTCGAGGGGTGAGGTGTAGCGGCAATATCAGGGGAAAAATTCTTAGCATTCATACTGAAGCCAGGCCTGAACCTCTTTCGATCTGTGGGTTTAGCAGAGTTCGCTGCCCGACTCAGGGTCTCTCATAAAGTGACCACGGGTTCACTACATTCTTCAGTTGAATTAAGGCAACTAAAGCCCGTAAGCTTGAATTTTCCAATGCATAAAGCCGTTCCCTTAGTATTGAATTATCTGGATTTAAATGCTGTGCCAATATTACTGCTCTGATAATTTGAATAAAAAAACAGGTTCTACTGCGTTGCATCTCCGATCTCACTCCCTTGACATGCTGTCACCTACATAGATGATAGAAGCTTCTATCGAACTTGAGATTGGTGCAAAACTAACCAATCAGTAGATAATCTGCGACCAAAAATACAACCGATTTTCAACAAACAGAAAATAGAAAAATGTCGCCTTTTTTATTGCGGCCGTTTTATCATTCCCCACTGTACATCGGTTACCCTTTACTTAGTGCGATGAAATTTGATTTATGCTCACATTTATTATTTCGTCATATGGTAATATATTTTTTATTATTTGCATTTTCCCAGAAGCAATCTTTGGAGTAGTATATGTAATACGAATAATCGTATATTTTAACACTTACATAGTAGTTACATGAATAAGCTGCCCTCACTAACAAGGTTTTATTGCAAATAACATTTAATGCCTATACTCAGCTTATCATATTTTTCAATATATATATTTATATATATATATATATATATATATATATATATATATATATATATATATATATATATATATACACACTTCTTTTAATCACATCGATTAATATAGTACTGTATAATTTTATGCGTGAATTCTTAGTATTTACTTAAACAGTGCTCAATACATCGAAGAGCAAGGGAATAAGTTATGAAAAAATACAATGGCTATAAAGCAACGCAGAATGTCCCACGTTTGATCCTCTTGAGAATTCGTCAAGCTGTATAGCTATATATATATATATATATATATATATATATATATATATATATATATATGCATATATATGCATATATATGTATACATACGTATATATATGCATATAACTATATATATATATATATATATATATATATATATATATATATATATATATATATACAGAAAGATAGAGAGAACGAGAGAATAAAAGAGAGTAATTTAGGTATACATAGAAAGATGTGTATATCGATATTCAGGAAGATAGAACCACAATAAGAGATAAACAAAACTGGAATCGGACGATCAAGCTTTTATGTGCTTTAGATTTAGCATGCAACATAACCTCTGCTACTTTTATTTTCACTACCGCTTTACCTCGAACCAGGACGGTACCTTAATAAACAAGTCTCTGGCAGCATACATACAGCATTTTCCCTCGACACTAGCGCATAAGTGCGTGTTTTTGGTGACTTCAATGTCCACCACAGCAACTGGCTTGGATTCTACTTAAATAGCTTATCTATATCTCATTGCTCTTCACAGATGGTTACGTTTGTGACCTTTTTTCCCAGACCAGCAAGAACAACACGCCCCACTTCTAGATCTGTTTCAGACAACAGTTCCAGATGATCGTGTTACGAATGCCCATAATCCACTTGGGAACGATAGTCATGCATTGATAATTGTTGAAATCGCCCTAAACTTTTAAGCCCAAACTGAAGATACATGTCTCAAAATAACGAGATATTATGAAAAGGCTGACTGGGAAGCTACCGGGGATATTATCAGAGACACTCCATCGCGAAATATCTTTTCATTTCATTCTTTATAGAGCGAAAATAAGACCACTGAATGGTTCCGAACGGCAGTTTACGCACATGTTCCCACGCAAAAATTTTAAAGCAAGCCCCACTCTCCCCAATTTGCTACTTGTTAAGCTACAATTGCGGGTAGGCAGCATGCGTGCCGCAGATTTAACCGACATGAGTCCAGTTAAAACAGACATAATATATAGAAACCAGAAGAAACTGTAAGCTCCACACTAGACTCTGCTAACCACCCCCTCCCTGATGTTTCTTTTGCGAACAGACGCTACACTAGGCGATCTGAAAATCACCCCTTTTCAAGTGCATGTTAACACAATCATATCTTAACATGTGGACCTGGTTTCATCCTGGATGTGCTATTAAAAAATGCTCTGCTGAAGTAGGTTCATTACTTTCATAACTTTACCACAAATGCCTTAATGAGTCTTGCTTTCCTCTCTGCTGGAAAACTGTTTCTCTGGAAACAGTCTTCAAGAATTATGGCAAAAGAACTGACCCATAAATTATCGCTCAATTAGCCTCGTCCTACTTTTCACCAAAATATTTTAGTTTAAAATTAACAATGATTTAGTCCATCACCTTACAGATGCAAAACCTCTGAAAATATGGATTTAGGCTAGCCCGTTCTACAGCGGGCATCCTAACTGTAATCTCTGAAGGTATAAACCACTCACTGGACAAAGCATGAGGAGGGTAGAGGGTACGTACTAGATATGTCTAAGGAGTTTGACAGGGAATGGCGTGAAGGTCTATTAAGGCAAACAGATAATACGGTTTAACTGAAAGAATACTTAACATAATTAAATCCTTCTTAGATAAGATAAACATTCAGGTTGTCCTCGAAGGTCGTACACCTAAACAATATGATATAAATGCGGAAGTGCCACAATGATCTATGTTAGGTCCTCTATTATTCCTAATATTAATAAATGACCTGCCTGACAAAATGGTCTGCAACATGGGGATATATGCTGGTGACACTCATGATATGACAGACACGAGAGGAAAAAATTAACACATATCTAAAGAAAGAGCAAAAACACTAGCGGATAACCTCCAAACTGTAGTGGAATATTAACTAAGCTTGTTTCCTTCAATACTTACAACACGTCTTCTCTACAACCAATAGCAATGGCCAAAGAACCTTTATTTGAAAGTACATCTTAAACTCCTCGGCCTAACGTTCACAAGAAATATGAGTTGGAACAATTACATTGAGAAAATTGCCATTGGTTCTCTCTACCGTGATAGAAAGCTTCTAACGCCCGAGAGTATCCTGCACTACTATAAGGGTACCATTCACCCATGTATGGTATATTGTTGTCATATTTGGCTGGTGCGTCTAGTACTTGTCTGTCGCTCTCAGCTAAAGAAACCTGCAAGATAGTCGCAACCCGGATAGGTCACGAACTGTCAGCAAAGCTTCAACTTCTGGCACATCGACGAAATGTAGCAACCCTCGGCCTGTTTTACCAGTAATTTTTATGGTGAATGCTCGACGAACTGCATTCACTTGCACCCTTTTGATAAGCCCGAAAGAAGCTAATCCCACCCCTTAAGTGTAGTGATCCCTAAATGTAAGTGCGCCTTCTACTCCAGTAGTTTGTTCCCCCAGAACAGTAACACTTTGAAATTCCCTTCCGTGCTCCTGCTTTCTCAACTGTACTGACATAGACAAGTTCAAGTGTGACGTGAACCGACATCTAGCTGCCCAAATCTCCGCATTGTGTACCTTAGCTTATGTCGCTGATAGAAGTCCCCTACATCATCATGGCTGAGTGCCTTGTTTGGGGAGAAAATATCATTAAAAAGAATATACATATATTTATATATATACCTATATATATATATATATATATATATATATATATATATATATATATATATATATATATACTTGTTTATTGTTATATAAACATGCTCACATCCCGCTGCTACAAATAGCCACTATTTTCAATCAAACAACAGATATCATCAGGCAGCGACTTGATTATTCAAAAGTTCAATGAATAATTGATTTTTATTTTAGGTAGGAACTCTTTAGAAGTTGGAGTTAAAAAACTTAAAACACAGAACTTTAATTAAATAAAAAAGTAAAAAGGGAGAGGCAATTTAAATAAAGTTAAAAGATTACAATGGGGAGAGAGTGATTGAGAAGAGAAAAAAAAGGAATAGAGACAGAAATAGAGAAAGAAAATAGAGAGAAAACAAAATAGAGAGAAAAAGAAGAGAGAAAAAATATATATATACATATATATACATATATATATATATATATATATATATATATATATATATGATATAGAGAAGAAAAGAAAAAAGATATAAATGGTTATTATAAAGAGAATAAGAACTAGAAGGAAAAGGAAAGAATAATGAGATCTAGTTAAATAGAGAAAGAGAGAAAGTAAGAATTTGACAGTATATAGAAAAAGAAAAAGAAAAAGATCTGCGTGTCAACCAATTTATGAACAATTATACAATTCAGTAATGAAACATATTATTACAAATACAAACAGAAGATACAATCCAAATCTACCAACCATATAGGAAGGAAAACTCAAACCCAATTTATGTACACCCCCTATCAAATCACCCAAAATCTATCATTAGGCATATCCCCAAATCCATTAGTAAAAGAATCAGTGACAATTCTTCCAATCTTGAAACATTTAATAAACATAAATATTTCTATCACAGGGCCCTTAAGGATAGTGGATACAAAAACACCCAAATTGAGTTCATAGAACCAACACACCAAAACACAAATACAAATAGAAACCGTAAGAGAAAAATCCTGTGGTACAATCCCCCTTTTAATCTGAAACTTAAAACAAATCTAGGAGTGAAATTCTTAAACTTAATTAAAAAGCACTTCCCTATTAATAACATACTACATAAAATTTTCAATAAAAATACAATAAAACTTAGCTATAGCTGTAATGAAAACCTTGAAAAAATAATTAAAAAACATAATAACAAAATATTAAACAAAAATAGCACACCCATTGCTACCGAAAGTTGTAACTGTAGAATTAAATCAAAATGCCCTCTTAAAGGAAACTGTCAAATTACTTCTGTAGTGTACCAAGCAACTATTTCTACTAAGGAAAATCCGAATGAAAAAAATATTACATAGGAATGACAAATAACAATTTTAAAGAAAGATTTACCGGTCACAAGTGCTCTTTTGAAAATAATGAGTACAAAAATAGAACTTCCTTGTCTAAATATTACAATGAACTAGTAGAGCCAGGTTACTCCCCAATAGTAAATTGGAAAATTTTAAAGAAAGCGAAAACCTGTTCATCTTTAAACTCGCCTTGCTACCTATGTCTTTATGAGAAATTATTTATACTTACTTTTAGAGAAAGAGATAAATTATTAAATAAGAAGCACGGAAATTCAATTAATTGCAAACATTATAAAAACCATCTATTAAGTAATTTAGTTTAGATATAAAATTTAAATAAATTAAAAATTGTCACTGATTTCTATAATTTATTATAATACTATTAATATACTTTCTCCTCTCCTGATTTCATTCCTTACTTCTCCTATCTTATATACCTGTGTGTCTATGTGTATATGTATGTGTCTATGTATTTATTTTATGACCGTGTGTACTTAGATCTATATATTTCTATATTATTTGGTATACCCTCCCATGTTTATTCAATCCATTTGTATGTTTCTATGTGTGTATGCATCTATCTGTACTCTTGCCAAATTCTTTGTATTCTTATGTATTTCTATATATATAATTTATGTACATTATACATATTTATGTGTGAGTATATATATGTGTGTCTGCGTTGTTGTTTATAAGTATATGATTGTGTGCATATATTTGTGTATTTTTTGTATGTATGTGTATACATAAGATTATATATATATATATATATATATATATATATATATATATATATATATATATATGTTTATTTGTATGTCGGTTGGTTCTCTGTGGGTATATACATATGTATCTTATTATTTTTAATTTGGGTACTATCTACCTGTGCGTCGCTACTTTTGAGTATTTCGTTGATTTAATTACTTCTTTTGCCTGAATATATTTATATATTAAGAGGTAAGTGTAATTGTATCTGTGTTATTAGTAATCTGGTCTTGAATGTATTATTTTGTGATTTAATATGACTTTATATCTATACTTAAATAGCTTAAACATCCAACGTAATAGTATAGTTACACCTTTACTTATGTGCATGTATATGTGTATATATATATATGTATGCATATATATATATGTGTGTGTATGTGTGTGTATATATGGATATATATATATTTGTGTGTGTGTGCATACACATATTTGTATTGTATTCTTTTTATATACATAAATATTAGTAGTTTTTTATTTATAATTATTGGACCTATTTAATTTATTTAATCCCTTTTATGGCTAAATATGTTATATTAAAAACATAATAAATATTAATTTTATTCTGTTTTTATTATTATTATTATTATTATTATTATTATAATTATCATTACTATTATGTTTATTGTATTAATAATAATTTTAATATTGTTTTATCATTATTTTCTTCTTTTATTCATATATTTATCTAATAAAAACGCGAAAACTTTAAACTTATATCATTTAGCATAAAGGGCCTAATTAATGGTAGACGTATGTTTGAATTGCGTTGATTTTACCCGTGGACGTATGTAAGAGGATAAATATGCTAGCTGAATACATTCAATGCCTTTTTTGACACGTTCATTTCTGACGCTTGGATTGTATCTTCTGTTTGTATTTGTAATAATATGTTTCATTACTGAATTGTATAATTGTTCATAAATTGGTTGACACGCAGATCTTTTTCTTTTTCTTTTACTTTTTCTATATACTGTCAAATTCTTACTTTCTCTCTTTCTCTATTTAACTAGATCTCATTATTCTTTCCTTTTCCTTCTAGTTCTTATTCTCTTTATAATAACCATTTATATCTTTTTTTTCTTTTCTTCTCCATATCATATATATATATATATATATATATATATATATATATATATATATATATATATATATATGTATATATATATATATTTGCTCTCTTCTTTTTCTCTCTATTTTGTTTTCTCTCTATTTTCTTTCTCTATTTCTGTCTCTATTCCTTTTTTTCTCTTCTCAATCACTCTCTCCCCATTGTAATCTTTTAACTTTATTTAAATTGCCTCTCCCTTTTTACTTTTTTATTTAATTAAAGTTCTGTGTTTTAAGTTTTTTAACTCCAACTTCTAAAGAGTTCCTACCTAAAATAAAACGCCATTATTCATTGAACTTTTGAATAGTCAAGTCGCTGCCTGATGATATCTGTTGTTTGATTGAAACAAGTGGCTATTTGTAGCGGCGGGATGTGAGCATGTTTATATAACAATAAGCAAGCATTATCAGCTCTTTTTATTGATCACTATCTAACAACCTCGTTGAATTCATTAGTCCATTACTTTTGAATATAAAAAAACCCGAGTATATATATATATATATATATGTACATGTATGTATATATAGGTATATATATATATATATATATATATATATATATATATATATATATATAACTTCTTCATTTACTTACATAAATTAATATACAAAAGTATAGATTTATGCGTAAACTTTAAGTATTTACTTCAAAAGTGCTCAATACGTAGCTAGAGCTAGTTAATAATTTATAAAATATATATGGCGATTGAGCTACACTGAATAATCGGCGTTTCATCCACTCTAGGATTCGCCGGCTTTTGCGCGAATTCTGTGGCTGTTTATCGTTTTTATATGGTCCTCTTCTGTTGAAGATTTTTGTGGAGAAATGCGTGACTTACCTGGATAGACCACGTGCGGGTCGGTCACCAAAAATAAATAAAAAGAAAGAAAAGAAATGGTCAAGACTCTTATTTATAGAGTAGTGATCACGTGAGTTAGAAGAATATGCAAATAGAGGTGAACGATTTTGCGATATAAAAAGCCTGTGTTGTTAAGAGGAGGAGGAGACTGTTGGCAGAAGTCAGTGCTGTAAGACATGCTTTAGAGTTTTGTTATTATATGCTGTGTTCGATTGTTGGGAGAGAGAAAAGAGAAGAGGAGGAACCAAGAAGACATTCTGCAGATACTTGACTTTGTGTTGGTTTTAAGCTATTTCGGCGCTTGGTGTGCGGTTACTAACAATGGACAGATTCGACATTCGCTTAATACCCGAGTTCGACGGATCTACCACTGGACCGGCTGTCGTTGAATGGATTGAAAAGGCAGAGAAAATCTGTAAACTGTGCAAAATTAAAGAACCAGCCACAGTTATCCCTTTGAGGCTAACCGGAGGGGCCTATGCAGTCTACCAACAACTCGGGGATGAACCAGACTGGGATGAAATCAAGCAGAGCCTGTATACAGCGTTTGGTACAGATCCATTTGTTGCGTGGCAACAGTTCACGAGCCGGACACTTCAACCCAAGGAAACAGTCGACGTGTACCTAGCCGACCTGCGAAAATTATCTGTACCGTTTGGTGGGGTCAACGATAAAATATTAAGCTGTGCTTTTTTGGTAGGCCTACCTGAGGAGGTCAGTAAACTGTTGCGGGCATCATCAAGAATCGATGAATTGTCAACTGATGAGTTATTGGCCCGAGCTCGAAACATCTGTAAGGAACAGGAACCAATTGCAGCAGCAGCTCGTTTTCGACATGGAGGCAATGTGGACTCTCTTCCAGATAGTAATAAGCATGCCACCCCAGTGTGCTATAAATGTGGGGAGGCCAATCATTTTGCTAAAGAGTGCCAGAGTGTTAGGAGAGGTGTTTATCCACAATCAAAGAGACCAGTGCAATGCTATCGCTGCAATAAGTTTGGGCACATATCTCGCAACTGTTCGGGAAACGAAGTTGGGGGCAAGGTACTATCGCTACCCTTGTCCCTGCCAACCAATAAACACAGGATTGCCTGTCATTAGCGTTAAACTTGATGATGTGCAGTGTTCAGCACTTATAGACACGGGGTGTTCCCGGTCTATAGTTAGTGCCCATTGCTGTCCGGTGTGGCGGAGGAACCCAGTCGGCGTTATGACCATCAATGGCTTATCACGGGTATGTTGTGGTGAAGGGACAGTCACAATCTGCACTGAGAAGGGTGACACAGCTAAAGTTGACGTTCTGGTGATGCAGGAGAAACCCCTTGGCTACGACATGTTGCTTGGAATTGATGCAATACAAGCACTAGGAGGTGTTACAATCACAGCAGCTAGAGGTATCAGGCTTGGAGAAGGGAAAGACGTCTGTGCAGCCATGTCGATTGAAGAAAAAGAACTTCTGTGCTACATTTGATGACAACGAAAGGGTGTGGACTGCAAAGTGGAAATGGGCAATGGGCCAGGAACCAGATCGGCTGTGCAACACGATTCCAGAGTATGCAGTTTCTACCAAGAATAGGGCCGCATATGAAGAAGAACTTCAGATGTGGATTGACAACGGTTGGTTAATACCATACCCACAGGAACGTCTGGGACCACCCAAGGGATTAATTCCGCTCATGGCTGTTGAACAACCTACCAAAGAAAAAATTCGTCCCGTAATGGATTACCGAGAGTTGAATCGGCATGTTGATGCGTTTACCGGAAACGCAGATGTGTGCGCTGCTAAACTGAGAGAGTGGCGTCAAAAAGGGAGCAATGTAGCACTTCTGGATCTAAAGAGGGCCTACCTGCAGATACGTGTCCATGAGTCATTATGGCCGTTTCAGACAGTACTACTCAAGGGAAAACTATATTGTTTGACACGTTTGGGTTTTGGCCTAAACGTAGCACCCTTGATTATGACAACCATTATTAAAACTGTTTTGATGCAGGATGAGACCACAGCAAAAGCTGCTTCAGCCTACATAGATGACATCTATGTTAATGAGGACATAATGTCTGCGGATGCAGTTCGAATAAAACTGAAAGCGTTTGGGTTAATAAGCAAAGACCCTAAGCGCCTAAAGGATGGAGTGCCCGTGCTGAGCCTCGAGGTCTGGGAGGAGGGCAATATGTTGCGATGGAAACGAGGGAGCCCACTTCCAAAGTTACCCAATGTATTAACAAGACGTACTGTGTTTTCTATCTGTGGTAAATTGGTAGGACATCTACCTGTCTGTGGATGGCTCCGATCGGCAACAGGAGTGGTGAAAAGACGAGTGACTACAGTAACAAAAGGATGGGACGATGTTGCGGATGATGATTCTCTCCAACAAATGATGGCTGAAATGTTGTCCAGAGTGCATAGGAATGACCCTGCCCGGGGTGAGTGGCAAGTGTCTGGAAACGAACTAAATGCATGGGTTGACGCAAGTTCGTTGGCTACAGGTGTCGTGTTGGAGCAACTAGGTGTTGTTGTGGAAGATGCATGCTGGCTTCGTCCGAAAAATGATGCCCAACATATAAATTTGGCAGAACTTGATGCCACGTTAAAAGGTCTTAATCTCGCATTGCAATGGCAGACTAATGTTGTGCATCTCCACACTGACTCATTGTGTGTTTACCATTGGTTAACCGACACCTTGACTGGAAAGGCTCGAGTTAAGACTAGAGCTGCAAGTGAAATGCTAGTACGAAGGAGACTAGCAATAATTAAGCGTCTAGTTGACGAATACAGCTTGCAGGTAGACATTACGTTAGTCTCGTCGATGCAGAATTTGGCTGATAGCTTGACTCGAGTACCAAAGAGGTGGATCGATGCAATGAGGCAGGGATCCGATCTTCAACAACAAACATGCGCGACTGTAACGGATCAATTAACACCTGACCAGATCCGTATGATACACCAGCAGATTGGACATCCTGGAATTCAGAGGACTGCATATTTTGTCCGAAGAGTATGCCCTGCAACTACAAAAGCATCAGTGAAAGCAGCCATACGTTCGTGTGAAGAGTGTCAGAGAATTGATCCGGCACCATCCCAATGACAAAAAGGGAAGCTCGAGGTGGAGGGCAACTGGCAGCGAGTAGGGATGGACATAACACATTATAGGGGCAAACATTTTTTGACCATGACGGATTGTGGCCCGACGCTTTTCACAATATGGCGCCTGTTGACACGACAGGATGCAGCCAGCATTATACAACAGTTGAGAGCCGTCTTTTTTGAACGTGGTGCCCCGATTGAAATTCTGACTGATAATGTCGCCACATTTCGATGTCAAGAATTTCAGAAATTCGTGCACGAATGGGGGATTAAAATGCATTATCGGGGTGCATATTATCCCGAGGGTAATGGTATAGCAGAACGGTGTCACCGCACCATCAAAAGAATTGCAGCCAGGACGCAGTGCTCTATTCCAGAAGCTGTGTACTGGTATAATATAACACCCAAGGACAATGCAACACCAGCAACTGCACCAGCCAATGGGATTTACCAATATGAACAGCGTGTGAAAGGAGTTGATGCCATACCATCAGTGGTGAGTGTTGTCAATACACCATATCAGGTGGGAGACCTTGTTTGGATAAAACCCCCAAATGCTGGGTGCACTACGAAATTTTTCCGGGGAAAAATAGACGAAATCATAAGTCCTCAGACCATGTTGATTGGTGGCATACCACGTCACGTAAAAAGATATCCGCCCTTGTTATACCTCTTCTGATTCTGAGGACGATGAGGAGGATCACACACCGTTCAGAGATGACCCTGATCACTTACTGCCCCTTCAGGTGAGCATAGAAACACCACCAACAGAACCAGATGAGGGAATGATGGGACATACTGATGACAATAGTGAGGAGAGCGATGGACACAAGGAAGTAATGCCTCATCGAAATACTCGACAGAGACGAATACTGCCCACCCCCCGTGATTGCGAAACCCCGCGAGAAGGGATGATGGAGCATACCGAGGAGATGACGCCTCCGATTCTTCGGAGAAGTACCCGACAAAGACGGATACTGCCCCCCTGCCCTGATTGTGAGACACCGCCTATGGAACCACGAGACGGGATAATGGAACAGACTGGTAGCAATGATGGTGGTAATGAAGAAAACAGCAATGAGGAAGTGCTTCTTCGAAGGAGTACCCGCCAACGACGATTGCCTGCATGTCCTGTTTGTGATCATGAGATCAGGGGGGGGGAGAAATGCGTGACTTACCTGGATAGACCACGTGCGGGTCGGTCACCAAAAATAAATAAAAAGAAAGAAAAGAAATGGTCAAGACTCTTATTTATAGAGTAGTGATCACGTGAGTTAGAAGAATATGCAAATAGAGGTGAACGATTTTGCGATATAAAAAGCCTGTGTTGTTAAGAGGAGGAGGAGACTGTTGGCAGAAGTCAGTGCTGTCAGACGTGCTTTAGAGTTTTGTTATTATATGCTGTGTTCGATTGTTGGGAGAGAGAAAAGAGAAGAGGAGGACCCAAGAATACATTTTGCAGATACTTGACTTTGTGTTGGTTTTCATTTTAGTTAGCCAATCTGCTTTCTAGTCTCCACCGCATCCCTTCCTTTAAGCAAATGAGCATACATTTTATCGATAAAAGGGTCTGTTTTTTTTTAAAACAGGTTAGTGGTTTAAGGACGACATTTTTTATATACAAATATGTACACAAAAACACACACACACACACATATATATATATATATATATATATATATATATATATATATATATATATATATATATATACACACAAAAGTACATTCAACAATAAAAAACACCGTATAAAAACAACACTAGCTAATATATACTGGGAACTCAAAGAAAGCGGGCATTCGCTGGTAGTCGAATGGAAAATAATAAGACAAGCTACCAGGTGTAGGCATTTAGACGACCCATGTAAATTATGCCTTCATGAAAAATGTCCTATTCTGTATTTTAAAGAACCCTAAAATATATTAAACTGTAGAAGAGAAATAGCAAATGACTGTGTTCACAAAATAAAATTTACTCTAGGATAGCGACACAAAATAGTTTTAAAACTAACAAAAACAATAGAATATAAAAAAATAAATAAATTATATAAACATGAATATACATAAACGATCACACATGTATGTATATATATATATATATATATATATATATATATGTGTGTGTGTGCACACATATGCATATTTACTTATATAAAAAAATGTATGCCTTAAACCACTAAACTACTTTTAAAACAGATCCTTTTTCGATAAAATGCATGCCCATTAATTGAGAGGAAAGGGAACGGTGGATACTAGAAAGCTCATTGGGTAACTAAAATCCTCAACAGAAGAGGGCCATATTAAACGATAAACAACCACATAATTCACGCATAAGCCTGACGAATCCTAGAGTGGATCAAACGCCGAATATTCAGTGTAGCTTAATCGCCATATATATTTTATAAATTTATATATATATATATATATATATATATATATATATATATATATATATATATAGAGAGAGAGAGAGAGATAGAGAGAGAGAGAGGGATAGACTATCTTTATTTTTTTGTTAAAGACATTCAAAAAGACGCGATTTATATAAAAGTGTGACATATTTTATACTCGTCATTTTTGTTGCAGTGATTGAATCACATGTGCTCTTTCTTATTATATTGTAAAAAAACGTATATACGTCTCAGTTGGGAAAGGTGATTTTTAAAATAACGGAATATTACATTTGTTATTAAAAACATATAAAAGTTATATTTCAATAATCATATTTTTGTGGAATCATTAAATAGAACATAGATAAATTATACAAATGAAAACTCCACATAATACACCAATTTATTTAAGTTTACTTTTATTAGAATTTGGTAGTTTTTCGTAATGATTATAAAACATTGCCCGAATTATGGAATTCTTCTTCCAACACTCATTGAATATATATATATATATATATATATATATATATATATATATATATATATATATATATATATATATATATATATATATATGTTCATAAGACTATTTTATTATAACCTATTAAACTATAATAAAAAAAAACTATGCAATATGTGTATATCTGATGAGTTATGCATAATATAATAATCCTGTTTTAATTATTAATATAGACTTAATCCCTAATCATCTCATGTATTAATTTATTAATTATGAAATACCAAGGGAAAGTTTTATATTGTAATGCTGTTCTTTCTACAGCGTAAAACGATAAAATTGTATCCCTTAAGAAAACTACACAACAGTTATAATTTAAGATATTTATTGAATGAATTTATCCAGCTAGCCTGTATTATGTAGTAGGACCTACGTGTATTTTATGTAGCCGCCTTCACCTTCAACCCCCTCCAGGATACAGGTCCGCTACTGAAAGCATGACTTTTCCACAAGCGCCACTGAGAGATGGATGAATATTAAGCGGATTGCGCTTATCGGGGTAGCATTGGTGTTGTGGGAGGGGTTATATTGATAGTGTTTTCGAAGTAGAATCAAATGAAGTAGTCAAGCGGGTTTAGGTCGAGGGAGGAATGATGAGAGAAGTGTACAAAGGGTACAAGTGCCGTGCCTGCTGACACACCCAGGACCTGTTATCACAGTCACCTGATAAGAACATTAGTGAACCACACTCTTCGCTCTACCTTGGTACAATCTAGTGTTTACTTTTAAGCTGACTTCCAAGATGTCAGCTTGTACGATGCTGCACTCATTTGAAATCACGCTAAAGACAATAACCGTGACAGAAAGCATTGTTGAGCATTGCGCTCAAAGCTTAACTGTCCGGATTTGCTTTTTGCGTGTCCTACCAATTGTCAATAGTCAGAACGTGGATTGATAGATATCATAAGTTGTACAGCGGCGCATCTCCGCATAAACTCGATAAACAATACGTCACTTTCCGACAACATAGAATCTCCAAACGTTCTTGGGATTGGTCCACAACTGACCCCCTTGTAGGTTATCTGCAAGGTAAAGAAAACCAATTTTATCAAACAGAAAATGGAAACATATATCCTTTCCTATTGCTAATATTTCATCGTTTCAACCTGTACTGTCGAATACCTGTGTTTTAGTAAAAAGCCGCATTTAAATTATAGTTTATTTTTAATAATGTAATTACAAAATGGGTACAATTTACATAGCGCTGCATTCAGTTAGCGTATATATCAATTTGGATTACCGAAACTATTTGAAATTATCTCGAAATGTTCAATTTTTATTTGCTCAATGTTTTTATAATATTCTGTTTATTACATACACATCAGATATATGTATAGTATAAAAATTGTATTTTTTCGATAAAATTCGATATTAATCAACGAACCACCTGCTACAATCTTTCTGAAAACAGTTCACTCATGAATAAATTCCTTTTTGTGAGACAAGTTTTAATTTGTTTTATAGTATTGTGTGTCTTGTGAGGCAGATAATTCCCTGGAACATAATCTATTTATTTACGGGCATTTGCAAGATATAACATCACAATTATATGAAGTAAGGTAAATAGCACTTTGACATAATATATTTGCTGTAGTGCTCGTCTCATCTGTAAACTTTTCAGAATCACATATTTGTGTTCTTTTAAAACATCATGTATGCCAGTTTGCAGAATATCTGGATGTCGATTCAACTCACTTATTTTGTTCCCTGAGCTGGCAGACCTCGAAAGGTCCAACCCCAAAACCTGCAAGTGTTGAAGAAAACCATCGGGAATCTAATAAGGGAGTTAAATCGCAATACAAATATTATGCAATCCGTCATGGATGATGCGTTGGAAAGAGCACAACTATGCCAAGCTGAATATCGGCACCATAAAAATACATTATTTTCATCATTAAAAATTGTTGTAATTTTGCGTTTTTCTTAATAAACTTACCAATGTCTTAGTCAGCTTCTTTTAAAGTATAGAAAATATCATAAAATTAAAGGATCTTTTTAAACGACTCTAGTGATATTTTGAACATTTTGCATTTGTGTAAACATTTTTCCTTTAACATAAGCTCAACTATAATATTAGTAGTATGCAAAAGAAATATTACGTTGAAAGTGGAAAAAAGTCGATCATGATTTTCCCAAATAGTGCTCGAGGAAGCATAATCATTTTAGTTGTAACAAAAAGCAGTGTAAGAAATAAAAACTGATTTTTCATTATTTAGTAAATAAAATAAGCAGTATTAATATAAACAAAATACACAACGACGGAAACATTGTAAAGTATTGACGTGATTGCAATTTACGTTTTGTGTTTGATTTCATCATGCATATCTGAGAAAAAGGAACGACATATGAAGTTACATTAATAACTTTAAAAGCATTTAAACACCAAATCCCTGAACACTTTAATAAATTGCCCATATTTAAGATGGGAGATATGGAGAGAAGTGCTTTGAAATTAAATTAAGGAAAACGTCTATATGAAATGCCAAGGGATTCAACGAGAATCAATTTGTTCAAATGATGAAATATTATGAATAATGTTATATATTTTTTTTTATTCAAGATTGAAGAAAACAACTACACAGATAAGTGAACATTTCCAGCCAATATTGCGTTTTATACATGAATATATATTTTTTCATGTATTTATTTATATAGTTTCCCTAAATATATTTCTGTTGGTCTATATTGCTACCTGAATGCATCGGGTACATATACATGAATAAGTAAATAAATAAATACACACACAAACGCACACACATATATACATGTGTGTGTATCTGAGTGTGGGTGTGTGTGTCTATATGTGTGTGTGCTATGTGTATGTGTGCTTTTATATGTGTGCATATGTGTGCATGCGTGTATGCGTGTGTGTATATGTGTGTATTTGTGTGCATGTGTGTGTCTCTGTGGGTGCATGTAAAACAACTTCTATATAAAAACTCACGTTGCGAACATGCCTTAAAAGATAGAGTTTGTTTTCGACTACTCTCGCAATAAAAAAAAAAGATATTGAATACCGAAAAGTGATTTCCGACTATTTTTTTGCGAAAGAATAAGATTTTAGAAAGAAAGCAATATTTAACTAATTGTTATGTTGTAAAAACACGGTGTTTGCTCATGAGTTTTTTGGATTCTTAATATAAAAAATAACAAAATCATATTCTTTATTACAAGAAACGTGTAATTACAATGCTTTTATTTTATATGGTATTTACGAAGAACTTCGTAAAACCTTATCCATAGACTCTTTGTAATCGTCGGAACTGAACATTTTTAAATGCGGTTGAAATATCGCAAAGATTGTTTAACAGGTAGTACGGGTATTATGATTTTTATCAAAAATTGTTATGTATATGAAATAACTAAGAATATAAGAAAGATTGTAATATATAATAATAACATTAATAATAATAATAATAATAATAATAATAATAATAATAATATAAAAATCGGAATTAACATAATATTAATGATAATAATAAAACTCTACAACATAAAAACTACAAATTAATGAAATTAAAATAATATAATTCACAACATATAGACATAATACTAATATTAATAATTAATATACTATTAATAGTAATAATGATAATAATTATAATAATGATAATAATAATAATGATTATTATTCATACGATGATTGTGATATCAATATTGATAATAAGATTGTTATACTGATACAATACAATATTAGTGCTAGTAATAATACTAATGCTTGTGAAAATAATTAAAAAACGCATAGATATATAGCGGCAAATATAGACGCCAATAAAATCTATACATTTAAAATGCATCGGTGGTAAATATTAAGAGAATAGAAAATATTAAGATAATAATTACGAAATTTAGCGTAATTAAACTTGCATACATATGATGTGTGTGGTTATAAATCAATAGTAATAGCGATGTTGATGTGAAAGATGATAATTATAGTTAACAAGTATCCTGGTGGTAATAATAATAAAGATAAATGTAGAACAGAATATCTTAATATATTTAATATTAAGCTATTCTCATATATATCTACAAACTAAATTATATATATATATATATATATATATATATATATATGAAAATGATAATGATAATGATGATTAAATAAGCATATCAATAATAATAATTATAATAATAGGGAAAAAAGGCGAATATTATGAGTAATAAATAAACATAAATAACTGATAACACTTTTGCGATAATTTATATATATGGATATATATATATATATATATATATATATATATATATATATAACATACATACACACATATATATATATGTATACATACATACATACATACATATATATGTATATATTAGTGTATATATATATATATATATATATATATATATATATATATATATATATATATATATATATATATATATATATATATATATATATATATATGGGGTGCCTATTTATTGTAAATATGTATACAGCCTTCACAATACATACAGATGCCTTTTAATCTACGGATTTGTTAATCTTATATCTCATCTAGTAGGCGTGTCTCTCACTTTTAATAGTATATGTTGGGAGTGAGGGAAGAATGATGATAACATATATGATCTAAAATAATGAAACAATACAATTTTTTTCAAGAAAACCTGTTTACGGATTGAGAAATTTGTTGTGTTAAAAATGGAGCATAAACCATGGCAATGAAACTAAATATGTGTAAGGATACTTATGGGTAGAGTATGAAGAAGACACATTTTTATTATTTTATAGGAAAACTTTATGCCAGTTCTGTGTTTCTGTCTTTTTTCCCCTCTTTTCTTATTTCGGTTTTGTAGTAAACGTTTATCATATCTGATATTTTAATGGTTTGTTTTCACCTTAATATTTTATGTGAGTTTTTTTTAATAGAAAAGATACATGTTAAGATTAAGTTATACTAATATTACAGCCATCATTAATAATAATAATAATAATAATAATAATAATAATAATAATGACATTAATAAAAATAACAACAACAATAATAATAATAATAATAATAATAATAATAATAATAATAATAATAATAATAATAATAATAATAATAATAATGATGATAATAATGATAATAATAATAATAATTATAATAATAATCTATGGATCTGCATTATTTTAATGGCGTTAACATCACAATAATTAATATATTTATTGATTATTGTTTAATGATGTTTTCATTGATATGAAATATAAATATCTATCTATATATATATATATATATTTATATTTAATATATATATATATATATATATATATATATATATATATATATATATATATATATATACTAGCAGAAGTGCCTGCCTTTGACTCGGTTCAAAAACAACCTACAGAAAATGGACTTCGATTGATGAAAGGATTATAAAGTATTAAAAGGAGGTGGTTGTAAAGAGATAGGTTTTGATACTAAAAAAATTTACCCGAAGCAAAATATGATGAAGTAAAGATAATTTTCGCGAAAATATATTTTTATGTACACTTTGTTTCCATTCGTAGCCAAGAGTGACCAAGAAAATGGTTTTTCCTTATAAACAGAAAATTTTGTATATATAAAAATATAAATATAAAAGAAATAAATGTTACCATAGTCAATAAAAATTACTTTTACGATAAAAAATTTCAATGGTTTGCATTTTTAAGTAGTTTGTATTTTTTTTAATTCACGAGCCGGTTTTAAAAACATAAAAATGGCAGCAACTTTGAAATGGAGAGACCGTGTTCAATTTGGAGGAGGTGCACCTGAGCATTCTGTGTTAACAATTTAAGAGAGTTCCGTCAACGTATGGACTATTTATAAACATATTTTAATGTTTTTCTTTATTTTGTACTTTAAGAATATTCGATTATGGCAGGTGTAGTTTAAATAAAAATTCATTTAAGAAGTAATCGCCTAAAATTTTGTATTAATTTCGATTATTTCAAGGAAAGAACATTAAAAACTATTTCAAAACAAAAAAAAACATTAACTGAACTGTTATTGACTATGGTAAAATGTATTTCTTGTATATTCATTTTTTCTGGGTAGGCGTTTGTTGGCTTTTTCTGCTAAACACTCTTACTAAATAATATCGACGAAATAACGAAAAACAAAGAAACAAAACAGCTTTGAAAAAAAATAAAGCTTTACTTACTTTAGTAAAATAATCCGAAACAGCAAAAGTAACCACGTAATTACTTTAGTTTTTTAAAGCAAATAATCAATATAAATTTTAACAAGAAGAAAGTTACACCCTTTTCAAGCTGAACTGTTTCTGTTCAGTTTTACAGTATTGAACTGTGTAATATTGCGCCGTCGGTTTCTATTGTAATGATAAGAACACGCAGAATGGGGGGGTGATCAACTGAATTCCTTGTAGTACACTGACAAAGACATCTTAAACCGAGATATACATAAAAATAAAAAGGGCATGTAACTGTTTTTAAAATTACACGTAATCACGTGAGCATGAGGTGTTCCTTCTTTTGATACGATAACAAGTAACCTTCTTATTTTTGTGTATTATTTATCTATTCATCTATTTTCGAAAGAGTGTCACGTGCAAGTGGTGATGAAAACCAGCTTTATGCAAAAATTGTCTCAAGTCTAAACTTCCAACTTTTTTTGTTTGTTGGCTTTAATAAGAACGTGAATTTATGAGGTGAATTTATTCGACACATTATGATTCAACCAAAAAATATATATTAATCTAACGTTAATTAAAAGTAAAGTTAAGATGTTAATGTGGATCCTGACCACTTTTTAAAAACCTTGTAAAACTTTGTGACATATTTACATTCTATGGAGTTCAGACGCGAACAAACTCTCAATAATTTTATTATACCATATTTCTTCAAACTGCAACATGATTATTAAAGTATACTTACGCAAATAGATATGAAAAGTCTTTGTTAAATTTATGCCCTATTTCCATAGAATACAGGGTCGAACGCAGTCCCAACAATTTTATTATACCATCCCTATTTAAGTTGAAACATACTTATCAAATAGTTTTTCTGTACATCTATATAAAAAGCTTTCTAAACTTTTTTTTTCGTTTTTTATTTCCATAATTTGGGTCCAGGAACGAACGCAGACCCCACAATTTTTATTAACCATCGCCGTGCCAGATTAGACATGCCCATTCCTGATGCTCGATACATCTTCTATCATTATATATAATCATTTTTTATTAAATAGTCCACCATATATGAGCCTATTCCTTACAAGACACATACACATACATACGGACTTTAGATTTTATATATGTATATATATACATATATATATATATATATATATATGTATATATATACATATATATATATATATATAATTCAGAAATGCATTAAATCTTTAATAAATATTAAAGGATTATAAATCAATAAAAAATATTAGAATATAATTTAATATAATCATAACAATATTACCAATCAGAAAACATTGTATAATTGAAACGATGACCGTATGAGTTGATTGTCTTTACGACTACACTTTAAAATCTGGAGCCGTTCATCTATCAGATTTACGTTCATTATTAGCAACATCTCTTAGGAGATAAACATTGATCTACTGAAAAGATGGTGTGTGTTACACTGGGTTTATCAGAATTTTAAGGGACTTGTTTACATCCCTGACACGAAACTGCAAATAAAATATTAAAAAAAAAACGCAAATTTCTTTGTTGAAAAGTTGTTTGTTTATTTTCTTTATGGATTACACTTCGAAAATAAACTATTTAAATTGTGTAACAAGTAATAGATATATTTTTTTTATTAAAAAAAAAAGTTTTTACAAAGTGCCATCCACCGTCCATGCAGCCATTTTTAACTAATGAAATCAATTGAATTTTACGAGTTAAATATTTTTCAATTTATCACATTTTTTCTATATATTCAATTTTTACGATATTTTGAGGGGCATTGTTAAATCTTACGCTTTTTCCAATAAACCGATTACAAGAGTTTAGACAAACGTTTTTTTTTAAATTCACTCCGCCATTTAGAAATGTCTATTAAGAAATAAATAATTAATTTACTCACCAACATTTTATATATCACAAATTGTAAATAAAATATCAATGAATAATATATTCCAATTTAAAACAGAAAAGAAGGGGCTTTAATAATGTTTCCTGTAAGTCCGAAGTTTAAAACGTTCTAACTTACAAACGACTTTGTGTTTTTTTAAATTATACATTATACTCTTCTTAAATTGTACAAGAGGTTTCGTATTATTATTTAAACTCTTTCTATTCCATTCAATGTTTTAGATATTAAAATAACCACTCAATAAATTTGTAATTAAACATATTAAATCAAAAACACGTGTGTGTTTTTTTAGAAAAGAAAAGAAATAGTTTACGGTTAACGTGAACGTGTGGTTTTTACTTCCTTCAATCCAATTCAAAACAATAAAAATATTTCCGGTTTTAAGTAAAAACGTAAAATGTTTGCATGGTGGTGGGCTTTTCAAGAAGGCGTTTAAAATTATTTTGTTTAAAAAATAAATGTTTTTTTTTGATATAAATATTGATAAATTCTTAACAATGAAAAAAGCAACTATATTGATTAGTAACTTTCAAAGGTAAAAATTTATCTCGATTTTTATAATCGACCTAAGTAAAATGTCGTTTATTTCCTTCAAATATTTTAAAGAAAACCGATTGACAAAAACAAATATTGCATAATTTGCTATTAAACCTGTTATATTTTGAAAATGTAATCCCTGCTCTTTTAATTAAAAAAATGGGTTGACGTACATTTTTCGATTAGTTCCTTACTTTGAAAGCAACGGTGTCGAATTATTCAATATTTTCCACGCATTCGTAAGGCTAGTTTCTGTCACACCTCATTTTCGTAATACTTCATTTATTTCTGGTATTATCCAATTACACGACATCACTTCATCACCCAACTTTATATCCAATGTTAACGAATCGTACAACTTCACCAGTTTAAGAGAATTTTTAACCGTTCGGACACTCTTCCTCGTGATTTATGAATCTTTACAAATAAACACAATACAATTATTCATTCATTTGTTTTCGTCGATCAACTTTCTTTTATTTCATTCAAATACCCGTGCGCCTCGATTTAAACAAAATAAAAGTAAAAGAAATTTGCAATAAAAATCACGATCAAGCATTTATATCCGTTTAAATGAATGTAAACCAAGAAAATATTTTGTAAATTATGTAAAAAAAGAAACAGTATTTTAAATGCTGGATTTCTATTCACTATTATTCAATAATCACTATTAGATTGTGGCTGTCAGTAATGAAATAGTCAGTTTGATATTGTGAAGAACAAGCCACTCAATAATAAATCAATTAAATGTCACATTGGACGTTGTCTTTCAGTTTTCTTTAACACAAACTTAAATTGAAGCACTTATTTTCGTAGTTGACCGAATATGGCGTGAAACTGATCTTTCTGATACGAATTTAAATGACACCTATACATATTTAGACAACATAAAGGCCGGAAAATCAAGCGCATGTTTTGTATTATATTTTAACTGTTGTGGGTATAATTTTGTCAAACGAGGAACTCATTTTTTTTTTGACAAATGATGCATTCTATTGCAGGGACACTTGACATTGTATTCGACGTCTGCTTTTTTTGGCTGTCGCGTTTTGTCATGAAATGGTATACGCTTGCTTCCGTCACCGTGAGTTAGATGCATGCCATAAACTTATTACCTGCGCCCTCTTTGTACCCGGCTTATCAGCCGAGGAATTCGAATTGGCCGATAAAATTTTATAAGTTATCGCAGTGTTTGTAGAGGTAATCGGACTCTAAGAACGGAGGCAGAACCTCAACGTTCTCAAACTACCTTAGGTATATTGCGTATCTCACAAAGTTATTTTAGCTAATACAATAGGCAATATCAATTATGTCATACCCATGTTATTTAATTTTTAAACGTCCTAACATCCGCTTGATCCATTGGTACTGTTTAATAATCTAACATAGAATTTTCCGCAGTCACCAAATTAAACAAAAATCCTGCGCTACGCGTCGCTGTCTAGTGATTTTTACAGACATAAACAGAACCTAGGTGTATGATGTTTTCTTTATGTTTTTTCTTGCTGTAAGCCTTTGGAGTCAATTATCTGAGGTTGGTTCGAAACAGGATTTCTCAAATCTTTGACTCTTATCTCCTGCCTATAAGTAGTACTATGGGATGTTTTAGTTTGAATCAAATTATTCACTTGGTTAGTTGCCGTGAAACTGATTGCCGGGTCTGCAGCAAAAGGTGTGCTTCATTTTCGGATCTTTCTTTAATCCACCAGGACAAGAAACACAACGTTGCACTTATTCCTGACTTGGCAGTTTGGCGCTAATGCTTATCAGTAAAAAAATGACTGGATTCCAAATTCTCCAGTTCTTGAAGGGGCGCCCTTAATGTCATTTTGTGTAATAAATTTGACGTGACTTTGTCAAATTTTAGGGAAAGCCCGAGTCGTGGTCGTGCAAGTAATTAGGTATAATATTTTAGTATTCAATTACTTAATGTAAAAACATAATAATAATAATAATAATAATAATAATAATAATGATAATAGTAATAATAATGATGATAATAATAATAATCCTGATTTCGTTTATGAACGTCTCTCTGAAAAGAGATGGGATTCATTTCCAGAGGATTTCCCTTATCCCGGTTAAAACCAGGAGCTTTCAAGATAAAGGGATTTCCTTACGATATTGGTTGTACCTATAATTGCAGAGATTTTAAGGTCGCCTAAAATATCGGGGATTTGTAGTTTTATGTTTCAATTGTCCTTCCAGACGACTTGATACTACTCCTAGTGTACCAAATACGACAGAAATTATTTGTGTTTTTACCCTGTGTATACGCCCCCCTCCAAGGCCAATGGAACATCATTGCTCCACTGCTCATTCTCACTCTCTCTCATATTTCAGTCCCAGGGTGCTGGGAAGTCAACAATCTGCCAGTTTTTTGGAGACCTTGTCAATGACGACAAAATCTGGACGATTATGATCCAATTGCTTGGTAGTTATGCCACTTTTGTTCCACCATACCTCTACCTTGCCATCCTCACTTGTTCTCACTTTATCAGGCACCTCTTAAAACCATTTTCCAGCACACTTCACCCAAATCCTCTTACACACCTCCCAATATATCCGGAGTGGCATGCGATAGTTTCCTTTGCGGTACTTTCTCTCGGCCAGTCTATTACACCCTTCTGCATGGTGCGCGATTGAATCTGAGGTTTTACAACAAATCCGACATTCTGCAGCAAATTCCTCTCCAAGAACCACTTTTTAAACAATCGTGTTCCTAATGCAAGCTCTTGTGCTGCACAAAGAAAAGCTTCAGTACTCTTAGCCAGATACCCAGCTCGAAGCCATTGCCATGATCTTTCATCAGACACTGCTGCTATACCCAGGAAGAACTTTCCATGCATTTTCTTCCAAGCTAGTTCCTCTGCCTTTCTCTATCCATACGTTTAACATAATCGGCCTTTGTCGCACATACATTAACTTCATTGGCCACAACCTTAAGCATCCACTCCTCACTTCTACCCACATGCTCCTTCAACGACATCTCCTCCGTTCTACCACAATCTTTTACACTTTTCGATCCTCTCCCACCATCTTTCATCTTTTGATACAGCATGCTACGCGATTTTGAAGGTTAAATATACAAACATTGCTAATTTTTTTTTGTTTTGATATCCATGACATGGACAACCTTGTCAAACAATCATGCACTGTATCTCAAAACACTGATCTCCCTGCATTTACTGCTTTCGTGAGGTTTCCCCCATACAGTTTCGACTTTGCAATTAGTTTCATTCTTCTAAGATTCTCCTTCCTGACTTTTTCCTGCATTTCTCTGTTTATGATGCTACACCCTCCAGCAATACTTATATCCTGTATCTTCTATTTCTTTCATGATTTTTCCAGTTGGCAGTAGTATTCCATTCGAATGACCTTCTCCTCTTCATCACCATCACTGCAAATTTACTTATCCCAAACTCCATCTCAATGTCTTCTATGTCTCTACACGTTCTACCAGTCTCTCCATTTGCTTTTCATTTCTACCGAATATTGTCAAATCATCCATAAACAGTAAATGGTTGAGAGTTCTGGTACCCGATTTAAAGTAATACCCCATTTTTATCTCTTCAACTGGGTGATCAGTGGCATCATTATCATTACAAAAAAAAATGGCGAAAACGAATTTCCTTGAAATATGCCATGTTTAATGCCAACCTCTCCCATCTCCTCTCTGTTTGCTGTCAGCACCGTTTTCCATTGAACAATACTCCTCTTCTAAATCCCTACCACATTCTCAGCAACCTTTATCATCAAAAGTGGTTCACGTATCCATACATGAGGAACCATGTCATAAGCCTTTTGTAATCGATCCATGCTACGCTCAGATACCTGTTCTTCTTCTTCGCATCCTACATTATTGCTTTATCTATTAATTGTTGCTCTTTGGTATCTCTCGAGCATTTCCGGCACCACTTTTGTTCGTCAAGAAAAACACAATTACTCTCAGGATGTTCATGAAATTTATCCGCAGTTTCCACATCAATGATAGACATGTAATTGGTCTATAATTATTGGCATATGTTCCTTTTGCAGGATATTTCCTTATCAGTGTTGTTCTTCCCTTCACAACCCAATCAGGGGCATCTCCCAACTCTAAAATCCTTAGCAGAGCAGCAGCTATAGGTGCATAATGCATGCAAACTGTTTAAACCAGAAGCCCTCCACTCCATCTGAACCAGCTGCCTCCTGGTTTGCCATCCTCCGTATGCCAGCCTTAACGTCATCGATGATTATCTCAACGTTCTTCATCCGCCTCATTTCTGATAGTCTTTCTCTAACATCTCCCAACCAGTTAGCCCTCTCATTATATCGCCCTTCGACAGACCAGATCTCACTCCAGAACTTCTTGACATGTTTTGGATTTGGAGTGTTGTTATTTCCCACCTGTTTACTACCAGTTTTTTATACAGCTGAGACTGATTGTTCCGGAAAAGGTATTTCAGCGGAAATGCAACTCTTTTTCCAACAAAGTTCCTAATTTTTATACCACGAGTGTGGACCTTCTCTTTCAACATTGTAAGAACGTCCATCGTCCCCCTTTCCAGCAAGCCATACCTCCTTTCAAACTCGTCTTTGGCTTTCCGTCTTAGGTTAACTCCTTTTCGTATTTCTCCGATTCTACCAATGTCTTTCCGCCACCGTTTAATACTTTCTACAGGCCGCCTCTGCCAGTGTAGCCTTCGCTCCTTCATTTCTCCATTTTTCTTCTGTAATAAGCCAAGTCGGTTCGCAATAACGTATGACGCTGCATACAGAAACCTGTTAAGTTCCGTGATCGATATGTTCTTTCTTATGATGTTGTGAATTACTCCATGAATTATTTTTACCTCGATTTTACCTTCCGCCTATCACTACTCTTCATACTTAAAATCTATATGATATCGTCTTTAAGAAGAAACTCTCTTAACTTCTGAAGTGCGTTTTTTCTACAGAAGTAAAAGTTCGAACGTCATCACCATTTCTCCATACATCTGCTCCTTTCACTATTGCCTCAGAGTTAATGATCTAATCTGCCTAAGATCCTTCACACTCTTCCCCATTACTTCCCCGAACCATACGATTTCATACTTCCTCAGTTGTCAGCCTCCCATCATCGCTTACATTTCCATTCTGCACTTCCCCTCTCTGTTCAATCATCAGAGATTGTTTCATCAATTTTACTTCTCGATTCCCATTCTTCTTTCAATTTTAAGATATATCCACCAAATTTGACACTTTCACTTCTTACAAAGCATTCCCAGAGTACTCTTCTTTCCTCATCCGTCCACGTTTTATTTTACATCTCCTGTTCCAACTCCCTTTCGTGTCTTGGGACACGCTCTGCCTATTCTCACTCCCCTATATACAACCAAATCCTCAGAATTCCGAACAGTTGTATGATGACGACAGGACCCACCCTGTTGCCCAGTGGGACACCTACCTGACGTACGACCATCACACGATGGTGTAGCCTCATGCACGTCGTTATTTTCAATATTTTGATTTGACATTCTTCCATAAATGGGGTTAGTGAATTTAAGATTACACCACCGGCGATATTTTTATCGAGACATTATTTTAAGGAGGGTTCCTCACAAAGCTCAAATATCCCCTTCCGGCCTTCTCCCTCCATCACCACCACTCTTCCCATTACCACCACCAACAAGAATAGAAATACAATATACAATGATAAGTACAACACTAATATCGGTAGCAATAATGTTAACTACAAAAACAACAATAGCTTTGACCGCAAAAACACCACCTACCATTACGGCTATAGTCATAAAAAACATACCAGCACTACTACCACCAAAACCACCGCCACCACTACTACTACTAGTGGTATTAGTAATACACAATAAAGTTCATTTTGTTTTTTTTAGATAAGATTAACAATGACAATGACAATAATGATAATAATGATGATAATAATAATAAAAATAAAAAATAATAATAATAACAATATGTAGAAGAACAATGCCAATAATAATAACAATAATAATAATAATAATAAATAATAACAATGATAATTATAATAATAATGATAATAACAATAATAACAATAATAATCACAATAACAATAAAAATGATAATAATAATAGTAATCATAATAATACCAATATTAATAATAACAATAATAATAATAATAATAATAAAAATAATAATAACAACAACAATAATAATATTAATAATAATAAATAATAATAATAATAACAATAATAATAATAATAATAATAATAATAATAATAATAATAATAATAATAATAATGTCAGTTGTGAAAGCCTACGTTATTTTTAACACCTTTACCGATGTTGCTTTTGGCAAGATAAAATGTACACAAAAATATAAACATATAACACCTAAACATGTGAAAGACAATTCCTCTTTTAACCGTGAATTTAAGTTTAACATTCTGATTTCAGTTAGAAAGCCCCCCCCCCGTCTGCTATTTTTTAAAACACCGCCGTTGATGTTGCTGACGACCGGAAAAATGTACACAAGATAGAAACATAAAACATCCGAACATGTGAAAAACAATTCCTTGTTTAACCATTATTTAAAGTTCAAATTAAAATTACGGTTACAAACTCTTACTTGTTTCGTTTGCTATTTTTAAAACTCCGTCTCTGCTATCGCTTTGGAGCGGAAAAATGTACACAAAGACAGAAACATAAAACACCCGAGCATGTGATAGACAATTCCTTGTTTAACCATGAATTTCATGTTCAAATAAACATTTCTGTAAGACTCGTTTAATAATTCAATTTAATAATAATAATAATAAGAAGAAGAAGAAGAAGAAGAAGAAGAAAAAGACGGAGAAGAAGAGGAAGAAGAAGGAGAAGAAGAAAAAGAAGCCAAAATGATCAACATGAAGAAAGCAATGTGGAGAAAACGGAATATTGGAATGTAACGGGCAGAGAAAACCTAAACAAAAAACATGAAGAACTGGACCGAAAAATAAAAGACAAAGAAGCGAGATTGAGACGATATAGATATTACTCTGAACAATTCAACCAAAAGAGAACATGTAAAACTCCTGAAAACCAATTCTACTAAAATCTGAACGGAGGAAAGACAAAAAAAGTACAACCAAATCCGACAGAAACAAAACTCTACTGGAGTAAAATATAGGAAGAGCGACGAGATCAAAATAGAAATACTGAATGGCTGAAAGACATGAAAGAAGAGTTACAACAAATAGAAGAAGGAACAGTTAATGAAATCAACAAACAAATCATAGGAAAAATTGCAAACTGGAGAGCATCAGGCCACGACGGGATAAATGTATACTATATAAAACAATTCACAACCTTACACAAAAGGCTAACCCATTAATCTGGGAAGCCTTATACAGGAAGCAAGCGTCCGAGACTGTATGACAAAAAGTAGAACCAAACTGCTACAGAAGTGCACGGATAAAGTCACCGTCCCTAGCAACTATAGGCCAATAACGTGCTTACCAACTATGTGGAAGATACCGACAGCGCAACTGAGGGACCAAATATACCACTCCCTGAATAACCGTAGACTCATCCGCTAGGAGCACAAAGGATGTAAAAAAGAAAAAAGAGGAACACATGACCTGTTATTTATAGATCAAAAGATCCTAACGGAGGAAAAAGGAGGAGCTAGAATTTCTCCATGCCATGGATCGACTACAAAAAAAGTGTACGGAAGGATCCCCCAAGTATTGATAATAGAATGCTTAAAAATGTATAAAATACCAAGCTGTGTCGCCAAGGTAATAGAAAATGCAATTAAAACATGGAGACTGGAATTGGTAGTAAATGGGCAACACATAACAGAAATTAACATACAAAAAGACATTTTCAAGGAGACTCATAATCACCACTACTGCCCATCATAGCCATGATGCCCTTGAACAGTATTCTAGGAAAGTGCAAAACCCAATACAAGTTCTCCAATACAGAGATAAAAATGAACCACCTGATGCACATGGACGATCTGAAACTTTTTGCAAATACCGAAAAGAAGCTAGACACAATAATCAACACTACCAAATTGTTCAGCCAAGATATCAAAACGGAAGTTGGATAGGAGAAGTGCGCACAACTAGTCATAAGAAACGAAAAACTGGAAACGACAAAAGGCATGGAACTAGCTAACCAAACAGAACTGAGGACGCCAGGGGAACAAGGCGACTATAAATACTTTGAAATTATGGAAGCGGGCACAATCAGAGCAACAGAAAAGAAAGAGAAAATTGGAAAGAACAAGAAAACTAATGGAAACGAAATTATATAACAGAAACTTAATAAAAGTTATAACTACATCGGCATAATCACTAATAAGATATTGTGGACCGTTTATAGGGTGGACAAAGAAAGAACTGAGAAAACTCGACCAGAAAACCAGGAAACTCATGACCATGTATAATGCAGTGCGCCCAAATTCGATACTGACAGACTTTACGTGAAGAGGGCGAGGACTGACCTGTATAGAAGACTGTGTGAATGACACGAAAAAATACTGGAAAATACATAATGCAAAACACTGAAAGAATAATTATGGCAGCGAGATAAATTGTAAAAATAAAACAACAAAACAAAGAGACAAACGGCAAAACGAGAAAAGAGAAATGGGAAGAGAAACAACTCCACGGAGGATTCATGAGAATGACAAAAGATGAAAATAACGAAAATACCTGAACATGGATGGAAAAGGACATATAAACAAGGAAACTGAATCTCTAATAACTGCAGCACAAGAACACTCGATAAGAACCAACCATATCAAAACAATGATCGATAAATCACAAGTAAAACAACAAATGCATACTCTTTGGACAAAGAGACGAGACGATAACCCAAATAAAAAGTGAATAAAACCCAACCACATCAAAGCAAGGATCGATAAAACACAATGTGGACGGAGCGACGAAACGATAAACCATATGGTAAGCGAATGAAGCAAACTGGCCCAAAAGGAATAGAAAAACAGGCATGATCATGTGGGTAGGGCGGTGCACTGGTAATTATGCAAACGACTGCATTTTAAGCCTACAGACAAATGGCTAAAACATAAACCCGCAAAATCACTCGAAAACGAGAACCACAAAATCCTATGGGGCATGACCATAGAGACGGACAGAGCCATCCAAGCAAGAAGACCAGCTCTCATAATAATTCCGAAGAAAGACAAATCCTGTCAAATCGTAGACTTTGCTGTCCCAGCTGACCACAGGTCGAGTAGGAAAGAAAAGGAGAAACAAAGCAACTACACAGAGATAGCCAGAGAGTTAAAAGGGGGTCGGATGATGAAGAAAATCAAAATAGAACTGAAAATAGTGGGAGTACTAGGAGCAATTCAGAAAAAACTTCGAAAAAAGTATGGCATAAATTGGAATCAGAGGAATAACTGCAATAATACAACGCCTTACGATAATGAAAACGGCTGAACTATCAAGGAAAGCTCTAGAATGCGGAGAATAACAGAATACAATATAACAAATGGGCATTACAGGGAATGAAGAGCGCAGAAACTGCACATCAACAATGTCTACACACACATCATGAATCTCCCCATTGTTTAATCACCGGTACGTATGTATTTATGTATGTGTAATTGTCTGCTTAAAACTTTTGACCGACGGAACATTCACACACATGGTATCAAATTGAAGCCCCACTCTCCAGAGGAAAAATATCAAAAGATAAGCCCGAAAGGATCATTAGAAGTGCATCAACTGATCGATTTTTTACAGGGGGTCCCCAAAATGTGACATTTTAATGTTAAACATTACATATTTTGAAATCGATTTATAACTGCCCCTTAATACAGGGGCGCCAACTCTTCTACATAAAGTATACACGGGTCAATTTATTTTTTGTCAACTTGTATTCAAAACCCGCTGAGTCATATCACGTGATCTTGACGTCAGCACGCTCGAATGGCAGTCTGAATTAAAAAAAAAAAACATGTTATCGGTAAAAAAAATAACCCTTACACAAGCTAAACTATGAACTTCTACGCTATTGCAACTTTACCAAAGTTATTAGCACATTCAATATAGTTTGATACGATAGTTAAACGAAAAATAACAAGCCAAAAATGTGAAGTAAAAAAATACGCTTACAAAAAATATTAACGATCGAAGTTTTTACAAAAACAAAACAACCAGACGCCCCTTTCCAGTCATTAGAGTAAGGAATACGAAGTAAGAGAGATAGATAGAGAGAGACATACACAAACGCAAACAGAGAGAGAGGGAGACAAACATACACTTGGAGAGAGATGTCTAGACAGGAAACGAAATAAATACTGCAACGTCATCTCGTAACACTCCCACGATGACCCCATTTAGTGGATATATGTCAATCAAACCTATTTCACTCGCTTTATAACCCTTTTTTTACACTATAATCAATTCATCTTACTCTTTGCATAGTCAGTTAAGTAGTTGGAGTTTGTTTCACCTCTGGGTTCAGTCCAGCGTCACGACCAAAACTATTTTTTCTTTTACATCTATGGACTCGCGGGCAACGTTTCTTAATTTTTTATACTTCGCTTATTAAATAGTTTACTTCCCCGCTATACACACATCGTTTTTTTTTCGGTGTTTTTTTATTTGTTTTTTTTTCCGATTTTTTAACATAGTTTCAGGGTTAATACTTATCCCCCATACACATACCTAAAAACCCCGGGCAACGCCGAGTAACCCCGTTAGTTATAATGAAAACTAAAACGGTATGATTGTAAAATACGGCCACCAATTTCTTTGTGAGTGTCACAATAAGCGGCCACCACACAAAATTATATAGAGGGTCACGGTGTGTGGGGAGATCGAAGTGAAAAAGCACTGGTCATACCTCCGCTAGATGAACGCAAAGCGAACAATTACCTCGGTAAGGTGTCTTGCAACCAAACCCCATTTTAGACTAATGGTCGCCGGCAACAAGAATTTAAATGTAATTGGCTGTCGCGATGACGCAAATTCTACTGCAAGGGTTATCAAAAGATGTGGAAAGTGTGAGAAGTCTCGGGAGAATTGCTGTCACCCGGACTCCACGGAAGAAAACATGTAAGTCTTAATGAGCAATCTCTGATGATGGCACAACAACCATACTTAGTTGTATATATATATATATATATATATATATATATATATATATATATATATATATATATATATATATATATATATATATATATGGTTGTGAGGTGGGTGGGGGTGTAATCATACCGCAAGACGTTCCTAAGTATACATCTTTGAGGAAATCCGTTGTTAAAACTTCTAGCGACTAATAGTAAACACAATAGTAACAATAATGCTATTAATAAAATAATACTGTCATATTTGGGCCGGTGCATCGGCTACTAGTCTCTCTCTCCTTGACAGGGTTCAAAAGAGAACCGCAAATCTGATAGGCCCTAAACTGGCATCTAAACTTCAGCCTCTGTCCCATCGTCGAAACGTTGCATCCCTCTGCCTGTTCTACAAGTATTATAATGGTGAATGCTCTGAAGAACTGCAAGCACTTGTGCCCCCACGACGTGAACACCCTCGACAGACCCGACAAGCTGCAAAATCCCACCTCCACACTGTAGAGATCCCTAGATGTAAAAGATCTTTCTACTCCAGTAGTTTCTTCCCCAGAATTGCTAGACTTTGGAATTCCATTCCAGGTCACTGCTTCCCCAACTGTACTGACATGCATAAGTTCAAGTGAAACGTGAACCAACATCTCGCTGCCCTAATCCCTGCATAGTACCCCAGTAGATGTTTCCCCTGATAGTAGCCCCCTACATTAAAGTGGCTATGTTCCTTGTTTGGGGTGAAAATGTAATAAAAAAACAAAAAAAAAAATACTATTATAATTATAAACAATAGAAAAAAGTGTGAACAGTTTTATCACTAATGAATTAACACTATTTAGCACAATAATTTGGTCACCGCAAGCAATTAATAAAAATGACCATTTACTATTTTAAAAACATAATTTAATGCCGGAAAGTAGATAGAGAGACGCTTAAACGCTTGCATTCACAGATATTTTACTACACATCAATTTATTTAAAAAAAAAACATTTCAACAATCTGAAAATAGCTTAATGCACATGAAACTGAAACTTTCAGATTACGAATGGGATATTTTTAAGTCACATTTGTGATGTCCCTGCCTTCTACGTTGTTATTTTCTACTTCAGTTATTTTTAATTGATTTCATCTTTTACTTGAAAAAATTAACGTACAGGATTTAAGAGGATAAAGTAATATAACAAGCTCTTAAACGCAGAATCGATTCTTTCATTTTATCATCTGAGTGAAAATAAATAAAATTCTTCAACTCTTGCTTTAACGAGTGTGAGACAATTTTTCTTGAAAGCATCGATATAACTGCGGCAAGCTAGCAAACAAAAAAAAAAATATCGGATATCTTTCCTAAGATTTAAGAATGTATTTCCTTCGACCTGAATTATAACAATTCTGCATTATAACAATTAATATATATATATATATATATATATATATATATATATATATATATATATATATATATATATATATACATATATATGGGTGGGTGTGGGGTGTGTGGGGGTATAATTCCCCCCTCGTGATATTTAACATTTGTTACACAGCAATGCAATTGTCCAAAATACACATAAACGCTTAAAACACGATCGTAACTTTTCGGAATAAAACATCAATCCGAGTTTGTTGAATTGGGAATTCAAATTGTATATCGGATTGCCTACATCATCGATCAATGTTTTATGAAGAAGGCAGGTACTTTTTCAGAATGTTTGGTTTTAACGCAGCCAGGTGAAATCTTGTATACTTCTAGGTCAAGGTTATACTATAACCTGCATAGTATCCTGGAATTTCATCTATGTGATACTGTCAAAGCTTATCGTTGCGTTTTTCGTAAACTCGCTCGTTTAGCAAGTATCTGCCTGGCCTATACATGCTATCTGCCCATTTCGGAAAAGTGAATCATATAATGTTCGGCAGCTGGACCGGTGACTAGACATCTATTGAAAACAACCGCAGTCCACTCAACAGGAGGAGACCAGCAGAGAAGGTAGGGTAACCATTAAATACGGCGAACCGGTCTGGTCAGCCTCCGCGATAGGAATACATCCTACTAATGCGGTCGAAACAAAAGAAACACGCTTAATCTAGATGCATGGAATATGAGGTCAGGTCGATTTGACACTTTTTTCAGAAAATCAACCTGACACTAATGATGATAGTTGGGATTTGATGTGATAAGAACATACACCAAAAAGTAGATTCCCATTTTGAACAGTAAATTGAGCATTTAAATTTAAAAATCGTGTGAAAGAATGCTGAAAATTCCTTTATTGTTCATAGCATTTTTCACAACAGTGGCTTTAAAATTTCAGTATTAAAAAAAAATACAATTAAAATTGATATATTTATATCAAATACATTGAGAGAAAAATAAATACGTGAATTATAATTTTAATTATAAATCACAACTAGCAAAATATATTAACTTTACTGCATTGATTAAACAAAACTTCTAAAAGAAGTTAATTAGCAATTAATTTCTTATTATTTTACAATTCAAAAAGAGTTGTGGATATGTATTACACAATGTAACAACCTGATATAAGTTATAGAACCATGTATATCAATTTTTATTAGAGTCCATAATATAAACTTATAATAGAACTAAATTGTTCTGTATAATTTGCTTTTGTAGGTCTAATTTGCTGACACGATGACTTTGTAATAATGGGTCTATCCCTTGCTCTCTTTCAATATACAACGTTTTGAGAAAAATCAATCAAATTTGACCAGGGTGTGACTGCAAAATTGATAGCAGTAATCTTTTTCATTTTTTTTTTTTGAGTTGTTCACCATTTCTGGAAAAAACGACACGAAAAATACAATTATTTGAAAATACTTATTTTTTTATATGTTTGCGATGTAATATGAATAAAACTAAGTAGTTTTCTGATAAATTAAGAAAACTAATAAAATGTAATGGATAAATATTTATTCACCTTATGGACAAAATCGTTGAATGTCCTCTTCTCTCACATCAAATTCATCTGAGTTTATCATCGATATTAAATATCCGGAAATAGTGCAAAAGCACTATATTTTGAACAGCTTAAAACAGTATCTTGGATTTCAGTTAAGTGTTTTGTTCTCTGAATTTTATTAAAATGTAATGTCTTTGGTTAAAAAATATTGTTGGTTTGGATCTCAAACCAACTAACTCTATACACTTGGGTGATACATTTGAGGAAAATGTTTAATTTATCATAGTGTTTGAGGATAGGCACCTCTGGTCCATAAACACATTAACTTTGTGGCCATCTTCCATGATTCAAGGCTTAATTTTCTAAGTTAACTTCTCCACAAGAAATGCCAACAGCATACTCAAAGAGTAGTCTCTGGTCTTCCCACTTAAATTATTTGTTTCTTCTGCTGTCAGATAATGATGATCAGGACGGGCAGAGAGAGAGAGAGAGAGAGAGAGAGAGAGAGAGAGAGAGAGAGAGAGAGAGATAGGACCAAACAAAAATCAGAGTGTTGAAAATTTTCCCAGATTTTAGCTTCTCCTTGGATAACATGAATTTATCTATAAATATATGTATTATTAATGTAGCTGTGCCATTTTAAACGAGTGGTTGGTATTAACAGTTAAGAAACCCAGTGCGTGTGCATCTACGTTACTATGCTTTTTTAATGGTATTTCAAGTTAAATTTAATGTTTATGAAATTTCTGTTTATTAATTTTTTAGGTGAAAGTACAGAATAGTTTCAATGCAAACTCATTCACATAGAAAGAATGGCTTTCTAAATAAAAAAAGTTATTTTAACACAATAACATAGATACACAAATACCGAAAAAGCTTTAAAGGAGATTCCTTATTTACTCGTATTAATCTTTCAAGGTTATCTGATTTTAAAACTATAATTTTCGAAGAAAAACACTGCTTAAAAACAAGTACTCCTTAAAAATAAAAATATAAAATTGCCACTTATTCTCTGCAAAGTAATTTTTATTCAGTATAGAACGTGAAAATGTAATTGGAATGTGTAGAATAAAATTGTATGGCCTATTTTTTTTGCTTTAATATGAAACTGGAGTATTACCATATTTTAATAAACATTTCAAATTGAATTGTATGTAAAATATTAGGTTGGTGCAAGAATATAGTTTTTGACCTTCGTGTGAACACCCCAAAAATGTCATTATTTTTGCATCAACTTAATAGAAAAACAACTTAAAAAAACATAACGAATATGTTTAAATTCACTGCGGACACTTGAAATATAATAATATATATTTAAACAAATCTTGTTCGTTTTTTCTTTCGAAATAATAAAGCCTAAATCGTATTTTTTCACATTAAATAATAAACAAACGTTAATTTTCAAGATCAATAACGAGCGTGTTTAGCGACGGGGAAATCTAAAATGTTTCCCTCCAAACAATGTTCCTGAAATGAAAAAGCCGACTTTGGTCGTTATTATATAAAAACATAATTTTGCCTTTACACTTAATATTTATTTTATTAATTAATTATCCTTACTCAGTTTATTTAAAAATGTAGTTAAAAATATATTCTTATTAATGATTTTATTTTCGTAACAGGGCAGATTGTTTGGATGACGGGGTGTTCTTAACAATTCACCGAAACACTTTAAATTGCTTCAATTTTTCGACTTGTAAAGTCGTTTCTTTAAGAAAAGATAAAGATTTTGAGAACATATTTCGCGTAGGTATTTTCTATGTAAAACCCCTATTATCATCACCATTACCTCACCGGGGTTCCAAAATCGACCTACCCTAATGAAGCATATGCACTTTCCAAGACAGTGCCAACACCAACTACCCTATGAGTTGACTATGTTAGCAGAAGAAATACCTAATTTCTATTCAAATCAAGTCGGGAATGACTACAGACACACAGACGAGTTGCCGAAAGAATTACACACCTAAACAAAATTCTGTATTTATTCCAGTAATTGAGAGAGGAATTGATCTCCATGATCATGTCAATTAAACCTCTATTAAGCAGAAGATGTATTATTATTATTATTATTATTATTATTATTATTATTATTATTATTATTATTAATAATAATATTAATAATTAAATTGAAAGAAGACAATATATTTTGCATGTGTTATCGGCAGCTCTCGTAACATTCGCTTTTCCTAATTTGTCCTTTCGTGCTTATTTTGAATAGGTGATTTTTCGTAGAAAGGTAGAAGAAAAACTCTATTCAACTCGGCAGTATTTTTGCGTGAGCAGTCCACAGATATATAGGATGTTTTAAAAGTTATTTGTCCATCCTTGTAGCCATGTCATTAATAATAGTGTAAGATGTAACCATTTGAACTTGACTAAGGTTTTCTTCCTGGGTATTCGATGATTGCATTAAATACCAAGAAAATCAGCTTCAAATACTGTAGTGTCAAATGTTGTAGTGTCACTTGATGAAACGATTCTGAACTCTGCAGTAGCTTCCTGTGTGATTATTCGATGCGTTATCAGTTGGTAATTTTTACGGATTTAATTTAGCGTGAGCTATAAAAACATTTATTCGTTTATTTTGCACACTTACATTCCCAGCTCTAACTAAGTTTGTGAAACTTTTTCAACAAATCCAGAATCTGCATCAAGAAAAGTCTCCAAAATAATACACAATTAAACTTGTACCGCAAACGTAGATTTTAACAACCATGTTTCCTTCCCAACCTAAGATGCCAGAGTTTGAAAGCGAATTATAGGATACCAAACTTCTGGTATTATTCCTAAGCGAAATCGGTATTCGACGGACTATTAACATGGATCTTAATTAGAGAATACTCTAATGTAACTTAAAAATCTAACCCCGAATTTCGCCATGGGTATGGAATATGTGCCCACGTAAGGGATGGATGTCCATATGCTAATCACATCTAAAGAAGAAGCCCCTTAATTAGATGAGATATGCTTCCCAGTTGCGCTTGATAACACCCCTCCAGTTATATTATCCTCTATTTCCCTAAAACATTGAATTATCCATCTTTAAGTACATATCTGACAAAATTGACACCTTGTCTAATAATATTTCCGTTAACATTCACGTCTATGGAGAGGCCAATGCCGCAACATTGAATGGTTAGCCCACTCAAACAAGGAAGATTAAAATGGGAGGTTGTATCAAGATGTCTCCATTGCTTATCAGTTAACTCATCTTGTTCAATAATCAACCTTTGTTCCCGACAAAGAGTCTCCTAAATCTTTTTCTCACACCTTGCCTTAAACTAGGTTCAACCTCCGTTCTGTCCTCATTCGGATTGTCCAAGCACTCCGTTTTATCAGTTAATATAGAAAAATTAATAGGTACTCAGACGCATCTCTCTATCGTACAGTATAACAATACTTTATGAGTTACTGAGATAGCTTTCTGCACATTTACATGATACCTATTCCTGCGTTCCATGTTTGTAAATAAACATGTTTTCTATAGTATAAGACCTGACAGAATGTGTAATTGCTGGTATAAATATCTTATTACTCTCTAAAATAGTCCACCTAAAAACCTAACAGATAGCCATGGTCATATCCGCAATGTTCTACGGCCATTACGCACAGAAATAACTACTTCCATTTCTTTTGACGTAATTGATGTACTGAGACCAAAGCTGCGTTAACGGGCTGCCAGCAACAACTGTAAATAAATAACAAATAACGCGAGAGAGTATTATGTTAATCCGTTAAGACAAAAATTGCTCTCGACTTTGTCATGAATTCGGAGGCCGATCTAATTCCCCCTTACCACTACAAGAGTGCTACCGACATTTGATGCTTTGTTTCACTATAGTAAAAGAGATGAAAAATTAAAATTACAGAAACATCTATAAAGGTGTACAATATGTGTGGGGTGGACGTGTGTACCAGGAAAGGTTTGTTTGATTCCAAAAACAACATTTTCATTGTCCTTTACTTAGCTAGCTGACGATAGGCGACAGTGACCACGAAGAAGTTGTGGTTGAGCTGCCGTTTAACAAACAGACAAATCGAAGACATTTTCAAGATTTACACATGCGAGCGTGGGAAACGAATGGCAATTATGTTCACTTTAAGAAGAAGAGTAGAAAATGAACTTTGGGTTTACTTTCGCTTTCCTTATTTTGCCCTTTCTCCTCACATTCCGTAGCGATGTTCCTGCCAGGGGGGAAATAATTGCTGTTTTCTGGGTCGTAGTCTATTCATCTAACACGTGATGGCAAGCTTTTGCCCATGACATAGTTTTTCTTTTAGCTTCGTTTACATCAAGTTGTATCGTGCTTTGTCTGGGCCTATTTCAATAAAACAAAGAAGCGAATTAACTTTTTTGTTTACACATACCAATCATTTTTTTTAACTAACCCTTTGGGCATCAATGCAACGGCCTCATACGACATTGACAAAATCATAATTTTAAAAGAGGAACGTAAATAACAAAAGGTATTTAAGTCATGATATTGTTTGAACATGAATTATTACATTTAACAGCTCATGTATTAAACATTCATTCCACACATGTCCACCATTAAAACGAAAAATGAATTGCCTTAAACTTTAAAACAAAACAAGTAAATCATGCATGGCCCACCGTGAGTGCAAAGTGAACGAGGCATAAAAAATGACTAAGTAAAGCATTTGTCCGCCACCCCCGTTTAACCCCAGAAGCCTCATCCAACACCAACTCCTGGTGAAAATGAACAAACGGTGCAGTTTTAGGCCTTAACATATGTACGTTTAAGTTCTGCACCATGCAAAAAAAAAAAAGAAATGACTAAGTCTTACATTGACCCCCTGACGCCATTTAGCTCCAGAAGTCCCCAAGGCCTTAACATATTTAAATTTGAGTTCAGCACCATGCAAAACTACTAAATAGACATACACAAAATATTTTGGACTTAGATGGTAAAATAGTCCCAAAAATGAAGTGTTTTTATTAGCCCTAAAAGAGCCCCTGGGACACAACCAAGGGTTATCGCGAAGTATAAACAAACAAAATTATATAGAAATCAGTAAGTTACAACTTTTTAGCAAGTTTTATAAAAATCCAAGGCAGCATTTTTTTTTTAATAAGCACAAAAATGTCTATTTTAGCCATTATAACCTGAAAAGCACCCATAGGGACACAACCGGAGTTTTCCCAAAAAATACGTTCTGTTACTTTTTTACTCATATCATGTCTAATGTTTGTGAAAAATTCTGAAAAATTCCAATGCGTAGTTATTGAGAAAGTGCGAACAGACACACGGACAAGGTTGAATTTACAGGTCCACCCTCCTTTTGTCGGGGTCAGGTTTGGGGGGGCAACACAAAAGAAAACAACCGTGTATTACATCTTTACTTCATAGAAAATATATTAATGGCATCCGTTGTGAATAAATAATTTAACAGCTACATTATCTCGAATATTATGCAGGGGGTCCGAAAAAGTCACTGAAAGATTTTGAACTTAAATAGATTATTTATTTTGATGATATCTTTCTGTAATTTGAACACACACTGACTAAGACATTGGGGATTATTTTTTATATACAAAATTCAAACAACCCTTATCTATGAAAAATGTCTTTTAAATGTTGCCCATTTTCAGCTTCGAATATGTGTGCTCTTTCCAAAACATTATTCAGGACAGATTGCAGAATCTCTGGATTGCGATTTAATTCCCTTTCTATTTCTATTTCCGCGAGTTGACAGATCCTCGAAACATCAAACCCCACACCCTGCAAGAATTGAAGAAAAACCTTCCAAATCATATCCTTACATCATTTTTAGACATTTATGCTGACGACACTACCATTTATGGTAGCACATCTAAGACAGTAAACGACCAAGTTCTCTCCAATTCTCTCCCCTCTGATCTTGAGCACGTAGTTCAATGGGGTAAGGAGTGGCTGGTTACTTTTAATGCATCTAAAACCAAGCTTCTCTCTTTACATCATCAACATTCTCAGCCACATCTGGCATCAATTGAAATGAATGGCTCTCGTCTTCAGGAGACCTCAAGTTTTGACAAGCTTCTTGGCTTGACCATTACTCCTGATCTTAAATGGAACACGTACATCAAATCTGTTGCCAAGGCCGCTGGAAAAATGGTGTGATCTTTCTATAGATCCGATATATATGTCACTGCTGATGCTATTCTCTATCTATATAAGAGCCAGGCACGTCCAAGGATGGAATACTGTTGCCACATCTGGACAGAAGCTGCTAGAAAGGACTTGGCCTGCCTTGATAGAGTTCAAAATAGACTTCGTAGCCTCGTAGGAGATGCCCTTTTCTCTTCCTTGCAACCTCTATCTCGCAGAAGAGATGTTCCGAGTTTGTCTCTGATGTATCGTTATTTTCATGGAAAGTGTTCGATTGAGCTGCAATCTATGGTACCCCCTCGCCAAACATTCACAAGAAACACTCGTCTAGCTGTAAACACTATCAATAATTTCCCCCACTCTTTATCTGTGCCTAAACCTAAACGTAGATTCCATGAACAAAGCTTCTTTCTTAGAACTGCACGCCTGAGGAATTGTCTTCCGTTTTCCTGCTTTCCGGCTGACTACAATATGGCTGTCTTCAAGTCTAACGTAAATAAGTTCTTGATGAGCCGTTCCATATAAGTTATCAAATTTACCAAAGTTTCATTACTAATGATTACTATATAGTCCAATTTCTACTGTACACTCTTAAACCCTTATCCTTGAGTGGCCTATTGCCTTGATAATGCGGTGATGCCTATGTAAAAAAACATCAGGAACGAATGATTGACTGCAACCTACATCTTTTTTTTATGTTTCGCTATCCCCGAGTCTCACGTTCAACACAACAGCTACATCAGATGAAAGGGAGAGCAGACTTATTGCATATTTATTGTGTGGCATACAAAAAGGGGATGAAAGGAATGCTGTGCATTGCATTATCAGCGACTGGGCGATCCCATATGTTACTGAAGGGGTTGAGGGTGATACCGTACGTACAAACATGAAATTCCCGAAGCTTATTGTTATATAGATAAACAATATTCAATTTAGTGATGCAATTAAAAGTGTAAAGAGTTTACGTTTAACGTTAGTGGGGCAGGTTATCTCAATATTCCATAAGAATCTTTCACTTAGTGATACAAGCGAGTGAAAAATGGGTTCAGTAATCCGCCCCACTTTGTTTATAATTTTATCTTTTATGTAAGTCATTTCCGTATTGATGCTGTTTGGAAAAACATATTGTTTTCCTAACTCCGTTTAAACCAGATTACACACTTACATGAACATTCTCATGACAGTTTTCGGAGCCTTAAAACTTTTGTGCTGGCTACTAACAAGGGCTGTGACAGCGGCATGTTCTATTCGTTGTTTTGGCCGTTGATGTCTGATATGCTTTTGTATGGAGTAGGGTTGTTCTCGGTTGGTTGGCTGTGTCTGGCTGTCTCGAATATGTACTCGCGGGTTGGATCACGGGGGGGTGATGTTCTCATAGCCTCAATCATGACAAATTAGAAGCTGATGTTTTGTTAGTGTCAGCATCAATAATACATTTTTTTTTACACAGTGATCACAACTTATCAAGGATCGGAAGCCACTCAGGGATAAGGATTATTGCAAGTACATTACGTTAGTGTGGAGATTTAATAAAGTGTTTAATTAAGGGGGCGGTTAATTAGGAATATGTAAACATTGGACTTAAAGACATCCAAGTTGTAGTCCGGAGGGAAGCAAGCAGACTGAACAGAATTCCAAAGGCGTGCAGTTCTAAGAAATAAGTTTTGTTCATGGAACCCGCGTTTTGATTTAGGCACAGATATAGAGTGGGGAAAATTTTTCACAGTGGATTCAGCTAGACGGGTTTTTTTCGTGAAAGATTGGCGAGGGGGACCAGAGATTGGAGTTCATTGCCCTACAGAGTAAAACAAATCTTTGCATATCCGAGGGAGAAACTAATGGTAAATGCACCAGCCCAGATGCGGACGCAGTACTTATACATGGTCGAATAGTGGCATTGTTGAGATACAGGACAGTCTCAGATGTGAGTAATTGTCTAGCACACTAGAGGAAACCCACCTTCTTTGAAGCAACCTTGGCAATGCCCCCAATGTATTAGGTTGATGCAAAAAGCATGTCGTTCTTTGACGTATATATATATATATATATATATATATATATACATATATATATATATAATAAAACGATGACATTATTTTTGCGCCAACCTAATATTTGTTCCAGTTCATGTTGCCTGTGAATAGTAAGCCGAGAAATTTTAACGATGGGCTCTCAGGTAGGGAGTTATTAGTCATAACTAGGGCTGTGACAGCAGAATGTTCTTTTCGTTCTTTTGACTCTCGAGTATATATCCGAAACAGTGGGACACGGCTGTCTACCGAGAACCTCGTCAGTGTATGTGGGGGCATATAAGATATTAGCGGATATGTAATCGGGAGTCGGTGCAGTGGGAGGGGTAGGCTGTTGTCACGACCCTAGTCATGACTGTCAGTGTTTGAGAAGGTTGTAGTTGTTAAAGGAAAATAGCTTAGTCTTAGTAGCATTAAAAGTAACCACTCATTTACAGGCTGGAGTGCTGCTGCCGCATCTGGACAGGAGCTGCGAAAAACAGTCTATCCTGCCTTGACAGACTACAAAATAGACTTTGTGGCTTAGTTGGGGATGCCCTTTTCTCTTTCCTGCAACCTCTCTCCCACAGAAGAGACGTTGCGAGCCTGTCTAGGTTTTATCGTTATTTCCATGGCGAGTGCGCGTCCGAGCTCCAATCTCTAGTCCCCCCGCGCCTATTTTTCACAAAAAATACCCGTCTAGCTTAAACCACTGTTAGTAATTTCCCCCACTCTTTATCTGTGCCTAAATCTAAACATTGGTTCCATGAACAAAGCTTCGTTCTTAGAAGTGTCGCCGTTGGAGATCTCTTCCGTTTGTTTGTTTCCCACCTGACTGCAACTTGGACATCTTCAAGGCTAACATAAACAAATTCCTGATTAATCGGCTCTTAAGATAGACACTTTATCAAATCTCCAATACTAACGATTACTACGATTCTATGCCACGGTGCACGCAATACCCCTTATCCCTGAGTGGATTCCGGGCCTTGATAAGTGGTGACCTGCATGTAAGAAAAAAAGCTGTAGCTTGTTTTGTCAAAAAAAAAAACAGGATTCTGGTGGAAAGCGCGTGCTCTATCCTAACTATTATCAATTCACCTGAGGTAATCGAATCAGCATCGCAAAAAGCCTAACTCTTTGCCGAACATTTTGCAGATAATTCTACTTCAAGAAGCATGCCAATTCTATGTATTTCCTCGTGTATGTGAAAACACGGTATGCGGTATGCAAATATTTGCGCGAATGTAGCCAAGCTAATCAATACATTGTATTCCAGTAAAACAAATTGCACTAAGCCATTCAAATTACAATGCTGACAATGCTTCAACCAGAACTAGCTCTCATATTACCAAGCGATTTTAGCGCTGTCTTTAGAAGAATTACTTCCCAACACCCTGGAAAACTATTGGCTATATGCCCCGTATTTAAGAATTCAGCTCCAATCTCTGGTACCCCTCGCCAATGTTTTAAGATAAACACCCGTTTAGCTGAAACCACTGTCGAAAATTTTCCCCACTCTTTATCTGTGCCAAAATCCAAACGTAGATTCCATGAACAAAGCTTCTTTCTTAGAAGTGGCCGGCTGTGGAACTCTGTTCCCGTTGCCTCTTTCCAACTTGACTACCACTCCGATGTCTTCAAGTCGAATGTAAACAAATGCCGGATGACCCACCCCCTTAAATAAGACACTTTATCAAATATGCAATACTGCCGTACTGTACACGCAATAACCCTTATCCCCGAGTGGAATCCGGGCCTAGATATGTGTTCACTACCTTATAAAAAAGGGTTACCCTTCATATCCCTCTTAGTACACACCAATTAGTATTGTGCGCCTCATGAGTAAATTGCTAGAATCTGTCTTAAATAGTAAAGTTATCTAACACCGTGATCAAAACTAATCTATGTAGTGACTATAATTGTTATGTTATTTTTTTGCTATTTTAGACTGTATAATTAGACAGATAGATCCCATATTGTCAAGTAATGTTTTAACATATTTCTTATAATCTAGGCATGCAACCCCAACGAAGCACAAAAGGAACTTCGTTCAGAATTCCGTCATATATCCACGAGTTTAACCAAACTATATAGTATTCGACGTAATATATCTGCTGAACGTCGGAAAATACTTCGACCGAAACATTGTCAATATCATACTTAAGATGAAAACAGTACTCCGATAAATATTAATTAAAAGAATTACTAATTCTTATCTCCAAATCAAGAAACCTGATGTAATTCTATATTTTTCAGAAAAATCTATTCAATTAATTGTGAGTTTATTTGGTTCATGTTATTACATGAGAATATCTGTAGGAGCCCTTCATGTAATAATGTAACATAATTTGCATAATTCATGTTTTCTTCGCACTCAACCAGGTCTGAGCGATCATCACTTCTAATTACTCCCCATATCAGCACTGAACAACCCCAGGTTTCAGCGTTGGCTGCAGTCTTTTCAAGTCGCACTATTGCTGAGGGAGCCTCCATAACCATTATTTCTACTGTCAGGAAAAAATGCAAATCGTGGCCCCTGAAAGGAAATGGCATTGCTCCAATTTTTATAAGTCTAACCATCCCATGAGGTATTTTATGTGGGTTACACTTATATCCAGTATACTTATCTCCGGGTTACACTGTATATTTACACATGCTCAAGTTTGCGACCAGAGAAAATCTCTCCTATATCTGCTGCTTTTTTATGTTCGTGTATCTTATATTCGGGCTACACTATAATAATAATCTCTATATAAATAAAATGAACTCATTTTTCCGTCTGATTTTGACCTTAGTAGGATTAAAAATCAAGATATTTCATGTAAATATAATATGCACAAACGGCAGAAAAATATCTGAGGTGGGTTATAGGCTTATTATTTCTCAAATTCCTCGATAATCTTAGATTTCTGTACTTTTTCTGCTGAGAAGTCACGAACAACATCGGTTAAAATCAATGGAAGTGGTAAAATATTTTCTCTCTAATAAATTTCTCCTCCCCCTGCCACCACTTTACACCGTTTGGGGATCGTTCACAAGGAACAGTTGAGAAGAGAACACCTGTTTGGCTTCGTAGTTCTTTCATGTGAAGTTATTTAAAATCACTAAACTAAGCTGCAGTGCGCTGTGGCGTAGTGGTTAACGTGCTGGACAATTCACATTATATTTTCACGTTCGCCCCGACCTTCCGTAGTCGTTTTTTTTTCCTAAAAAACTGGAATGGACTTTTCTTGGTAGCCGAACTATTAACGTTGCAGATGTTTGTTTTTTTTTTTCACACTTTATTTTCCTACTTTTACTCATGACTCCGGATTTGATCCTCCCTACTTACCTACCATAACATTTTTTAAACTCCCCCCGTCCCGGAAACAAACACTCGGGCAACGCCGGGTACCCCCGCTAGTTAGTAATAAATTGTGATATTTAAAACTTAAAAGGAAAATCGGTTTACGGTATTTAAACTCCATACTAGAATTGTACCTAACGACCTGTGTAAAAGTGGTTAGTGCACTTGAAAACTTAATTGTAAAAGTGGCATTTCCAGTGTGGTCGACCGAAAACTAAAATTGTGAATTACATACGATCTGTAATTTTATTCATCGGACTACTGTTCTCATCTTGAGTGTGATTTTCACAAGGTTTCAGTGGATGTAACCTCCGACATTCTTCAGGTGTATCTTGTCAAACTCGGGGATGTTTCTGTCGAAGTCGGGTTTTTTGGGAGAATTTCGAGCGGAATCCTTTATTTACTTCACGGTAGTAGCGTGATCTTGTTGTGCCAGCCAGGACTGAATAGAGGTCCTAAGTAATTCCCAAATGTATTTTATGTATACAAGTAATACATAAAAAATTAATAGATACACGCAATAAGTATAGAGATACATACACATTAATATATAGTAATTATTCGTAATATATAGTGATAACTAGAAATAAAACTATGTTTCAAGCTCCTAAAATTCGTACTCGCAGTGGTAAGGGTACTGGGAAAACTCAATTGTAAAAGTGATATTCTCCTGATGGCTGAATGTTCCCTCCTCTGTGTGGCCGATCGAAAACATACATTTGCGAATTAGTACGAGTCTCTATCCAGTAATGGCTGACGAAAAAAGAGCACGCTACCCCCGTGAAGTAAATAAAGGATTTCACTCGAAATCCTGTCCCAATTCCCGAGTTCGACAGAAACATTCCCGAATTCGACAGAAGCATTCCCGTGTTCCACAAGATACAATTGAAGAAGGTCGGAGGTTATATCGACCGAAACGTTGTGAAAACACACTCAAGATGAGAACAGTTGTCTGATGAATAATAATACAAATAGACATCTCAAAATTCTAGAAACTTTATACATAGGACGTGTACGCAATCCTGAATTACGGAACAAGTACCCCTGTAAGTATAGAAAGTGCTCCGTTCAAAGTCCAGTTTAAATTTCGAGTGATTGAAACATTCTCGAGTTCGACAAGATATATCTGAAGAAATTTGAAGAGTACGTCGACAGGAACTTTTCGAAAATCCTACTCGATAAGAACAGTAGACAAATAATACGAATGGGGGTAGATCCTTCAATTTCTTTGACGTGAACGTTATAATGTTCACATGATTACGGTCTACAGTTGAATGTATACTATAGTCTCAGTACCGGTTCTTTTTACTTTCTATGGTTACTTATCAATGTATGTGATTGCTTACGTATAGAAAGTGTTACATATTCTTGCATATATATGTATCGTAATTGTAACATTTCGGATGCATCGCGTTTCTCTTATTAATGTTTAATCGATAGGTATATAAAGTCCAGTCGTGTATAAACACGAAGAGATAAACACATAAAAAATTAGACGTATGCTATATATTTGTTATGCGTTTATGTGTCAGATCATTAGATGTAAGTAGGGGTAATTTATACGTGCACAACACAATAGAATATTGAAACATATCGAAGAAGTCAATATTTTACATCGAACAGGAAGACGTTTTTCTCTTTCTTTTTTTCTTGTGTCATGTTAAAATATTGCAAAGGTATTTTATGATAAATCATATTAACTTATTGAAGCATTCCCAAATGTTTATCATTCAGCCATTTTTGTTCCGATTGAAGCATTCATTATACAAATAAGGTATGAAGCATTTTTTTACATAGGAATCAGCACTAATCATGACCTAGAAACCTCTAGAGGATAAGGATTAAGTGTGTGCAGTAGTGAATTGGGCAATATAGTAATCGTTACTAATGGAAATTCGGTAAATTTGTAAACTTAAGTGGAACGGTTCATCAAGAACTTGTTTACGTTGGACTTGAAAACAATCAACTTGTAGTCAGCTGTAAAGCAAGATAAAAGAAGACAGTTCTACAGGCGTGCAGTTCTTAGGAAGAAGCTTTGTTCCTGGAATCTACGTTTGAGTTTAGGCACAGATAAAGAGTGTGGTTTATTATTGATAGCATTTTCAGCTAGTCCAGTGTTTCTTGTGAAAGTCTGGCGAGGGTAGGCCATAGATTGAAGCTCAGTCAATCATTTCCCATGTAAATAATGATAAAGCAGAGACAAACTCGCAACATCTCTTCTGTGAGATAGAGGTTGTAGGGAAGAGAAAAGGGCATCTCCTACGGGGCTACGAAACCTATTTTGTAACTCTATCACAGAAGGACAGGATGTTTTCTAGCAGCTCCTGCCCAGATGTGGCAACAGTACTCCATCTTTGGACAATCTGACTCTTATATAGATAGAGAATTGCATCAGCAGTGATATATTTACTAAATAAATAGAAGGAACCCACCATTTTTCCAGCGGCATTGGCAGCATATTTGATGGATGCGTTCGATTTCAGATCAAAAGTAAATGTAAAGGCGAGAAGTTTGCCAAAACTTTGCGCCTCTTAAAGACGAGAGACATTCATTTCAATGAATACTTGATGATCATTGATGATGGAAAGATAGAAGCTGGGTTTTAGATGCATTAAAGGAAACCAGACACCCATTTCCCCTTTGTAGCACGCGCTAAAGATCAGAAGGGAGAGAATCGGAGAGATCTTGCTCGTTTACGGTCTTAGAAATGCTACCATAGATGGTAGTACCATCAGCACAAATATCTACGAAGTATGTAATGACGTGATTTAGAATATAATTAACGTAGATCATGGAAGGAGTTGATCCCAGGATGGACTCCCGAGGGACTCCAGCATAAATACTGTGAGCTTCTGATTTTTACCTATCAATTACTACTCTTATGAACATATCAGAGAGAAATGATTTAGTAATTGCGAAGACATTTCCAGCTATGTCATAGCTGGAGATCTTTGAAATAAAAGGCATTTGATATATCAAGAGCAATTGCCCATGAAAGGTTGTCTCTGTGAAGGGATTGACTAATCCTCTGAGATATAACCGTAAGAACGTCTGCTGTAGATCTAGAAGAACGAGAAACATAGTGTGTGTAACTAAGAAGGTTACTTTTGTTGAAATGGTTGATTACTTCTATATTTAACTCCGATTCCAGCAACCTACTCATGACGCGCAGGAGACTAATTGACCAGTACTGAGAGGGAGATGAGCGGTCACCTGAATTCTTAAATACAGGGCATACTGATGAGATTTTCCAGGGTGATGTGAAGCAATACTCATTAATACAACGATTAAATAGTTTTGTAAGCATGGACGCTAGTTCAGGTTGAAGTTTTGTGAGTACTATCACAGGAATACTGTCAGAGACGTTTGCTTTACTGGAATCAATGTTTGTGATTCGCTTGGCAATATCACGTACACATATTTGTATATCACATAACATGCTTTCTGCTACAAGAGGAAATATTGGCAGTTAGCGGTCTGGGTCGCAAGGGGTGGAATAAGCTGCAACGTTATTGGCAAAGAGTTTGGCTTTGTCTGATGCTGACGAGATTACCTCAGATCCATTGATGATAGTTGGGATGGAGCACACGTTTCTATTTAGGATTCTGTTTGCTATTAGCAAAAACTGGCGGGAACCAAGCCGCTGCTCCGCTACTTTGTACTTGACACACTGAGAATAACACTCTCTTGCGTGCTTTATTACTTTCTTACAACAGTTGATTACATCTATTACGTTGGACGGAAGGGAAAAAGTGATTTATGTGCGCCATGGCAGAAGCACATTCTGGAGAAAACCATGGCTGACTTTTAGGTATTTGATGGAACTTTTTCGAGGGTATGAAACGGCCAATACCTACAATTAACGATTCCATCAGGTGTGATACTATAGAGAACACACATTTAAAACCAGGAACGAAGAGGTATATATGTGATATAAATGTACGGAAGCTATCCCACTCAGGCATAGTGTATCGATATACTGTACGATAGCAAGGTACGTCTGAGGACTTATTGCATTTCGTTTTTATCTTAACTGATACAACAGATTGTTCGGAGAATCCAGGAGGAGACAGAACGGACACTGAACATATTGCAGGGCAAGTTGTATGGATTTGGTCAAAGGAACTCGCATACTGAGTGTCAGTGCCGGCCACAGCGGTGGGTTCGTAAACAACTGAGTGAGGACATAAGCAATGGAGAAATAAGGGCAGAACTTCCCTCGTCTTCGGTCTTGTTGGAGTGAGTAAACCATTTTACATTGTGAACATTGAAGCGTCAACATACGTAAATGTTACCTGAAGGATAAGCAGATAGGATGCTGTCAATTTTCTCAGATATGCCTTTAAAGATAGTAACTCAGCTGTTGTGGGGCGACATAGAGTACATATCAATGCAGTAGTGGGAGCAAATGCAACCCGGAAGCACATATTGGGTAAGTTTAATATTCCCTGGAGATGTCCCTATCACATGGAAAGCAAGCTTTAAAATAGACAAACATTCTTTGCCCAACGTGATCTTGATGGTTAGATTTGGAAGTTAAGTTAGAGTATCCTTTAATTACGAAATTCTCTAGTTTTATGAGGGATACATATTAGGGCCCCACTAGTATGATAAGAGATACATATTAAAAGTTCAAGGCTGAACTATTAAAGGTAAATTATGTGTTGTACATCGATTTTTTCACCGTGTTTGATTTAATATTTTCACCTAAAACAGTTTATAAAATCCTTCTGCAATGCGACATTTTATGTTGTAAAATGCACAGATTGTACAAATAAAGACAGTATAGATAAATATGTTACTACTATTTATCATGTGCATTATTTCTATTATCCGTAAAATGCATGTTGCGCGCCGTATTAAACATAGACGCAGTAAAATAGAGATGACTGCAGCACAGAGGATCATCGAATAACATTTATATTTGTTAATTGTGGCTCCTGCATCAATAATATATGTTATAATAGATAAATAAATACTTTGGTGTTTCATTAATGTCCATTGATATTTATTCGAACTGCAATTTTTAAATCGTGCTACCAGCAATAAAAATGTCAGTCTTAAGTGTTTAAGAAAATGAAAATCAATTAAAATCCAATTAAATGTTCATAGTTTTGATGGCGTTTTTGGTTCTAAAGAAAAACGCAACTTACTATTAGAAATATTTCGATTTATTAAATTTCTGATCGGACTCAATAGCTATTTTTTATGGCTATTTTCAATTAACAGCGTATCAAATAGCGAAAATTTTAAATTAAAAACATGTTTGGGGTCATTTATTTTTGAAATATGTAAGGCACGTCAACTCTAGCGTCCTATTATGTTGGAAGATTCTGTAAGATTTCCTATTGATATAAAAATATAAATAAATATTTGGTGTATGTACAACAAATTATATTACATCGTAACTTGCAGTACAAAGTTAAAGACACATAATAGTCAGGATAATATACAATGACCACATACTTCAATATCATACGTATTTTATGAATTTTCTACATCTGGAATGTAGAACAATAAGGAAAATACCTAAATAAGCAGTAATTACGGCGATCAGTAATATTCAAATATTTTATAACCATTTTATGTCCTATATACATATACATATATATGTTCTCACACATATATATATATATATGCACACATATATATGTGACTTAGTATACATGCATATATAAGTGCATATATAGAAATACATATATATATATATGTATATGTGTGCATACATATGGGTATATATAGTCATATATACATACAACTACTAATATATATATATATATATATGTATGCATATATATGCGAATGCATAATCTATACATATACATAAATACATATTGATATATACCTACATATATACTTACATATGCATATGCATATATACATATGCATATGCATATATACATATACATATATATACACATATACACATATGTCCATGCATATATATATATATATATATATATATATATATATATATATATATATATATATATATACATATATATGTGTTTTACAAGGTGGTCACCACATATCAAGTCCCGGATTCCACTCAGGGATAAAAGTTATTACATGTACAGTACGTGAGTGTGCAGATTTAATAAAGTGTTTACAGAAGGGGGCGGTTCATTAGGAATCTGTTTTACGTTGGAGTTGAAGACATCCAGGTTGTAGTGAGGATGGAAACACGCGAACGGAACAGAGTTCCACAGGCGTGCAGTTCTAAGAAAGAAGGTTTGTTCAAGGAATCAACTGTTTGATTTATGCACAAATTAAAAGTGGGGGAAATATTTGACAGTGTTTTAAGCTAGACAGATTTTTTTTTCATAAAAGATTAGTAAGGGGGCCAGAGATTTGAGTTCAGACGAGCACTTGCTATAGAAATAACAATATAACACATATAGGCTCGCAACCTCTGTTCTGTTGGAGAGAGGTGTCAGGGAAGAGAAAAGGGAACCCCCACCAAGCCACAAAGTCGATTTTGTACTCTGTCAAGGCAGGATAAGATGTGCTTGACTATAATATAGATAGAGAATTGTATCAGTATTTAGATATCTTCACGGGACGGAGAAGGATCCCACCATCTTTCCAGCGACCTTGGCAACAGCCTTGTTATACGTGTTCCATTTCAGGTCAGGTGTTAAGGTCAAGCCTCCAAGCTTGTCAAAACATGTTTTTTTCCTTGACGAGAACCAACCATTTCAGTTGATGCCAGATGGGGCTCAGAGCGTTGATGATGTAAAGATAGGAGTTTGGTTTTAGATGAATTAAAGGCAACCATCCACGTCTTCCCCCACTGAACCACGCGATCGAGAGTAGATAAGAGAGAATCAGAGAGAACTTTTTCATTTACAACCTTTGAGGGGTTACCGTAGATGTTTGTGTCATCAGCATAGATGTGTTTAGGGAGATCATTGATGTAGATCAGGAAGAGAATTGGACTCAATGATGATCCACTGCGACTCCAACATTAATACTGCAGCGCTCTTATTTTTGCCCCATTGACCCCTACTCATATGAGCTTATCAGAGAGAAATGATTTAATGTTTGAGAAAACATTTACAGTTATGATGTAGCTGGAAATATTGTGAAGTAGGCCTTTATGCGATACCTTGTCGAAGGCCTTTGATATTCGAATAGCAATTGCCCTAGAAAGGAAGCCTTATTCTATAGATTCGTTAATCCTATGAGATATACTCGTTAGCACATCTGCGGTAGATTTTGCAAAACGGAGAGCATATTGTGTGTCACTAAAAAGGTTATTTCTTCTGAGGTGGTTGACTATTTCTCTATTTAATATTGATTCCAGCATCTCACTCATGGCACACACGAGACATTGGCCTGTACTGAGAGGGAGGTGACTTATCACCTGAATTCTTAAATACAGGGCATACTGATGAGGTTTTCCCGTGTGTTGGAAAGCAATTCTCATTGAGGCAACGTCTAAACAGTTTCGTACGTATGAGAGCAAGTGCTGGTTGTAGTTTTTTTAACAATATAATTGGGATGCCGTCAGGGCCAGTATCTTTACTGGAATCAAGTTTCTTGATTAGTTGGCGACCTCATGCACAGATATGTGTATGTTACCTAGCGTGTTCTTTGTTATAGGAGAAAATATGGGGAGTTGATGGCCTTCGTCGCATAGGGTAGAATAAGCTTCACACCTCTTGGCAAATAGTTTGACCTTGTCTTATATTAACGAGATGACTTCTGCCCCATTCTAAATGGTTGGGATAGAACGCACACTTCTGTTCAGGATCCTATTTGTTATTTGCAAAAACTGGTTGGAACACTGTCGCTGCCCAGCTACTTTGGATGTAACGGGCTTAGCATATAGCTCTCTTGCATTTATTATTACTCTTTTACAGTTGTTTCTTGCGTTCCTGAAAGCAGCTTTAATCTCAGTGTATCTATTACGTTGCTAGCTATGGAAAAAGTGATTTCTGCGCGCAGTTGCAGCAGCACGTTCTGCGGAGAACATGTATACACACACACACCCACACGCACACACACACACACACACACACACACACACATATATATATATATATATATATATATATACATATATATTGATAGTTTGAACAGGTGTAGAGGATTTTGTTCGTGTTACACTTTTAATTACTGTGTACAAATAACTATATTGATATATGATTGAGATAGAAGTTTACTGAGATATTGAGTTTTTAATGACTAACAAATCCTTCCATACAATAAACAGATTTGCGTAAACATCTCTTTTCAAAAGTATATGTTATCCCTCGTCCTCGTTGTTATATATGTAATCCTTCGTAAAAATACCCATAACACTAAATAACAATTCACAGATAGCATTTAAATGTTCTTCTCTGATTTGCAAATCAAATATATTAATTACTACGTTTCTGTTCTAACTATTACACGCTTTCATGGACCGCAAATACAAAATCTCATCCGAGCCCAGAACAACAATATGTTAGTCCAAGCCTCGAGTGTATCTGCTTGTTCTATAATTGTTACTATGTCATTATTATTAATTATATTTCTTAACAGAGAATGTATTGATGCAAATATCCTAAACTAAATTCCTATTTAATGTTATTATAGAGTTTATATGTTTATTGAAAAAAATACTTTCTCAGTGAAATAAGATCCCTTTTGTCATTGAAAGCATCCAACTTAATAGTATTGTAAAATAACACATCGGAATATTTGTTTCTTCAAACTAACAGAAAATTTGGCGTTTAGCATGGGGGGCACTATATACAACTTCTGAAATACGAATATTTACGGTTTAATATTTTCTGGGCATTCAGTTTCAATGCACTTTAGAGCGTAAGATAATTAAAATTATGTAACATACCAACTAAATACACTGACACACACAGACATATATGTATATATATATATATATATATATATATATATATATATATATATATATATATGTGTGTGTGTGTGTGTGTGTTTTCGTGTATGTGCACATTATATATATATATATATATATATATATATATACGTGTATATATATATATATATATATGTTGGTTTGTAAGTGTATGTGGTGGAATCCATGTGCGTCCAAATTGTGTCTGTTTATTTGAGGTTAATTGCAAAATCCGTTAAAATCATGGCAGACCAATAGAGAGGTTTAATAAACTGTTATCTTTATTAGCTCTGGCTTTGTAAATTCACTTAACTTAAACGGTATATATATTTTTTTTATTTTATTAACCCTATCAATGTATTGCTTCATGGCAGTCACAATTACACATAGGTTATAATGTCTAGGTTATTTCTTTACAAACTATTTTTAATGCATTAAACAATCCATATCTCTTTGTTCGTCTGCAATCTCATAATAAATAGCAAAGTGCTCAAATTTAAATTATTGTAAATGTTCTGTGTAACTTTAACTCAAATTCCACACTAATAATCAACTGGTTTGAATCTATATGTGTGATAACAAAACAAAAAAAGCGATGCAACTGTGGAAACAGTACATTCACAAATGCTTTCATTTTATACATAACAAGACACACCATATTACAATATCAAGTCGGTACCAATCATACAATATCACTAGGAATAATCAATACTCACTTGTCAACAAAATGCATTCGCTATTATAATGTTTATACTACACATAAATACTTCTTTTTAGCGTTCAAGCAATTATACGAATATTCTAGTAAATCTATTATTAAATATGTGGTTTTGTTATTATATAAAATCGATTATCTTAAACACTATTACTTGCATTTAGATTGTGAACGTTATAGCTTTACATATAGGTTGAATCCATCCCTCCGAAAGATAATTCACAGCCTATTATTGATTCGCTGTTCACTTCTCTGTAACTTCATTCCCAATGAAGAGATGTAACGAGTATATCTTTACTTTCATAGAAATTGTTCTTCAAAGCTCCATTCTATGGTCCCTGCTGTCCTGACTATTATGAAAAAGAATGTCTATCCGAAACCATTATCAATAATCTCCCGTGTTTTTTTTTATCTTTGCCTAAATCCAAACGTTGATTGAGTTTTATTTCGTAAAAGAAGCTACTTTCTTAGTAGTGAACGTCTGTAGAACTCTGTTCTGTTTCGTTATTTCAAACTGACTACTATTCTGTTGTCTTTAGGTCAAACGTTTACTAATTCTTGATTACCCATCCTCTTTAGTAGTTTAATTTACCAAACTTCATCGACTAAGGATTACGACGAAATTTTCTTTTTGACTGATGTGCATTCAGTAACCCTTATCCTCTAGTTTCCACCTTAGTAACTGGTAACTCCCTTGTAAATAAACAAAAAAAAATCATAATCGATAGGTTTAGGATCGTAGACATTAGAGTAATCGTTTAAGAAAAATAGAAGTGAAAAAACTGGCATAAATATAGCCCATAGATTTAGTTTGGTATTCAGCTATATACAATTAATATATATATATATATATATTTATATATATATATATATATATATATATATATATATATATAATTAGAAGGTTTTTTTTCTAGTTTATTAACACAACTCTAAAAAAATAAAACAAAGTATTTAAATTGTGTTGCAATGCAGCTCGTTGATATATTAATTTTGCAGAGTGTTATTATACAGTGTTGGTTCGACGCTTTCGAGTTCAACAGTTTAAGTGCTCCTATAGATGTTTTGTTGTCAGACCAGGCACCATTTTATCTAGCTTAACTAATTTTTTGGAGGATGTTCGTTAAGTTTTACTGTATTCTTAAAGAAAATGATTCATTGTATAACTAGTATTTGTAAGTAGTTGTATATATTTAGTATACGATAGACAGTGTTTAGTTTATTCGTTGTAAAACAGTAGTATGAACGAGGTTAGTTTTAAAAATCTAAATTCTAAATTATTGAGACGATTCAAAAGGTATGTGAAGGTGAATTTAATCTAATATGTAAATCTCATTATGTCAGGGGGGGTGTCTGTACCGTTTCTAAGTTGTATCTCCTCCTAGACGGACGGTCGTTTGGCAGCATGCAGTAGCTCAAAAGATTGCATATAGGGTGCATAATTGTATTAGCGGCATTTAATTGAGGAACACAATTACTAAGGGATTAAAAAAGGAGTACCAACTTGAAAGAAATGACAACTTAACGAGTATAGCTACAATGCTGTCGTTATGCGCATGCGTGCGATCTGTAACACATATTTATTTATTTATTTATTTATTAAATTCAGCAGGTTATTAATGTAGTAACCTCTTTGGTGTAATGCGTAGCATCTTCGATTACGAACACAAAATAGTGCGGGTTCGAGCTCAAGTGTTTGTTTTTTGTTGTTGTTGTTGTTGTTGTTATATTCCGATATTCTTGTCTTTTAAATGTTACGTAATAATCAGAAAAAGTACATTTTTATATAAAACATATACTGAAAAATGTTTTGATGTACATAATGAAAATGTCATCTTCCAAGTACACGGAATATAATATATCCTATAATATATATATATATATATATATATATATATATATATATATATATATATATATATATATATATATATATATATATATATATATATATATATATCGGCTTATTTTTTACATTTCAATAATCGCGTAAATAGATCCAGTAATGTAATGTTGTGTTGAATTCATTCCTAAACTATGTAACCGATTATTATGATTTTTTTAATTATGTGCATTTGTCTGTATATTTGTATGTATTTGATTCGATCCTAAATTAATTGACCGACCATTATCAATTTTAGTCATGTGTATGTGATCATATATTTCTGTGCATTCGATTCACTCCTAAACTAATTGGTCCTTGAATGACCTTAAAGTATATCCAGTGGTGGGGCTCCAGCTTGCGGGTTTTTAGGGGTGTGGAGCTACCATCTAATTGCCATTGCTCCCTATGGGGTAAATAGCAACCGACTTGAAAGCAACAAATATTCTATTAAATACATTTTCTTCGAAATCTTTTAATTCGGCATTAAATAACCTGAAAAGGGGTGATATACCGAAAAACAAAAACAACAAACTAACCAACCTAAACTGATTAACCTATCATTATTAATGTTTTCTATGTATATATTTCTGCATATTTGTATGTATTTGATTCACTCCTAAACTAATAAACAGTTCATTATTAATTTTAAAGATATGTATATGATTATGTCTTTCTATTATTGGATTCACTTTACAACCTATTGACCGATCATTATTACTTTTAATTATGTGTATGTTTATATATTTCTACGTATAAGATTCACTCTTATACAAATTAACCGCTCATTATGAATTTAAAGGATTTGCACACACACACACACACACACACACACACACACACACACACACACACACATATATATATATATATATATATATATATATATATATATTATGTGTATGGTTCGCACGTTTAATCTTTATCGCTATTTTAGCATTCTCTAGTTCTTAAAGTTCTCTAGTTCAATATTATTAATTAAATAAAGTCGGTGTATGTTCAACATATATATATAGGTGTGTGTATGTGTGTGTCTGAGGACATAGTGTGAAACTATATATATATATGCTACTAAAAAATAAAATATGATAATATTGTCGGACAAATTGCTGTCATTCTTAGTTATGAGAGTTTTTTTCTTTAACAAATAAAAGTAATACTATTATGCCATACTTTACATTACTCATGAATGCGCATTTCTTGTTTTTACATATATACATATATGTGCATATAAAACTTATATATAGTAGCCTATATATATATATATATATATAAGTGTATGTATATATAAATTGTCTCTATGCATACATACCCTTTTATATACATATATATTAGTCCTTGCGCGAAATAGCAACACGCACAATCTTTAAAATAATAATTATAGTAATAGAATAACAATAATAAAGACATTCGCTGGCGAGGACTACTATTGACCGTAACCACTTATAGAGTCATTCTAAAATTTCCATCTCTATTTTTATCGTCATGCACTGAGTAATGTCAATGAAACTTCTTTAGAATATGTTCCTTATTAAATGTTAAATATTTTCTATTAATTTTATAGGTGTATTTAGTGGTGTGCACGACATAAACAAATGCGTATGATTGTATTCCGATAAAATGTAACAAATTAAGTCATGTAACAAAATCAAGTAGTTTACTGTAGGTCTGTAATGTTGGGTCTGTCTCATAAGGAGCATATATTGTTGAAATACATTCCCAACGTATTGTATGACCGAAGAAATTATTTACAACGATTCGTCTGTCAGGTAAACATTAATGAATTAACATCTATTAAACTTAAGTAATGCACATGAATAATATGAATGGAGAAGTGGTTTTTTAATCTCTAAAATTCAAAATCATAGTATTTCAAATGCAATAATAGTATTAGATGTCTGTAAATATAATGTAAAATGTAATTTTCTGGTTTATGCAGTACACATTTTCTTTGGGAATACTACAGCGGAAACTATAATATGGTAAACATATCTTGCCGATTATCTCCATGTAAGAAATAACAAACATATACCGACTTAAATGTAGAAAACTATATTTATAGTAGGTGCACGTTTCTTACACATTCTACAAAAATAATGTAAACTAAAACTGTTATATACCCTCATCCCCAGGATCGGGAACAACAGATTGTGTGTTACTTAATGTATCGTACTAACTCATCATATATGTTATTTCCTTAAAATCAACATCGTATGTATGGTAGTAATATGTTCGATCGTATGTATGGCAGTAATATGTTCGATGGTATGTATGGTACTAATATGTTCGATCGTATGTGTGATAGTAATGTGTTCGATGGTGTGTATGGTAGTCGTATGTTTAATCGTATGTATGGTAGTTATACGTTCGAACGTATGTATGGTAGTTATATGTTTGATTGTATGCATGATAGTAATATGTTCGATGGTGTGTATGGAAGTCGTATGTTTGATCGTATGTATGGTAGTTATATGCTTGATTGTATGCATGATAGTAATATGTTCGATGGTGTGCATTGTAGTCGTATGTTTGATCGTATGTATGGTAGTTATATGTTTGATTGTATGCATGATAGTAATATGTTCGATGGTGTGTATGGTAGTCGTATGTTTGATCGTATGTATGGTAGTAATATGTTCGATTGTGTGTATGGTAGTTATATGTTCGCTCGTAAGTATGGTAATTATATGGTCGATCGTATGTACGGTAGTAATATGTTTTATCGTATGAATTTTAGTAATATGTTCGATCGAATATATTGTAGTAATATTTTCGAACGTATGTATTTCAGTAGTATATTCGACCATATGTATGGTAGCAATATGTTCGATCGTATGTATGGTATTAATATGGACTAACATTGTATCAATCCTGTGTAATTTGGAAGTAGTTTGTTCATCCGGTTTTCCGTATACGAATAGGTATAATCTATTATTATGAGAAAATGGTGTTTCTTTACTGGCAAAATTTTCTTTTTATACAAATACGGAATTGCACAAAGTATATGTTAATCACTCTTAGCATCGATGGAAGAAGATGCAGAATACCACTAGAACATTGAATACAAAATATAGATATTAATTAATATAATAGTTGAACTAATAAAATAATTAATAAAGTAACACTCATCGTATAACTATCTGAAATAGGCATGCAACGGGATATAAAAGACTAAAGGACATTATAACTGTTAGGGTTTGTAGTCTTGTTAATTATCAGTACGATAAAGACTAACTGTACAATATGTTAAATAAATATTTCATCACAACAAATTTGAGGGGCATGGATATATCCGATGGTGGGACCCCTGCTTGCGGGCTTTGCGGAGTGTGTAGCCACCTTTAATTGCCATTGCTGCCAGGTCCACTCTGACCCGGAATGGTAATACCTGTTATGTTTCCAACTATGTGAGGAATAGAAACCGACTTGAAAAACACAATATATATTCTATTAAAATGTGTTTTTCCCGAATAAGTGGATTGGCATTAAATAACTTGTAAGGGTTGATATTCCGTAAAACTAAAACAACCAACCAAACAAACAAACCAACAGATTTGCAATAAAGTTTTCGTTCTATGAGCGAAATTAAAATTAGTCGAGTTTTATATATTACTTTTGGAATTCGGTGTGCTTCGGACATGTGTAGAAATAATTTAGAATATTTTTTGTGACTTAATGATGTTGGAAAACGCCTATGAACCGTTGTCTCCCTACACTAATTTCGACGCATGTATTTTTTTATCAAAATAACACGATTTTGGTCATTAGACTTTAAAGGATACAACAAAATCATTAAATGTACTTCTATAAAGTATTATCCAAAGAAAATACACAACGTCTAAAACCCAATACATAAAAGAGAACATATTTTAATTTATCTTTTAAAAAAGTTAATGAAAATTAGCTCCCATAAAACGGGGAGTAAAATCACTATAAATATAAAAAAAAGAGCAGTCATTAACTTGGTTGGCAAGCAAATGCAATAGAATGAGCATCATACACGCCCATCTATTAGGAGACAAAGAAACATTTTTCGGAAAGTTAATTGAATACAGGATTGGCATTACGATGCTAGTGATCCCTCATTAAACCGGACGGAAACTTCATTACATTTATTGAATCTGAATTGCTTGAATAAAAAAGGGGATTCTTTGATGGCTGTTTAAAAGGAAGTTATATCTAATTGATCCGAAAGACATTTAAACAGTTACAAGCTAAATGATGAGCTTGGGCAGTTTATAATTTATATATGATTGTTTTCGTTTAACGTGCACGACATATTACATATAACAATCCTAATTTATCCGTACCGGCTCATGAGGTGTATTTGCCTTATGCTTAGCTTCCCCTTTTATATAAATACGTATTCTGTTTTGAAAAAAATTAGGAAAAGTTTGCTTTGATCGTAATGCTAGACATTTCTTTTGGAATTGAAAAACATAGTCATAAAATTATACGTCATTTTAATAAGGGGTTTATATATAAATGTTCGTTTATTTAATTATGTGTTATTTATTATGGAAATATTTCATAATATCAATATTAAAATAATAATAATAATAATAATAATAATAATGATAATAATAATGATAATAATAATTATAATATTGATAATAATAATGATAATAATAATAATGATAATAATAATAATAATAATAATAATGATGATGATGATGACGATGATGATTAGATTTCAAACCATGCAGTAAATGGATGTGAACATCTATAACAAAATCGTCGTTCATCTACTTTGTTTCGTAGCGGCTGATATGTTCTGCTGAAATTAAATATTCGTATTTGGCTTTAATTTACTTTGACATGAAATTTAGAAGCATTTAGACTAGTAGACTTTAACAAAAATCAACAGAACTTTTCTGCAATTTTTAATTGCGGCAGTGGTAGTCAACAGTTTTTTAATGCCAAGGGAAACGTATGTGTGTGTGTCGCAGTCGCGCATGCAACCCGGACAAAACCAAAGAGGATTGGGGTTAAATTTATTACCCACGATAGTAAGACACAATCGCGTCACGTAGGAGAGACCACCCGGTGTGAGATTAACATAACGCCCACGCGCAACGTAAATGTTTAAAAGAAAAAAAAAACGATTCTGGGAACTTCTTGATTTGTGTTCGAAGATAAGGAACTTGAAGCGGTATTGATTGAAATGCGGCGTATTTTCGACGACTGACTCCGCTGCCTTAGACCTAGCAGTCGTAGAAAAAATAACCCGAATCCCGACTGCTCGTAGTGAAGATCCACTAATCGCTTGAAACTCGATTGAAGATAACATATTTGAAACAATGGAATTGTAAATATTTTTTTTTATAAACAACAAGAACGCCAACAAAAAAGACAAAGACAACGACAACAACAACAACCAACAAAATAATAATAATAATAATAATAATAATAATGATGATGATGATGATGATGATGATGATGGGGATGATGATGATGATGATAATAATAATAATAATAATAATAATAATAATAATAATAATAATAATAATAATAATATATGTATTTATACTTACATTTGACGTGCGTGCATCCGTACGTGTGTCACGGTAAAGGGGCGTAATTAGGTTTCAACACAGGGTAGTTCCCTTTGCTTGGAAAACTACTTAAAGTCGTGTTGTAAACATGATTGTAAAATGTCTAATAATCTGTTATAAATACCTTGTATATTAATGTCTCACGTTTTATTTTTTTTAATCTAAAACTCAGTTAAATGTAATTGGTTTTTATCTATGAAATAATTTAAATTAAAAATAATTATTATAGACACAAACTTGACAATTCTCTTTAGTGCAATGACTTTTCGCTTATTGCCAGTAGAAGTAACTATTATCACGCGGGATGAGATGAAATATTCGGTACCACAAATTCAATTAAATAAATTGCAAGTTCCTGATAAAAGCATGTATTTTCATTTTACAATCTATGATTTTCCCCACAAATCGTTAATTTTTTCCTCATAAAAAATGCTTCTGTTGACAACAAAGAGCATGCTTACTGCAGGTCCTTTGATATAGAAATATCTGTTTTCTTGACACAAAACAGCTATGTGGTTACCTTACAATTTACGTTTAAAAACAGCGTAATAAAACCATAAATACTTTTGTTGTATAAAAAATGTGCCAAAAATATAAATGCAATAAACGAAAGAATATGCATTGTTCATTTTTTGGGGAGTATATAATCGGTAAATTTATGCTTCTGTTAAAGGTTATCACTTATATTTCTATTTTGTTGCCTCCGGTGTATTTGTTTCAACATTAGTCTGTTGTTATCAATTCTGTTGGCTTAATCCGATAATTGCAGGTCGACCCTGAGTTATGCTTGACGGCAAATTCGTTTTTATTTTTATTTTATATCTTTATTACATTTTAACACCAAACAAGGCAAATTGCCACTTTGGTGTAGGGGGCTACTATCAGGGGAAACAACTACTGGGGTACTATGTAGGGGTTTGGGCAGCAAGATGTCGGTTCACGTTACACTTGAACTTCTGCACGTCAGCACTGTTGGGAAGCAGGGACCTGGAATGGAATTCCAAAGTCTAGCGGTTCTGGAGATTTAATATTTATACTCCTTTATTTACAATGTATTTCCGTGTACGGCCTTGGTGGTCTGTCGTGTATCAATTTAGTAATATTTATTTTGGAGCAACAACGCGATCGGTTATTTTATTCAATAAAATGTACATTTGTAGGCGTTACTGTTTGTCCAGTTTGCGTATTTAGTTCATGCGCGTTTGTCTCAGGATTTAATATTTAATATTTCGGAAGTATGTGTAGTTTTTATTCATTTTATCTTTTAACCATCCCTCTGAGTTTAATATCTCCCATGTTTTTCAAAGTATTTTTGTTTATTTTCATTCATGATGCATTTCTATCCGCGATTTATTAGAAAATCTGCATATCGGTATTCTAAAGTTTGGTCGATTAAGTATGTGAGGTTAGTTGTCGATGAAAGGATCTATGAAGATCTTGTACTATCACATGTTACTAACTAATTACTATTATAGTTTACGCACAAGGAGAAAATACACAAGTCACCATTAAATATTGCTCTTTTTTAACAACTTGTGGTGTTTTCTGGAGTCTGAGTAGCAAAAAGTCTCCCCAGATTACCAGTAATATCGATCCCATTCGAATACATTTGCACCAGAATTTGCGTTATCAACACATCCCGTTATGATAATTATTATTTGGCAACGCCGATTAGTCTTCATTGGGAGTTGGGTGGTATTAAGACTCTCTAAGGTATCATTTATCTTTGTATTAAACCAACGGAGGTGTGGCTCGTGTTTTCTCCAATCTGACTTCTTACCCTCCTTGATATTTCTCATATATTTGGTGTAGTACCAGTGTATTATGATGCACAAGAATAGAAAGAACAAAGGAAGGACGGTTTATTACAATAATGTCGTTTCACTTTTCATGATTCCATATGATACCTCTATGTATTTTACATGTGTATACGTTAATGTTTGTCCAGTTTGTGATTGTAGTTTATTCGCGTTTGTCTCGGGATTCAAGGGTGACTCCTTAATGTTTCTGAAGTATTCATAAGTTTTATTCGTTTTATCTTCTTAACCATCCGTCTGAGTTTTATCTCTCCCATATTTTTCAAAGTTGTTTTTTATTCATGATGCAATTGTGTGCGTAATTGCTAGTTCACTAACTTCCCAGTATTACCGTGTCGACTTTTATATTATTTTGGGCTTAGTTTTATGCATTCAGTTATTCTATTTTTTGTTTCGTTTCTGTCTCAACAGAGTCTGTATTCGCTTATTTCCGTTTTCTCAACCCTTGCTTCGATGCCGTTTGGTCTAATCTCGTCATCTTGTGCTACTTTAATTAGGTGTTCAGTTTCTATGTTTAGGTTTCGTTTTTACAGTCATTTCAATTGCCTCCACGTTCGTAATCCTTGTTAATGGTGCGTGTAGCTGCTTCGTTGACGTTTCCTTTTCTGTTTTTTGTGTGTGTCGCTTTCTGCGGGAATTATTCTTTCGGTGTTTTACATGTTGTATTTTCCAAATTTATTTTACGTTTTCTTGAGGGAGTATGCTATATGCGTCCTTAAGCTACCAGCCCTCTTTGTACTCAACCAAAAGCGGTCTGATTAGTATTTACTCTGTTTTTTTCATCATTCGTGACATTTATTTATCTAGTGTAGTGCCAGTTTATATGTGAAACACACAAAAAGGAGGGCGGTATCCTAGGGTTATGCCGTTGATTCGATGGGAAGCTCCATTTGCCTTTTACATCTGTAGTCGTTTATGTGTGTACAATTTACTGCAGTTTGCACTATTGTGTTTTTTTGTTGTATCCTCTAAGCCATTCCTTTGATTCGAATTTCTTCCCTCCTAATAGTGTTGGTGCTGTTTTAACTTTCTTCATTTTCCATATCCCATTTCAATATTATCATTGGCTCACAATGAGCTTTCACACAGGTCATCAAAACTGTCTGTGATCTTCTCTGGAAGCTGAACGAAAAAACAGTCTCTCCATATTTACATGTCTTTCGATGGTGTGTGTAAATAAATTTGCATTATCACTATAGCTGTTTGGCATTGATTTCTTGTTGGCAGCGGCTATCGGTTTTCACTGTAATTTGAGTGGCAATAAGACTCCCTAACACCCCAGTAATTTGTACTTACCCAGCGGTGATCTGGTCAGTGCTTTCTCCTCGGGGTTTTCATTTCTCCTTGATTACTTCTCTGTTTTATTTTTACGGGTAAAATGCGGTTGTGGGTTAGGATGGGGCATAATAGAACCTATAGCTATGCGGCTCTTATGTACTTGGTACTATGTAGCGTTTTAGCTTTTGCCTCTGCAGCAATTTGTCTGCTCCGCCCATGTTAATCGTGTGTGTTACTCTTCAACTTCTAGGGGTTCCTTAATATTTAAGCTGTTTTCATTAGTGCTGTTCGTTGTATTTTTGCCGTCATTCCTTACATTCCAATTTCTTTCATTCCTTTTCAAAGTTTTCGGATTGTTCCTAGTGCGCACCTATAATAGGTATTATTTGGATTTTCCTCATCGTGTATATTCCTTTCAACTCTCTGTCGTGCTCTCTGTATTTGCCCCGTTTCTCCTTTTCTTTGATAGTCACCCTATGCTCGGCTGAAACCGCAAAGTCGACGATTTGAGGGGGGTCTCTTTCTTTTTCATAATTAAGACATCCGCTCTTTGTACTAGGATGGGTTTATCAGTGTGTACTTCTGTGTTAACCAATATTTTCTGATTCTTGTTTTCAAGTGTGCTTGTACCACTAGTGTGCGCATTCGAGATGCAGTTCTTTGCATAATTCCCATAATTGTCATGAGTATTCTTTCCGTGGTTTGCGTAATGCATTTTTTTTCAAATTATTTTTTGTGTCACTAACACAACCTTTTATATAAAATATACCCCTTCCGTCTTATTTCTTGTTCACGTAGAGTCGGTCAACATCGTACTTTGGGTGTAGTACATTATGCACGGTCATACTCTCTCAGTTGTTCTTTGGTCCACTCTATGAACGGTCGTAGGTATCACGTAGTTTGACTGGCCATGTATTTATACATTTTATTAGGTTTCTCCTATACAGTTTTGTTTCTAGATGTTTCCTTGTTCTCGTAGGGTATTTCTCTCCGATTATTTATTTCCTTTCTTTAGCTTTTATGAGGTCTGCTTCTTGAACCCCCTGGTATTTTAGGTGTATTTTTCTTGCAGGGATGCTATCTCCGTTTGGTTCGTTAGTCCAATGCATTCAGTTTTCTCCATTTCCCCTTTCTGATAACTAGTAATGCAACATTTCGATAGCTTACGCTATTTGGGTATCCTCGCTGAAGAGCCTAGTAGTTTTTATTAGTGACTCTAATTCATTTTCTGTCCTGGCAAAAAGTTTCTGGCCGTCCTTGTACATCATGTGCTTCATTTCTTTCTTTTGCATGAGAGAACTTTTATCCAGCTAGGCACTTTCTCAATATATTGTTCAGGTCCATCATTCCTACGATAAACACCAATGAGTATAGTGAGTCTTTTTGTTAGATGCCTATTTGTCTGTTATTTTCTGTCATGTGCTGTCTATCGGCGATCAATTCCAGTCTATTGTCCATGTTTGCGAGATACTGTCGTATGTCTTTTTCGCAGTCGATCCATGCCATGTCTAAGTGTTTCCTCTTATTTCACCTGTATTAAGACATTTGATCTATGCATAGCAGATCATGTGTGCGTCTTTTTTTTCTGGCATTCTTTCTCCCTCTCTGTCTGGGAGAAGTCTACGATTATTAAGGGAGTGATGGATTTGTTAACTGAATTTTGCTGTCAGTATTTTCCACATAGTGAGTAAACCTGTGATAGACCTGTAGTCGCTGGGGTCTACTCTATGTCCTTGTGTATCAGTGTGTTTCTGCTTTTTTGTTATCTAATCTGGCACGTTCGTTTCCTGCATACATGTTCTCATATGTGGGCTTGTCTTTCATGTTGCGCTGTAATTCTTTGAACCAGTATTTATATCCCGTCGTGTCCTGATGCTCTCCAGTTTGTCATTTTTCCTATGATTTTCTTTATAGTTTCCTTGCTGATTTTATTTTCTGTTCCTTCTTCGAGTGTGCAGCTCTTCTATCATATCTTTCAGCCATTGGGCATTTCTTTGTGTTGCTGTCCTTCTGTCCATATCTTACTCTAATAAAGTGTTGTTACTGTTGGGTTAGGTCCTCTCGTTTCTGTTTTTCCTCAGTTCACCTTTTTGTAGCACTGGTTTGCATTATTTCCAAATGTCCTGTTCCACTTATATTGCCCAGATTTGTATAAAATTCGTCTCAATCTCTCTTTCTTTACTGATATTTTTTGTTTCAGATTTTCGTGTTTCATGTTTAACCTCTCCATGCTGGATATATTTCCACCTATCATTCTTCTCCATGTTGCTTTCTCCTGTTTATCGTTTTAACTTCTTTTTTCTGTATATCGGGTTGGGTTTCTAGTCTCTCTCTCCATCAAGGTTTAGTCGGTCCATTATCTCTATTTCTTCTCTTTTGAACGTTATACTTACCATATTTGCACCTGCGTGGATTAAATTGTTTAGATCAGTGATTTTCCGGTTAGTATTTGTTGAAGAAACTTGTAAACCGTGTATCGTTCTGTTTTAAATTTATTCTGCCCTTAGTTCCTTAATGAAGGGAGGTTTGTTTTATTTCCTCGTTCATATACTGTATTATTTTTTCCATTTCTTCTGTTCGACCCTATGTTTCATTGCTTTCAATTCCCTCATTTGTAAAGCCAAGTCTCTGCAAGTCTTTTGCTTGTTCTCTTGATTATTATTATTATTATTATTATTATTATTATTATTATTATTATTATTATTATTATTATCGGCTTATCCGATGGAACATTCACACAAGTCAGAAAATGAGCTGATTGGAGACATGTGGTGTGCTCTGGAAGCTGAGTGACAACAAATCTCCGCAGACGTCCAGCTCTTTCCTCCTCCTTCGACAGCATTTGCGAATAAATTTGCATCATACTCTTACCATTGATTTCTCGCTGGCAGTAGCCATTAATTTATGCTGGAAATTAAGTGGCGCTAAGCCTCCCCAAGATCCCGGTTCTCTTCGCACTTATCCAGCAGAGGTCTGGCCAGTACTCCCTCCGCGGTCTTTCAATCATCCTTGACTCTTCTCGGCTCTTTGGTATCAGTTTTTTTTTGGGGGGGAACGGTGGTGAAATAATTGAGAGATGCATGATTGGGGTGTAGAACATGCAGATGTGCAGCTTCGGTGTTCTTCATTCTCTGTATCGCTTCTTCGTTATATTTTGTGTTATTCTCTGCAGTCAAGGGTTTTCCTTTATATTTCATTTGTTTTCCTTTTCGTAAGGCGCTGTATTTTTGACGCTATTCCTCTGATTCCAATTTCTACCATTCTTTTTTCCAGGTTGTTTGGGGTTGTTCCTAGTGCTCCTACTATTTTCGGTACTATTTTGATTTTCTTCATAGTTCAAATCCCTTTTAACTCTTTATGTACTGCATTTCTCTTTTTATTTCATACTCACACTGGTGTCAGCTGGGACAGCAAAGTCTACGATTTGACAGGATTTCTTTTTCTTGTAAATTATTACGACATCTTATATTTTTGTTGGATTGGTTTGTTCGTCTGTATGTCCATGCCCCATAGGATTTTGTGGTTCTTGTTTTTTCGAGTGCTGTTGCGGATTTCTGCTTGTACCATTTATCTGTACTCTCAAAATGAAGCCGTTTGCACAATTCTCAGTGCACCGCCCTCCCTAATTGGTAATGTCTGTTTTTGTATTCCTTTTGTGCCTGTTTGCTGCATTCACTTTCTCTATGGTTATTCGTTTCGTCTGTTTGTCCACAGAGTCTGCATTTGCTGTTTTCTTGTGTTTTGCGATCCTTGCTTTGGTATAGTTGGTTCTTATCGAGTTATCTTGTGCTGCAGCTATAAGAGATTCAGTTTATCGGTTTATATGTCCTTTTAGCATCCATGCCCCTCATCTTTTGTCATTCTCATGAAGATTCCGTGGAGTTGTTTCTCTTCCCATTTCTCTTTTCTCGTTTTGTCATTTCTCTCTCTATTTTCTGTTATGTTGGTTTTCTCCATATCTCTCGCTGCCATAATTATACTTTCAGTGTTTTGCTATATGTATTTATCTAGTTCTTTGTTTGTGCCTTTACACAGTCTTCTATACAGATCAGTCCTCTCCTGCTGTCTTTCCTTTTTACGTAGATTCTGTCAATATCGTCCTTTAAATGTAGTGCATTATGCATGGTCATGAGTTACCTGGTTTTCTGGTCCAGCTGTCTCAGTTCTTCTTTTGTCCATCCTATACAAGTGACACTGTCCATGTAGTTATACCTTTTATTAGGCGTCTGCAATATAATTTAGTTTTCATTAGTTTTCTTGTTCTGAGGTATTCCTTTCCAATGTTCTCTTTCATTTCCGTTTCTCTGATGCTGTCCGCTTCCATAATGCTCAAGTATTTATATTCGTCTTGTTTCCCTAGTGCCCTCGTTCTTGTTTGGTTTGGTAGTTCCATGCCTTCTGCCATTTCCAGTGTTCCCTTTTTATAACCAGTAGTGTGAAGTTTTCTATTCCAAAGTCCATTTAGATATCTTGGCTGAAGATCCTTGTAGTGTTAATTAGGGTCTTTAGCTCCTTTTCGGTCCTTGCAAAAAGTTACCGATCGCCCATGTCATCACGTGGTCAATTTTTCCTTCGTATTGGGGGACTTGTATCCGGCTTGACACTTTCTTAGAATAGTATTCAAGAGCATCATGTCTATGATGAACAATAATGGTGGTAATGAGTCTCCTTCGAAGATGCTTCTTCGTATGTTGATTGCTGCCATGCGTTGTTCATCTGCTGTCAGTTAAAGTCTCCATGTTTTCATTTCATGTCGATTACATTGGTGATCCCGCTTGATATTTTATACATTTTAGACATTCTATTATCCATGCTGGGGGGATCCTTTCGTACGCATTTTTGTAGGGGATCCATGCCATGGCTAAAATTGTCCTCTTCCTTTTTACCTCCTTTAGGATCTTTTGATCAACATATATCAGATCATGTGTTTTTCTTTTCCTTTTTTCTGGCATCCTGTCTGTTCCTCGGGGATGACTCCACGGTTATTTAGTGCGTGGTAGATATGTTCCCTCAGTTGTGCTGTCAGTATCTTCCCCAACGTAGGTAGGCACGTGATTGACCTATAATTTCTGGGGGCGGTTCCTTCCTTCTGTAGCAGTGTTGTTATACCTTTTGCAATCCAATCTGGCACGTTTGCTTCCTGTATACATCTCCTCAGGTTTTCGGGTAGCCTTTCGTGTAAGGTTGTGATTTTTTTAACCATTATGCATGTATCCCGTCGTAACCTGGTGCTCTCCAGTTTGCCATTTTTCTTATGGTTTCCTTTAGGGTTTCCTTGCTGATGTCATTCACTGTTCCTTCTTCTATTTGTTGTAACCCTCCTTCCATGTCTTTCAGCCATTCGGCATTTCTATTGTGTTCTTGTCATTCTGTCCATATATTACTCCAGGAGAGGTTTGTTTCTGTCGGATTTGTTCGTTCTGTTTTTGTTTTTCCTTCGTTCAGATTTTGGTAGAATTGGCGTTCCTTGGTTTCAAATGTTTTGTTTTTTTTGCATTGTTCAGATTATCTATATCGTCTCAATCTTGCTTTTTTTTAATAACTTTTTCGTCCAGTTCTTCATGTTTCTTTGTTTAGCTTCTTCTTGCCAGTTACATTTTCAGTATTCCTTTTTTTTTTGCACATTGCTTTCTTCCTGTTGATCATTTTAGTTTCTGTTTTTATGTTTCTGTATTTGGGTTTTTAGTATTATTTCCCGATCCAGGTTTTGTCGGTCCGCTTGTTCCCGGTTGTTTTTCTGATTTGAGATTCATACTTAGCATTTTGGCGCTGCGTAGATGAGGTTGTTTAAGTCAGGGGTTGTTTTGGTTGGGATGTGTGGGAGGAGCTTATTAACTTTCTCAGTTTCTGTGTTAAATTTCTTCTGCTCTTGGTTTGTTAACGATGGGAGTTGTGTTTTTTCCTCGTTCATAAACTGTTTTATTTTACTTATTCATTTGCTTCATTCTCTGTTAGTTCGCTTTCATTGTTCGCGGTTTAAAAATTTTTATTATTTTTATTAATATGTTTATTAATAATATTATTATTATTATTATTATTTTATTATTAATAATATTGTTAATATTATTAATATTATAATTATTATTATTATTGGCGCACATGAAGCTTCCACACAAGTCAACAAACGATCTGATTGGAAACTTGTGGTATTCTCTGGAAGCTGAGTGACAACAAGTCTCCAAGATGTCCAGCTCTCTCCACCTCCTTCGATAGCATTTGCAAATGAATTAACATCATCGCAACAGCCGCTTACCATTGATGTCTCCCTGGTAGTGGGCATTGCTTTATACTGGAATTTGAGTTGCACTCAGCCTCCCCAAGGTCCCAGTTCTTTTTGCGCTTGTCCAGTCGAGGTCTGGTTGGCGATCGCTCATCGGTCTTTCAGTCCTTATTGAGCCTTCTCAACCCTTTTGTATCATTTTTTGGGGGGTCGGTGATTAAACGATGGGTGGATGCATGATGGGGTGTAGAACTTGTAAATATGCAGATTTGGTGTTCTTCATTCCCTGTAACGCTTATTCGCTATTGTCTTGTATTATTTTCCGCATTCAAGTGTGTTCCTTAATATTTCGGTCGTTTTCATGACCGTTAGTCGTTGTACTTTTGCAGTTATTCCTCTGATTCCAATTTCTGACATTATCTTTTCGATCTTTTTCGGAATTGTTCCTAGTGCTCCTACTATTATCGGTACCATTTGGACTTTCTTCATCATCCAAATCCCTTTTAACTCTCTGGCTAGTTCTGTGCATTTGCTCCTTTTCTTTCATACTTACCCTGTTATCAGCTGGGACTGCAAAGTCCACGATTTGACATGATTTTTCTTTCTTGTTAATTATTACGGCATCTGTTCGTCTTGCTTGTATGGATTTGCCCGTCTGTATGTCCATATCCCATAGGATTTTGTGGTTCTCGTTTTCGAGGTCTGTTGCAGTTTTTTGCTTGTACAATTTGTCTGTACGCTAAAAATGCAGTCGTTTACACAAATCCCAGTGTACCACCCTCCCCACTTGGTCATGCTGCATTCGCTTACTATATGGTTTCGTCTGTTTGCCCACAGAGTCTGCATTAGCTGTTTTCTTGTGTTTTATCGATACTTGATTTGCTATGGTTGGTTCTTATCGAGTTATCTTGTGCTGCAGTTATTACAGATTCAGTTTATCGGTTTATATGTAATTTCCCATCCATGTCCAGGTGTTTTCGTTATGCTCATCTTTTGTCATTCTTATGCGTCTTCCGTGGAGTTGTTTGTCTTCCCATTTCTTTTTTCTCGTTTTGTCGTTTGTCTCTGTTTTCTGTTTTTTTTCAGTGTCTCTCGTTCCCATAATTATCATTTCAGTGTTTTGCATTATGTAATTTTCTATTTTTTTGTCGTGTCCTTTACAGAGTCTTCTATAGAGATCAGTCCCCTCCCACCGTCTTTCCTTTTCACGTAGAGGCTAACAATATCGTCCTCTGGGTGTAGTGCATTATGCATGGCCATGAGTTTCCTGGTTTTCTGGTCGAGTTTTCTCATGTCTTCTTTTGTTCACTCTATAAACGGCTCAGAGTATCTTACTAGTTGCACTGCCCATGTATTAATACCTTTTATTAGGTTTCTGCTATATAATCTAGTTTCCAGGAGTTTCTTTTTCTCCTGAGGTATTCCTTTCCAAATTTCTATTTCATTTCTCTTGCTCTTATGGTGTCCGCTACCAGAATTCCCAAGTATTTATAGTCGTCTTGTTTCCATAGTGCCCTCATTTCTGTTTAGTTGGGTAGTTCCATGCCTTCTGTAGTTTCCAGTTTTCCCTTTCTTATGACTAGTTGTGCGCACTTTTTCCATTCAAAATTATATTTGGCTATCTTGGCTGAAGATTCTGGTAGTGTTAAGTAGGGTCTCTAGCTCCTTTTAGGTCCTTGCAAAAAGTTTCAGATCATCCATGTACATCAGGTGGTCATTTTTTTTCCTTTGTGTTGGAGAACTTGTAACCAGCTTGTCACTTTCTCCAAATACTGTTAAAGGGCATCATGGCTATGATGAACAGTAGTGGTGATGACGAGTCTCCTTGGAGGGTGCCTCTTTGTATGTTAATTTCTGTTATGTGTTGTGCATCAACTGTCAATTCCAGTCTCCATGTGTTCAATGCATTTTATATTACGTTGGTAATCCTGCTTGGTATTTTATACATTTTTAGTCATTCTATTATCTATGCTTGGGGGATCCTGTCGTACGCTTTTTATATGTTACTATTATTATTATTATTATTATTATTATTATTATTATTATTATTATTATTATTATTATTATTATTAAGTGTTCTTATTATTAAGGATAAGAGTCTTCGGAGAGTTCATGTTGTAATTGTTCATGTTGTCAGACATTAACAGGTGTATATAAAAAGAGAGTGAGAGGTTATAAATGAGAGAGATTGCATATAAATACATTTTGAGCAGGTGTTTTCATATTTAGATAGACAGACCGATAGGTTAGCATTTATGCCGATGGAGTGACAGGTGGCTATTATGCTTTGACAGATCGTATGAACGGGAGTGTTTATATAACATAAATAGAAGGACACATATACTGTCTAAACATATATTTTTTTAGATGATGAATGTCGGATCGTTCTTATATATAAATTAGCAATGTATTTTGCATGTAATGATTGACACAGGAGACGGCATTTATTAAAACATGATGAGCATTTATTCTTCCACTTGACCGGCTGGTGGCTTTGCGTTCAGGAATACAAAGGTTCACATTCTAATGTTTCAGAAGTGACCGTCTCGCTTCAAGACGATTGAAACCCATGTCTGGACCCAGACAATCGTCTGACTCTGATCTCTCAGACTTCTCACTAACTAGCTAACTAACTAACTCTCATTTAATATATTGAGAAATCCATGCATGTCCGGCCAACGTGACCATAATTCACGTGCTATCAATATGCGCGACCTGCACGTTTCCGAACATTCTGATTTCCCATTTTATTTGTTTTTTTTTCACAAAGGAATCCAACATACATATCTAATTCATTTAACTCATATTTTATTATCCACATTCTTTCTAACAATGATAGTGTATTTATTATTTGTTTCATCAGAATCAACAATTTACTGGACATTCCATTTAAACCTATTGTTCTTTAAAACTTATCTCCAGGGTTCGATTCTTGTTTTCTCTCATTTTATTTTCATTTTAACTAAATCTCTCTATATTTATACTTACACCAAAAAGGGGACAGTCCTTATCATGTAACACTTGGGAGATCATGTCGTACGCTTTTTTGTAGTCGGTCCATGCTCTGGTTAAATTCTTGCTCGTTCTTTTTACCTCTTTAGGATCTTTTTATCTATATATATATATATATAACAGGTCATGTGTTCCTCTTTTTCCTTTTTGGCATCGTTTCTGCTACTTGGGTATGAGTCCACGGTTTTATCAGGGAGTTGTAGATTCTTCTTCTTTTACTTCTTCTCCGTCTGTATGTCTATTTCCCACAGATAATGTGGTTCTCATTTTTCAGTAATGTTACATGTGTATGTTTGTATCATTTGCATGTACGTTCCAAATGCAGCCGTTGTCACAATTCCCCTTCTCCACCCCCCTTGTTCTGCCTGTGTTTGTATTTCTCTTGGGCCAGTTTGCAGCATTCACTTATTATATGGTTTATTGCCTCGTTTCTTTGTCCACAGAGTCTGCATTTGTTGTTTTATTGTGATTTATCGATCATTGTTTTGATATGGTTGGTTCTTATCGAGTTAACTTGTGCTGCAGTTATTAGAGATACAGTTAATCAGTTTATATATCATTTTACCATCCATGCCCAGGTGTTTCTTAATTTGTTTGTGGAGTTGGTCCTCTTCCCATTATTATTATTATTATTATTATTATTATTATTAGAAGTAATAGTAGCAGTATCAGTAGTAGTAGTAGTAGTAGTAGTAGTAGTAGTAGTGGTGGTAGTATGATTATTATTACTATTATTAGTATTATTCAGCTTATGCGTGGTGCTGTTGGGTTGCCAATTTTATACTGATAGGCGAATCATATAATGGGACCATAAGCTATAATCATTTTGTTTCTCAGTTTACAGAAGTTTTAGCAAGATTCCACCGGTTCCTTAGAGGGTATTTGTTGCTATCGATCCCGATTGTTTCAATCAACTGTCTAAGTCTTTTTGCTGATGTGTTGTATATTCTCACCGGTCTTCCCACGCAGTCAACATGAAGACTCTCAACCTTTTTTATCAGTGAGATACGTTACATAATTTGATCCGGGCGTCTGCTCCTTCGCGGCACATATAAGAGCTTCTGTGTCAGATTTTTGCAACCTTCCTTATATTATTAATCTTATTATTATTATTAGTAGTAGTAGTTTAGTAGTAGTAGTAGTATTAGTAGTATTATAAGTAGCATTATTACTAATAGTATTTGTCATTATTATTATTACTAGTAATAGTAGTAGTAGTAGTAGTAGTAGTAGCAGTTAGAGTACATGGACACGGCAAAGAACATACAAAATGTAGAGTATCTGGAGAAAGATATGAAAATTTGTAATCTTTAATTGAATAAGGACAAAAATATACATCGTCTGGAAAAGACAATTCCCTTGGAGTTATGTGAACGCCTTACATTTCAACGTGATGAGGAATTATACAGACACACGTCTTAGACACTATAAAAATAGAATTCATTCAAACTTTACAAACACGGATTTGAAGCAGGAAGCTCACGGAAAAAAAGTTATACTTTGTCATAATTTTCAACAACAAAACTACACGTCGAAAATTGCCACGGGTATAAGGTGATTAATTACAAGTTATTAGAAATGTAAACCGAAAATTAGCACTTGTATTCGAAATATAATGAATGCATAACATCAGGAAAATGTATACAAGTAAGATGTTTCATAGCAATAAGAATATAGGGAAATTGCTAAAAAAATATACATAGAAAAATAAATGATTAATAATAGACAATAAAAAATTGAAGATAAAAACTAACTCCATGATCAACAAAGTGTAGAATCTAAAAAAGAGGCCAGCATAATAATAGATGTCAATATTTATGTAGATAATCATTATAGAAATAACAGAACAGGGGTATATCTATACGGATACTTTCTTAGAAACTATGGCTCTACTATATTCAAACAAAACAAACCAAAGAAAAATAGAAGTGCACAAACGATGTATTAGGCGAAACTCAAATTGTGCAATTTATATTTTATGAATAATTGTTTAATAAATGTTAGCACTCTTAATTTGTAAATAAAAATCCCGGAGAAACCACAGTCAGTATTAAACAAAAAAAAAACCTCAGCACATAATAATATATTTTAAATAAATGTAAACAACTTATGGTAAGCAAGTATACTAAGGTGCTTATAAAATATATCCTGTAGTATATAAGAATGAAATAGAAACTGCATAAGAAAAATCGAATTAGACGATTAAAAAAAATGTAAATTATCTTATAATATTCTGACTACAGTATGAGAATAAGATAAACTATATGATCTATACATTGTTCAGATGTTATATGAAGTTAGAAGTCATGCACTATAGAGGTTTATCAGGTTTGCGTCTAACTCTCTGACTCCATAGAAATTAGTTAAAAAAAAAAATATTTTAAGGATGAATAAAAAAGCAACTTTATTTACTCTTTGGGAGGTATATAGAGAAGGTTAGTTTTTTGGCAGACGAGAATGTTCGTGAAATGTGTGTGAGAAAATCAACAGAAATTGCTCATTGGGTCATACTTATCGGTTTAGAAAGGAACTAATTTGGTTTGAATTTACTTCGGTGTCTTCCTTTTCTTGTTTTCGTGAACGAAGCAGTGTTTAGTCATTCAAGGCGTTCGGGCCATAACGTGGGGCCAGTACGTCGTTTTTGATTTTCATAACCTTTTCGGGGCTTCTCAAATCAATCGGGGAAAATCAACCGTCCTTACTTTTCTTCTTCTTCAAACACCTCGAAAAAAACGCGCCAAAAACCGAACTTCCTTTTTCCACCGGAAGTCCCGCATCTTCCAGTCCGCAGTCAATTCTTATTAATCCCCACAAATTATAGTATCTATATGTAAATATTATGTTACCTTAGAATTTATTAATATCTGTATTGAATTATTTATATTCAGACAGAAACAAAAAATAATAAATACGCGATGAATAATCTGACACATTATATATACCCTCTCACCTAGAACATTGCTACACACGCTGGCAGACGCGTCAAATGTAGATGGACAAAGAAATTAAGCTAAGTGAAAGTCATCATTCCTAATCCTACCAAAATTCCAACTGCTGTCTTTAATGTATTTTAATTATACGCGCATATATTGTCTTTAAATCCTTGCTTCCATGTGAACCGTTTTTTATGGGGGGGAGGTAAAGTTTTCATTAACTTTTGTTTATACTTTCTCTCTTTTTAATTTATTTATTTAATGCATTTTAATTATATGCGTATAAATTGTCTTTCACTCCTTGCTTCCATGTGAACCGTCTGTAGTTAGTATTCGACTCGAAAAATGAATAGCCAAGTCCAAAAAATATCGAACAGGAGCGAGGATTTATCTTTTTTCTACTATAGAAGACAGAATACCTTTTTTAAGTAGTATACTAAATATATGCAATTACCATACACTTCCTTTTATTAATAAAGTTGCCTCCATGATATCCATACCAAACCACTGAACTTAGCTTATAATTAAACTCTCACTATATTTGTAACTGCAATATACAGTATCTGAGTTATGATACTAGAGCTAATTTTCTGAGTAGATGCAACACTCCGTGCCTTACCTTAATGACTACAATTCCGAATCTCAATGAACTAGTTGTTCCTCTTATAAGTGGGTGGAAACCCTCACAGCTAGCTACTAAATCTTAATATGCATTTTACCTCCAAACGACTACGTTTGCCTTACCTGCATGCCAAAAAGAAAAAAAAATGTTCTCCTTTCTTCAAACTAAACCTTACCTGTACTTCTAAATCCTAATGGAGAGTAACTATCTGTGAATAAATAACCCCCTTTACTCTTGAACGTTAACAATCTGCTCCTTCCCACCAAGCCGCCACTAAACTCACACATTGCACCGCATTTGTAGTGGAATCTCTACCTTCCAGCCCCTAACCCTCACATGCAAACTGTTTTAATAGCTAGAAGTACACATTTATACATTTATATCTCTAAGGCATGCATTAGAGCTCATTCCTATCTAGTAAGATATTTAACAGCCAAAGTACTCAGAAGCAAAGCGATCTGCATTGCATAACTGTCTCCTCAAGAGTTTTGCAACGATTAATACGATATTGAACCGACACTCCTTGTTATGCAAAATGTCCCATGACTCTTACTTGAAAATACCTACAACCTCATCTCTATTCGCATCTACTGAAAACCTTCCCATATATCTATTCACCTAATTACACATGACTCAACACTTAGTGTTTTATCCATACTATATTGCACTTAGTTGCAAAATAGTTTGGGCAAACCTCGAAGTTCAATTCTTAATACCTACTCGTACTATAACATTATCCTAGACCTAAGCTAACATGAATAAAATAATAAAAAGAGAAATACTTACACCACATTATCTCCTCCCTCTTACAATCATAGATGCTTACACTGCATGCGTTCCACTCACCCCCCTTTATCCAGTAACAATGAAATAGCAATACCCCTACATCTCTTGGAGGAGTGTAATTAATCAGCAGAGATATAACCTCCAAAAACTAACCAAGTAACACTAACTAACCACACGGAGTCGCAGAAATACCTGGATTAGAACCGAAGAGCGGAGCAACCCCTCTCAGTGCTGACGGACCCTGTAGATTTTCCTAGACCATCGGTCTAGGAGAAGGAAAACTCTGCAACAAAACCAAAGGGGAGGGAGGCCTCTTCAGCCTTGGATGACAACCTTCCTAGAGCTGGTGACCCAAACAAATTACCGGTTTGCAAACCTAAACTGCTTAAGGAGTAGATAAGCTCGGCCTATCGCCCGGCTTCCATAATCCTTCTTTGCCTATTAGTCAAGCGCAGATATACTATCTCAGTTATTTGATTGAAACATCCAGCGGTAGATCTTGTTTCTTGCTAAGGGCAACGAACGCCGTTTTCCCCATTCCCGGCACACCTCACCCCATAAACCTGACACTTGGGAATGCTTGAGTACAATATATACCTGAGCGATTAGATTAGGTTGACCTTTTCTAATGGGTTGAGGGGACCCGATTGACAGTTCCTGGCAGCTGTTCCCGACTGGTAGCACAGGTGAGTAACTCTTTGGTAGCGCTTACAGCGGCTACTCTATCAACAGTTGAATAATATCGAGTTGTTTGTAGTGGCATAACTCGCATGGAAAGGGACCACGAAGTCATCCCCGGTGGGCTTTTCTGAGGCCATAATCCTAGTTGGAGAAAGGTCAGCTGCTGGCCTACTTGTGATGCATGTTTGATAATCTGCATTATCTCTTGTTTAGCCACCCTACCTAAACCGAAAATCTTTAGAAAATATGACGACAGTACAATCTAACCATTAGCTTAAACCAGGATTAGGGACAAACAAATTAAACCTGCCTCCTCCCATAAGGCTTGCATTCACAAATATCCGTGGGTTTAGAACTAATTTAGCTGATGTTGACGCATTTCTCTTACCCAATACACGGATATCTTAGCACTAAGTGAGACTAACTTACACTCCTCCATCCCCTTTAACAAATTTGGTGTGCCTGGATATATCCCACGGTGCCGTAAGGACTCTGATAGACACATGCACGGACTTGGAGTTTACATTCGTAATACCCTCTCACTGACTAGAGAAACAAACATAGAAACAGATGAGCAAGCCTTTATGTGCTTTAGACTAAACATGCAACACAACATTAGCTACTTTTATTTTCTCTACCGCTCTCCCTCCATTCAGGACTGCATCATAATAAACAAAGTCTCTGGGAGCATAGACACTCTATCTGGACACTAGCGCACAAGTACATTTATTTGGTGACTTTAATGTCCACCACAAAAAAAACTGGCTTGGATATTTACTTACACAGATGCAGCAGGCAGCACACCTCATAGCATCACTATACCTCACTCCCTATCACAAATTGTTACGTTTCCAACCCGTTGCCCTGACCAGCAAAACCAACACGTGTACCTTCTAGATCTGTTTTCGAACAGAGTTCCTGATAATTGCATAACGAAGGACCACATTCCACTTGGGAACGCTGATCATGCAGTGATAATGGTTGAAATCTCCCTAAACTCTAGACCCAAAACTGAAGAGCCAGTGCTCAAAAAGACGAGATATTATAAAAAGGCTGACTGGGAAGCCATCAGGAAAATAATCGGAGATGCCCCATGGGGCAATATTTTTCCCTCCCTGCTGAACAGTGTTCAAACGAGACCACTGAATATTTCCAAACTGCAATCGAAGCGCATGTTCCCATGCGGATATTTTACAGTAAGCCATACTCTCCCCAATGGTTTACTTCGACTTGCGCAACTGCCATTGCTAAAAAGGAGTATGCATAAGGCAGTTTTAACCGAAATAAGTACAGTTCAAACACACTGAAGTATATAGAAGCTAGAAACAACGTTAATAAAGAAATCGCGACAGCTTAAAAAGAATTTAAGGAAACCACTAAAAAACGCATCGAAACACAAAAAACTAGGAACTCGTGACTTCTGGAAAATCTACAAGAGTGTAGTAAAAAATGGAAATCAACAATTCCCCAACTAACCCAAAAACACGAGGTTGTTTGCTCAGCAACTGAGAAGGCTAACATGCTTGCCAGTCGGTTTGCCTAAAACTCCTCACAGGACCCTTCCAAACACCCCCAACCTGACTTTCCTATATGGACAGATGCCTCGCTAGACGCCTAAAAATCACCCCTGCTCAGGTGCATGCCATCATAAAACCCTTGACACTTCATAAGCATGGGGACCCGATCTCATCCCAGCTGTGCTAATAATAATATGCTCAGCCGAAGTAGCTCCAGTCTGCTCCACACTCTACAACAAATGCCTTAATGAAGCTTGCTTTCCGGGCTGTTGGAAGACTGCTTCTGTTGTACCAGTATTAAAGAATTCTGGCGAAAGGACAGACCCATTTAATTATCGCCCCATTAGCCTCCTCTCACCTTTTCCAAATATTTGAGGCCTAAATTAACCATGCTCTAGTCCATCACCTTACATATGCTAAGCTTCTGACTGAGCAAAAATATGGAATCAGACAAGCCCGTTCCACAGCAGACATCCTCACTGTAATCTCTGCACGTATATACCATTCACTGGACAAAGCGGCTGAAGGCAGAGCGGTAGCTCCAGATATATCTTAGGCTTTTGGCAGGGTATGGCATGAGGGTTTCCTCAGGAAAATTAGATCATACGGTATCACTGGCAGAATACTTAACATAATCAAATCCTTCTTAGATAAGACATACATCCAGGTTGTTCTCGACGGTCGTACATCTAAACAATATGATATAAATGCGGGAGTGCCCCAGGGGTATACCCTTGGACCTCTATTGTTCCTGATTTTTATAAATGACCTCCCCGACAAAATTTCCTCTGAGATTGGTATATATGCTGATGACACAACACTCTGTGGCAGGCACGACAGGAAGACGAATGAACACATTTCTAAATAAATCGAAGACACACTAGAGGAAGCACTCAAATCTGTAGTGAGATGGGGACAAAAATGCTTGGTCACGTACAATGCAACCATGACTAAACTAGGTTCAATCAATAATTACAAGAACCCCTCTCTACCTCCTATAGCAATGGCCAACGACTCTTTTTCTGAGAGTAGATCTTTCAAACTCCTTAGGCTAATGTTCACAAGAAACATTAGTTGGACCAATTACATTGAAGGCAATGCCAGGGCCGCTGCAAGAAAGGTGGGCTCTCTCTACCGTACTAGACAACTACTAATACCCGAAAGTATCCTGCAACTCTATAAGGCCACCATTCACCCACGTATGGAGTATTGCTGCCACATTTGGGCTGGTGCATCTGCTATTAGTCTCTCGCTCCTTGACAAGGTTCAAAAGAGAGTCGCAAACCTGATAGGCCCTGAACTGGCATCTCAGCTTCAGCCCCTGTCCCATCGATTAAATGTTGCATCCTTCTGCCTGTTCTACAAGTATTTTAGTGGTTAATGATCTGACGAACTGCAATCACGTGTGCCCCAACGATGTGAGCACCCTCGAGAGACCCGACCGGCTACTCAATCCCACCCCCACTGTAGAGATCCTTAGATGTAAAAGTCTACACCAATAGTTTCTTCCCCAGAACCGCTAGATTTTAGAATTCCATTTCAGGTCCCTGCTTCCCCAACAGAACTGACGTGCAGACGTTCAAGTGTAACGTGAACCGACATCTTCCTGCCCAAATCCCTACATAGTACCCCAGTAGTTGTTGCCCCTGTGTGTAGCCCCCTACACCAAAGTGGCAAGTTTCCTTGTTTGGGGTGAAAATGTAATAATAATATATATATATATATATATATATATATATATATATATATATATATATATATATATATATATATATACTTATATATATATATTTATATTTATATATATATATATAAATATATATACGCACACACACATATGTATATATATATATATATATACATACTTATATATATATATATTTATATTTATATATATATATATACATATATACATATACATATATATACGCACACACACATATGTATATATATATATATATATATATATATATAATTACATTTTAATTGAGCTGATTACATAAAATATATGGAACAAAGAAGTAAAATATGCAAACAAAACGTTACACACCTACTGGCGGATCTTTCTCTAAATACATCAATAGAACATTTCTTAGGGTAAAATAGTTACCAAATGTATGTATGCAATAAGAAAGAAAATATGTCCTAGATTTTTTTTTTGCGTGGATTCATATCTGCTAAATTGATAGAAATGTGTTGTACTAACAATGGTATTCCTTAAAAAGAAGACGATATTCTGACTGGAAGTATAAGAATATAGATGGATCTCTCTCTCTCTCTCTCTCTCTCTCTCTCTCTCTCTCTCTCTATATATATATATATATATATATATATATATATATATATATATATATATATAGTGGAAATGGTAATTAATAAAAAAATGAAGAAAGGGCTCAATACTGTTGTAGAGCAAATCGGCGGTGTGTACCGTATCTTTCTGTTAAGTTACATTATGTAGCCGAAAAAATGATGTAACTAAACAGAAAGATAGGGTAATAAAAAATAAAGCGTATATATATATATATATTAATTTATAAAATTATAAAATTACTTAGTATATATATATATATATATATATATATATATATATATATATATATATTAATTTATAAAATTATATATGGCGATTAAGCTACACTGAATATTCCGCGTTTCATCCACTATAGTATTCGTCAGGCTTATGCACCAATTCTGTGGTTGATTCTTTTTTTTATATATGTTGAGGATTTCTAGTTAGCCAATCAGCTTTCTAGTATCCACCGCGCCCCTTCCTATCAGCCAATGGGCATGCATTTTATCGAACAAAGGATCTGTTTTAGAACAAGGTTAGTGGTTTAAGGACGATATTTTCCTTCCTTTTTATATATATATATATATATGTATATATATATATATATATATAAATATACCTATGTGTACACACATACATGATATATATATATATATATATATATATATATATATGCATATATGTGTGATCGTTTATGTATATTCATGTTTATTTAAATTATTTATTTGTTTGTTTTCCATTGTCATTGTTAGTTTTAAAGCTATTTTGGTATCGCTATCCTATAGTAAGTTTTATTTTGTGAACACAGTTTTTTGCTATTTCTCGTCTACAGTTTAATAGATTTTGAGGTTCTTTAAAGTACAGGATAGCAAATTTTTCATGGAGGCATCATTTACATGGATCGTCTAAGTGGTAGCTTGTCTCATTATTTGCCATACGACTACCGGCGAATGTCCGCTTTCTTTGAGTTCCCAGTATTTATTCGCTAGTGCTGGTTTATACGGTGTTTTCTTTAATTTTTGATTGTACTTTTGTGGTCATAGTATTGGGTTTTGAAATCTAAGGATGTCATGCCTATGTGATAGTTTTTGTTATTCGGGTTTCCTTTCGCAAATACCTTTGCTTGCTAAACTACACTTTTTGTTAGACATTTATTTTGGACTGGGCAAAGTATGCGGTGTCTACAATTGAATTTATCTTGTTCGTTATTAGTATTTTTATTTATGGTATGGTTGTTCTTTTCCGGGGTTGGTTTGTTATTATTATTATTATTATTATTATTATTATTATTATTATTATTATTATTATTATTATTATTATTATTTCTGCTAGTGTTGGTTTTATTTCTGTCATGCTGTCTACTTTTTATTGTTTATTTTGTTCTTGTTTACATTGTTTTCATTTAGTATTTTGTTATTATGTGCATTAATTATCATCTCTAGATTTTCGCAACAGCTGTAAGATAACTTCAAGGTATATATCTTGAAGATTCTATGTAAGGTGTTGGTTGCGGGAAAGTGTTTTTCAATAAGATCTAGAAATGTCTTGCCAAGTCATGTTTTTAACATTTGATTGTATGGGGCCGTATACCAAATTATAGTTCTTCTTCTATTTGTAATTTTATTATACTTGTTGGTGGTTTGTTGCTTATATTTTATATCGATATTTGTGTATCCACTATTTGTGAGGGCGGTTTCGTAGATATTGGTTGACCTGTTAAATGCATGTTCATCGCTTTAGTTATTACTGAGTCTACTTACGATCGAGTTAGGAATGTGCTTTATAATTGATGGTGGGTGGTTGGATTAGGGTTTACGTAAATTGGAGTAGCGTTATCTTTTAAGTATGGTTCATATGTATTTTATCTAATGAATAACAATAACCAATGGATAAAAACTAAAATGAAAATTCGTTCGAGTTGGCGATTGGTGCCAGAGACTCTGCAGAGGCATCAGATCTTGTGGGATCATTCAGTCCATATCCCCTCATAATGATATTCGATACTACAGTTATCGGCCCATATAGAGATGGCGGACTAGCTATAATAAAAAAAAACTCCAACAAAGTTAAGGGAGAAAACTTTAAGAAAATCATACACAGAAATGAAAAATAGGACTAAAAGCGTACGTATACGCTAACATAAAAATAACAAACTTCCTGGGCGTCACGTTAAACTTAGATAAAAACACATATGAACCATGCTTAAACTATAACGGTACTCCAATTTACGTAAACAATAAGTCCAACCACCCACCATCAATTATAAAACACATTCCTAACTCGATCGTAAGTAGACTCAGTAATAACTCAAGCGATGAAAATGCATTATACACGTCAACCAATATCTATGAAACAGCCCAGAAACAGTGGATACAAAAATATCGATATCAAATATAAGCAACAACACACAAACAACTATAACACAATTACAAATAGAAGAAGAACTAGCATTTGGTATACGGTCCCATACTATCAAATGTTAAAAACAAAACTTGGCAAGAAATTTCTAGATCTTATTGAAAAACACTGCCCCGACACCAACCCCTTACACAAAATCTTCAATAAAAATACGTTGAAGTTATCTTAATGTTGTTGCGAAAATTTATAATAACAAAATACTAAATTAAAACAATGTAAACAGCAGCAAAATAAACAATACAAAAGTAGACACCATGACAGAAATAAAACCACCACTAGCCGAAATAATAATAATAATAATAATAATAATAATAATAATAATAATAATAATAATAATAATAATAATGATAATAAAAATAATAACAGACCAACCCCGGACAAAAACAATCATACCATAAATACAAATACTAATAACGAACAATATAAATGCAATTGTAGACACCGCACACTTTGCCAATTCCAAAAAAATGTCTAACAGAAAGTGTAGTTTATCAAGCAAAAATATTTGCGAATGAAAACCCGAATAACAAGAAATATTACATAGGCATGACTTCCTTAGATGTCCAAACCCTGATACTATGACCACAAAATAAATTCAAAAATAAAAAACACCATAAAAAAAAACTACGCTAGCCAATAAATAATGGAAACTCAAAGAAAGCGGACATTCGCCGATAGTCTAATGGAAAATAATGAGACAAGCACACACAGACATTTAGACGACCCATGAAAATTATTCCTCCATGAAAATATCCCGTACTTTAAAGAACCTCAAAATCTATTAAACTGTAGACGAGAAATTGCAAACAACTGTAGTCACAAAATAAAACTTACTCTAGGATAGCGATACAAAATAGCATTAAAACTAACAATAACAATAGAAAACAAACAAATAAATAATTTAAATAAACATGAATATACATAAACGATCACACATATATGTGTATATATATGTATATATATGTATGTATTTATATATGTGGATGTATGTGTGTACACATATGTATATTTATATTTATATATATATATATATATATATATATATATATATATAAAGGAAGGGAAAGATCGTCCTTAAACCACTAACCTAGTTCTAAAACAGATCCTTTGTTCGATAAAATGCATGTCCAATGGCTGATAGCAAGGGGCGCGGTGGATACTAGAAAGCTGATTGGAAATCCTCAACATATATAAAAACAAGAAGCAACCACAGAATTGGCGCATAAGCCTGACGAATCCTATTGTGGATGAAACACGGAATATCCAGTGTATTTTAATCGCCATATATATTTTATAAATTACTAACTAGCTCTACCTACGTATTGAGCACTTTTGAAGTAAATACGTAAAGTTTACGCATACATCTATACTTTCGTATATAAATTTTATGTGAGTAAATGAAGTAGTTATATATATATATAAATATATGTATATATGTATATATATCTATACACATATATATATATATATATATATATATATATATATATATATAGAGAGAGAGAGAGAGAGAGAGAGAAATATATAGATAGATATATAATTCAAGTCATTTGGAAAATAAAGCATAGAGAAAAATACGGTTTCGTATAAACCAGCACATTACTCGTTTTGACGTTTATTATCACTCATAATGTGCTTGAATAACACACCAATCAAATTTCTTCCCACAAATGCTCTAGCCTTCAATTGAAATCAATGGACTGAAACAGTTTTTACTCATTTAATAACTAGTTCAAAAACAGAGTAAACACCCACCACCACTACTACTACTACTACTACTACTACTTACAGCACAACTCATAGCTGTGTGGTTTGGATATTTCATGCTAAAATGTACGGCAACTCCAATCGTTTTGATTCAAAATTAGGAAACACGATCTTTTTGTATTCTTTTTCGTTATAGCTTAATTGTTTGCTGTTGCACGATAGCCGCAGGTGTCACAGAGCAGGAACTTACGAACACCAGGATTCCATTATCAAAGATTTTCCAAGTCACGAAAATCTTCTGTCGTGCTTCTAAAATTGGGATATTACAAATATGAACTATGATTCCTTTTTGCGATCAATTACTTTCATTCATTCCTGGAAAGTAGGCAAATGTTACCCTTTTTGCAAGGTTCATAAACTTTTTTTTACATAAATGTTTATGCCGGAGAGAAAAATAATATAGGTGTAAGATAGATATGACAGTTGAGTTTCCTCAGTTTTCCAGTCATGTCTCCAACTAATGTATTCATTTTATTCATTATGTCAGTTTAGTAAAATTAGAAATCAACTTTAATACATTGTATGGAGATGCAAAGTTAATATAAATTAATTCATGAATTCAATTTTTTTGTTCAGGGATATAATTACTTTTTTACCGTCAGAATCAAATAATAATAGAGAACTTGCTTTTCTATGCAATATACATTTCTGTATATATATATATATATATATATATATATATATATATATATATATATATATATATATATATATATATTAGCGAGGGTACGCGGTGTTTCCCGGTTGTTTGTAGGTGTGTGTAAGATGGGGTAAAGTAAAGAATAACCTAAGTAATTAACATGTTAAAATAATTTTTTAAAAATCGATGTTAAATTCTTGAGCAAATCGGAAAAATCGAAACTAAAAAAGAACAGCGAACGAACATACTTTTTTTTAAATCAGAAAAAGCAAAACTCAGGGGGGGAAATCGGAAAAAAACAAAACAGAAAAAAACACTGCGAAAAGCGAAAAAAAGTAGCATGAATACCGTTCAAATCGCCAGTAGTTCATTCCATGGAGATAATAACTTCACGTGATCCCCTTTCAATGTTCTACACATTTATTGGGTTTTTATCAATTAATTGTCACCCCAAATTTGATAAAGTCTCAATTTAATGTCTGGAGCAAGTATGCGGGGTATTATTTTAATAGAAATTATATAGGAATGTTTACAAAACATTAAACTTAAACTTTTGCATGTCAGTACTGTCAAGGAAGCAAGGGCCTTGAAGAGAATTATTCAGTCTGGAAGCCATAGAGAAGACACTGTTAAGGCTTTTGATATCTAAAGATTTTGACTGTGTAGAGGGAATTTAGCTGTTTGTCATTTTTTCATATTTCCGTAGAGGCAGCGCAAGCGTTGGTAGTTTGCCGTAGCATCCGCGATTAAGATTCTTGTAAAACAGGCAAAGGGATTCAACATTTCGTCGATGGGACAGTGACAGAAACCTAGCTGATAGAGCCTAATCTAGGAGTTTCCCTACTCTTTCTTGCACTTAATCCACAAAAGTGTTGCAGGCACGCGATTTACCAGCCAAATCGTGCCAACAATTCGCCACACATTTGCAAATGGTAGCCTTTAAGAGGTACAGGATACTCGAAGGCGACAGTAACTTTCTAGCCCGGATGTGAGAGCCAATATTCCTTGCAGCAGCCTTAGAGATTCTCCTAATATAAACATATAGAAAGATGTTATGAATTCAAAAAAGGGAGAGGGATTTGGTTGTTAAAGAGAAGGTGATTTAAATATGTTTTCGCTTTAGAATAGATTGCATTACTCTAACAACAAAAAGATTTTCAAATTATTGTACTGCTGTTTTTGTTTTTTTTTATTTCATTTATACTGATAGACCGTCTAGAAATAAAGACGAAACATTGATGTGCACATAATTCGGTCGGCTTCCTTTTTACTTTTGTTTCTTCGAATAATATGCATATTATTCCCATACTATGCATATATATATATATATATATATATATATATATATATATATATATATATATATATATATATATATATATGTATAAGGAATGAAAAAATGTACCAGCGGTGGTTGACGTTATGTTTAAAGAAAAAATAGAAAAAACCGAATGAAATTATTAAAAAATCAACGTTTCGTCCTTGTCTAAGAGGACATCATCAGGATAATTGAAATAAAAATGTGATAAAAGAAAAAGTCATAGATCGTGCGAATAAAGACAGTTTTTTAAAATCCAACCCATGTCGGGAAAGGACGAATATGTGTGCGTATGGGAAGGTTGTTTGATGTCTATATATACAATTTTAAAATGCATTTAAAATAAATATGTACATTTTTTTTTTTTTTCCTTTTGCGAAACTACTCATTTTCCTGAAGACTTTTTCTTTTATCACATTTTTATTTCAATTATCCTGATGATGTCCTCTTAGACAAGGACGAAACGTTGATTTTTTAATAATTTCATTCGATTTTTTCTATTTTTTCTTTAAACATATATATATATATATATATATATATATATATACATATATATATATGCATATATATATATTTAATTGTATATATATGGATATATATATGTAATTGTATATATATATGCATATATATATATATATATATATATATATATATATATATATATATATATATATATAAGAAGGAATAAAATACAAACACACATATGCGCAATCTTTGTACGCGTCCACACTGTTATTTTCATTAACATCTGTGAAATAATCTATTTTTGAATGTAATGGATTGATTTTATGGAAAAGTTCGTAGTTTTTCGAAGGGAAAAAATCACATGCCATCCGCAATCATTATCTCATAATACATTGTTGTTTACATTGCAGACTCTACTGTTTCTTTTGTAAAATTAAATTAAATTATTAACAAGAATTAAAGTTTTAAATTAAGAATGGTTCCAGGTTACTCTAAATAAATGATTTAGTGGGAACTGTTCTCCATCTTATGAAAATAACACCTGCTAATATTGTGAAATGATTTTTACATACACTTCTATTAATTTTGAACTTACAAACCTAAATACATTTTTAATGTGCTCTAAAACAAACATTAATTTCTAACGTGATCCCATCTCCTAGAACATAAACAGTTTATTTTATAGATGAGAACTGTCAGTTTTTGCGGTGATGCAACGTTACAAATATATTGTGATTTATTTATATAAATATGGGGTTATCTAAAACACTGAGCTGTTTCTTTAATGAAATATTTGAATTAAAGTTTCAATTTCCTCTACTATCTACCACATGCTGTTGGCAATTGTTCAGCACTTATAACCGAATTACGGGACAAACACTGCATATGTTCAAAATATTCTGAATGTTATGTCTATTTTAATGTTTCTGTTGGCCATGATTGATAACAGTATCTAGAAGGCGATAATAGCTGCAGCTATACGCATTTGTATTTCAGTAGTGCACTTTCGATCAGAAGCGATCTAGTAGCTCAGATGTTTGAATACATTCCCCTATTTAACTAGAATACTAGGACTTTGTAACTTTCACGTTGGATCCTTTGTGTTATTGGATACTACCATGTTTATTATTTATATATTTAAAGCAGAAATGTTACTTTCATTTGCATTCACAACAGAGTCCGAAATGTGCTGGATGTTCTTTTCGGATTGTACTGTTTACACAGTGTCGTCAGCATATTTAGATGGTTAACCTTGTGTCTAATTAACCATATGACTTTTACTTCTTCTATTTTTACTGTCGTTTTTTACCTAGAAATACGTTTACTCAGAAGTCTAAAGTATTTCCCACCATGTCTAGTTTATTCATTTTTTATTACATTTTCACCCCAAATTAGGCACATTAAACCTTTTGTGTAGGGGCTACTATCAAGGGGAGAAACTACTGGGACACTGTGTAGGGATTTGAGCAGCAAGATGTCGATTCACGTTACACTTGACCTTCTGTATGTCGGTATAGTTGAGGAAGCAGGGACCTGGAATGGAGTTCCAGAGTCTAGCAGTTCTGGGGAAGAAACTAATGGAGTAGAAAGGTTTTTTACATCTAGGGATCTCTACTGCGTTGTGGTGGGATTTAGCTGCCTGCCGGGTTTGTCGAGGGTTTGTACGTCGTGGCGGAACAAGTGCCTGCAATTCGTCAGAACATTCACGATTAAAATACTTGTAGAACAGGCAGAGGGATTCAACGTTTCGCCGATGGGACAGAGGCTGGAGCTAAGATGGCAGTTCAGGGCCTATCAGATTGGCGACCTTCTTTTGAACCTTGTCTAGGAACGAGAGACATGCAGCAGATGCACCAGCCTAAATATGCCAGCAATACTCCATACATACGTTTAAAAAAATCTCTGAAGCAGCAGCTTTGAAACAAAACCATGAAAACACCTGTAGAGATTTGTCTGCATGTCAATGTATATTTCTGTCAGCATTGCCATTGTGAATATTGCATTTTATGTTCCCTTGTCTGCTATAAATTTAAATTTCGCTTAAATAGCTCGTGTTGTGTTTCCGGATCTCATTATTTGTATTTTAAGGAGGAACTTTGATTTATGGCTCACCAGACTAACTATCCTGTGGCATGGATTATCGTTCGGTCTAGGTTTCTTGGGAATTTTGATGAATGCTGAGATAAGCATATCTGCAAATATCTTCCCAGTATGCTATTGAAAAGAACAGTAGCTGATTAATGTTCACACATTTCCACTGGTATAGCGCCCGGTCTAACAGCTTTTAGTTTGTTCATTTCTCCTACGGGGTTTTCAACGTCTGTATCTAAGATCGTGCGTCCATCCATCAATTTGATAATATTGGGATGATTTCATTTTCTTTATATAATAAGTCCTCAGTATATTCTGCACAGCAGTTTGTTTATTCATCAATATATTCGCATATTTTATATTTAATAAGCCTTTATGTGAAGAAATGTACTTCCTATGATGTCGTTTATTTTACTCTGCATGTAATTAGTATCTGTTATTCTTGCCCTCTCAATCTCCTCACATTGCTCATTAAGCACACAGTATGCCTCTATATTTGTCTATGTCACACAGCATACCTTTATTTTTATCTATGGAGTTACACTTACCTAAGCCTTCCTTAGCTTTTCATGAAGTGTTTATTTTGGCAAACAACTACTGTACTCTTTCTTTGGTTTCGCATGGATTTTCTCTCCTATAACACCTATGATTATATACTTCTGCTGTTCCAGTTTACTAGCTACATTGGTGCCTTCCTCTAAGGTCCTAGATCTGGTGTAAACTGTCACTGAACACATGTGCTCAAGTCCACTTCCGACTTTAATTGTTTGAAATTATAATTGGGTTGATGTTTTGCTTTTAAAGGAGGTTGAACTTCAAGTTGAACGTTAATATATGGTATTGACTTTGCTGATTTGACTGCATTTTTGAAGTGGGATTGGATCAGGTTGTAATCAATTTGGTCTATAAACTAAACTAAAGCATATGAACTATTTTTCTTTTCTGATCACAGCACAGAAACAAAACCAAGAACAGAAGTATGTATGTTTGCTTCCCTATTATCTTAATCACCTGTATTTTATTACAAGATGTTACCCTGTCTTGTGGGGCAAGTTCTCGATCATTCCCAGGGGCCCCATACAGACTAGCAGAAGGGAAAGGAGTAATTGAGTTTTCTGTGACAGAAGTGTTGTACCGTTACACATAATCTCTGTTAAACTGAATTTAATTAAATCAAACAGCAAACGAAAAATTAAAATCCAACATGAATGAGAAAATATAAACATAATTATTAATAACTATTGTTGTTAACAATTTTTTTTAAATAGCGACGCTTCTTATTTAATACTGACAATCCGCAAATAATCCAATCGCAAATTAAAAAAAACGAGGAAAATTATATATATATATATATATATATATATATATATATATATATATATATATATATATATATATATACATATATATACATATATATATACATATATATACATATATATATATATATACATATATATATATGTATATATATATAATTTTCCCTCCGTTTGTTTAATATGGGATTGGATTATTCGCGGATTCTCGGTATTAAATGAGAAATATCGTTTTAGCTCTGCTGTCGTTCGAAAATCAAACCAGAATGAATTACTGGTCAATACTTCTTGCGGGCACTTTTTTTTAGGGGGTGGGTCTGTTTACTTTTTTAAAGGGGGTACACTTTCTAATTGTGACCTAGTATACCAAAACAAAAATAACCTCCGCGTACAAAAATAACGTTTCAAGCACACTTTAAAACACTAAGAAAATAAGTTTATACCCCCCCACCACCAGAAATACATAAAATACAATGATTGTAAAGAATAACAAGAAGAAGTATCCGGAGTTTCATTTTTTTTATAAGGGTGATATTTCCTTGTTGATTATAAGATAGGGAACTTACACTGACAGGAATGCATAGAATAAACTATTCTCTTGGGGATAACAAAATAATAAAAAAAGATTTTCTGTTTATTTTTCAACGGGTTGTTTATTTGGTAATCGTGCCATGCCATACAAACACAAAACACAATTAGGTATAATACAATGACACAGGGCCATTTCAAGCACACCCAAAACTGACAGAACTGCATAAGATTAAAATATTAAAACAATAAAAAAAACAGAATTACGAATCCAGCAAACCAAATAATTAAAATATTCACAATCAAGTATTATTTAAAAGGCGGAGATTTCCATTCAAAATTCGTTTTATTTCTGTTGTCATTAAACAAACAAAATAGATTATTGTGACTGCGCACTACTTGTTTTTCGAATCGACTAAAAGCATTAAAAACATTACAACGACAAACGTCGCCAGGAAGGTAGAAGAGTGACTTATGTTGCCTTAGTCACTATTTTCAGTTTTTTTGTCTTCTCTCATCCGTACTCTCGAATATGCTTTTTACATGGAAGTCACCACTTACCAAGGTCCGGAAACCACTCGGGGACAAGGATTATTGCGTGTACAGTAATCAATGGGACAGTATCGTAGTAATACTTAGTATTGGAGTTCTGATAAAGTGACTTATGGAGGCGATTCGTCAGAAATTTGTTTATGTTCGACTTGAACACATACAATTTATAGTCAGGTGGGAAACAGGTAAACACAAGAGAGTTCCACAGGCATGCACTTCTAAGAAAGGAGTTTTATTCATGAAACCTACGTTTTGATTTAAGCACAGATAAAGAGCTGGGAAACTTATTGACAGTGGTTTAATCTAGACGGCTGGTTATCGGGAAAGATTTGCAAGGGGGCACGAGAGATTTGAATTCAGACGAGCACTTGCCAGTGAAATAACGATAAAACAAAGCCAAGCGTGCAACGTCTCTCCTGTGGGAGAGATGATGCAGGGAAAGAAAAAGTAGCATGCCCCACTAAGCGACGAAACCTATTTTGTACTCTGTAAAGGCAGGATAGGCTTTTCTTAGCAACTTCTGTATAGATGTGGTCGTACTTTGCTTTTATATAGATAGTAAATTGAATCAATGGTAAGATTCTAGATCGGTAGATTGACCCCACCATTTTCCCAGCGATCTTGACAACTGACTTGATGTACGTGCTCCATTTCAGGTCAGAAATAAAGGTCAAGCCCAGAAGCTTGTGAAAACATGGCTCACCCCCAAGACGAGAGCCAGATTGGGATCAGAGCGTTGATGATGTAAATATAGGAGCTTGGTTTTAGATGCGTAAAAACAACCAGTAACCTCTTCCTCTAGTGTACCACGGGCTCAAGATCAGTGGAGAGGGTGAATTGCTATGTTTAATGATTTTAAATGCACTCATATTTTAGTACATAATAGTTTTCTAGTTTATTTTTCATGCTATGTTTGCAGCAAGTATTACCTAAAAAAGGAATGAAAAGTTATGATAAATAATAAAATAATTAAAACTTTGTATTGCAATAATTACGAAACCAACAAGAAAAAATGCAGATAAGAACGAAATTTCGGCTCGTTCTTTTTCCTTAGGAGAGAATTTCAGGTTATCGTTTTAAAATAAACTTTCACTTCTTAATACAAATTTCTTTAATGGATAAGGCGGAAAATGTCTCGGTCAACATTAGTACTGGGATGTATCAGGAGAAAAACACAATAATAAAGAATTAAACAACAAACACTAAAGGGTGTTTCTAACGACTTTATCACGACGAGGACTATGACGTCAAAACATAATCAAACCTACAGGTTTATAGGTGACTAAAGTAAAAAGCTTAATTCCCGATTTCTTGCGTTTACACTGAGATTCTGAAAAGGTTGATGTGTTTGAAATCACGGACATTATACGAATGAATCGGATAAAAATACCTAAGGGGTGTTTTAAGCCAGTAGTAATGGAATCGCTCAGAAGGATGGATAACAAGCAATCAATCGCACAGTGCATAAACGGTTTGCAAAACCTTAGCTGAAATGTTGCTCAAATATAATTCGGTTGAATTTCTTAAATAAGTGATTAAATATGCCAACAAGTAGAAAAAGAAAATACCAGTTGCGTAACGGAAATGCTGGATAACGATGTAGATCAAAATGAGTGAAATAGCATACTTTATAATAGTCAGATATTAAGTGCGATTAAATTTGCTGAATAGACTGAAAAAGATAATGAGAAGTATTGAAACGTTGATAGTTTTATTGCAATTGTTTTTAATGAGACCAAGTAAATGCATGCGAAATATAAAGTGAACAATGTAATCGAGTATGTGTCAGTTAAGGTGTTGGAGATATCTTGTAAGCAAGAATGTTATTGCTTTGTGTGAACGAGTAGACTAAATACCCAAAATATAATTAAGAAATTTATAGTCATCTGAAGAGAGTAAGGGAAGTGCTATATCGAATTCAGACCTGCAAGAAATGCAGCAAGGTGAAAATAGTAAAAGGATAGAAAAGATAATCTGAGAACAAGACACTTAATTATATTATTGGAAATAAGAAGTAGCCGATTTTGGCAACCGCTTGCGAGATTGAACAGTATACTCACATAATTCAACAGTTTGACACCAATAATACATATCTGAATAAAAACTCTAAAAGTTATTTAGAAATGTTAAAGAACATTATGCTAATAGAGCTGCAATTAAGAGTTAAGTGGCTAAATATATCTGATCAGTTATATGGACAAGAGAATCTTACCACAAGTACAGTGCTAGGTAGAATAAGGGAAAGTTTGGGTAAACATAAACAAGACACTGCAAAGGGTAAGCCATTGAAATTTATAGACTAATTGTGTGTTTGTATATTTCTAAGGACAACATTAACAAGCACATTCAGTACCAAGTCTATGATCATTTTAAAATAAATGCTGTAATGCTAGTTTGGCAAGAAAGATTGAAAAAAACAATCGTAGAAACGAATCCGAATCTAATTGATAAAGTTAGTTTTTAAAATGAAATAAAAAAGGCAAGCAAACTTACTTGCCGCTAGGATATATTCAAACAAACTACTATAATATTTTACTGAATTGTAAGGACTTTGGAACTGTTAAAAAACATATAGGCTGTGAAAATGAACTTTTTTCGCATCAAGTAATATTCGACCTTGTCAAAATCAACCGAGGAATCTTTTTAAGGGGCTTTCGTTATCCCGCAAGATGAGTTCATGGACTCATCAGATTTATTAGGGTATTTACAATTGCCGTAGTTTCGAAAAAAATAGCATTTTTTTACATAGCTTATTACATGACTGAACAGTTTTAAAGATTTCAGGTTCAAATTAAGAACTGGAGCTAGAATTGGAATACAATCTTCTAAAGCCTGATTACCACAGCTGAATATTTAAAAAAAAAATAAATGCAATATGAAATTGAGAACACCCGCAAAGACCGATAAGCGAGAATATACCTATTTTTGACTTGATAAATGCCACAGAAACGAATGGAATAAATCAGACTATTTTTCAACATTCTTTCATGTATGGATCATTGGTTTTGGAGTGGAGTAACAAATTCAATGCATGGAGTCTATGGGGGAGAATAAGAGATGTGATGCGATTAACGAAGTCAGAACACAAGAGTTGATTTGTCAAATAAATAATTTCAGGACAAAGGCAGTAGGGTGTCTATTAAGGAAATAAGGGCACAGTCTGATATACACAATAAATCGCGATGTAATGTAGATGGGGACGAGTGCTCAAAGAAGATCAGAAAGAAATAAGTAGTACTAACGGCAGGGATGTCGTTCAGCGGATCAATTCTAATGCTTTAGTTTTACATTCTGTGGTAACATGCAATAAACTCTGGCATACAGAGATACAGAAAACGCATAGTTCCTACTTTCTTAGACTAAAAAATGTCAGGCAGTGCAAATTCACTCAAAAACTAATGATGGTTTGTTTGAGGAAACAAGCATAATCTATATGTATTGAATTCCTAATAGACAGACAGTCAACAAGGAATAGTATGTTGAATTAGACATAAATTCCACACTTTTCAAATGTAATCAATGGAAGTTCCTCCAGGACAATTCAGCAGTCCACAACTCGGATCTTGTCCCGGTTTGTTTGACCAAGATATATATATATATATATATATATATATATATATATATATATATATATATATATATATATATATATATATATATATATATATATATATAAACGCTGCCCCTCACTATTTCTATTGTCCTGGAAGCCTCTATGTTGCATTGCAGCAGCACGAGATTAGTAAGAATGAGACTTGACTTTCAAAAAAGTGAGCATAATAAAAGGGATTGAAACGTATTTATTCACCTCGTAACACACATATTGTTGACACGTGTACAAAAAAGATTAAGATTCCTATCATACAAACTAACGAAAAATTGACATATTTTTAGGCATATGCTATTTATGGACGATATTTGATTTTCAGCTGAAACAGATAAGCAAAATATCCATTTCGATTCAAATATGCAGGGGTTAAGAAAAATGTTGATGTTAGAAGTTCTTAATAAATTAGGGAAGAAAACAATCATAAAACGCATCATCTTGCCTGAGAGTTAATCACTAGGAGATCGTGATGCAGAGAGCTGAATTACCTGGAGGTGCTTTAACTTGACACGACTTTTTGTAAAGACACTTAAGAAAATATTAAAGAAGTTTTAAGTGCGATCTTTCATACAACATATACCGAAAAATTGGCTAAAAACATGAATATTTTCCCCTTCAACTACACACTTTTCTATAGGGGCCGGCGGTCATTTGTTTCGCCGATATTTTTTAAAGTTATCTTCTCCTTTATATTGTCTAGCCTTAATTTTAAAAAAATGTCGCATCCAGCTTGGCGGTGGTCGTAACATCATAAACGTTAGGTTTTATCTGTCCTTTTCCTCCTTTGCGGTACGGGTTTGAGCCTGCCTTTCTCCTACAAAGTTTTTAGCTCAACATACATATGCAACCACCCGGGCAACGCCGTCCGCCCATGCTAGTATATCTATAAAAGTGAAGGGGTATGTGTGTATGTGTGTGTGTCTGTGTACATTTACTTATGCAATATCTCCGTCAATTTTTAGTCTACAGACACAAAATTTTATATACAGGGTACTGAGATTTGGGAAAATAGATGTGATCGGTGTTTGGCATAAAATTGATCGTTTTGAGATCAAATCAAGTTGTTACATTCGATCCATGTCCAAGGAACCTATATCTAAAAGTTCAAGTGCGTAGACCCAAAATTGTAGGAGAAGCTTGGTAAAGTTCTCAAAGGACAATTCGTTTAACTTTGACCTCTTAATCGCAAAATTTCTGTTCCAAACCGATCAAATCGATTGTTCGCAATCTCATTAGAGAGAGAGAGAGTGGGAGAGAGAGAGAGAAAGAGAGAGATCAAATCGATTGTTCGCAATCTCATTAGAGAGATAGAGAGAGAGAGAGAGAGAGAGAGAGAGAGAGAGAGAGAGAGAGAGAGAGAGACTGACAGGTAGGGAGATAGGCAGACATAAGCAAGGGAAATAGAGAAAAAAGTATATACTTAGATAAGAAGATAGGGAGTAAGAGAGAAATGAATATAGTGAGGAGCTTTAGAACATATCAAGACGTTTAGAATATATTTTAATTAGATTACTCTCATCTATTAAAATGCCATTTTTATTGCACATATGGGACATATAACATGAAAGTGTATGTTTGAATCCTTTTTAACGTCCCTTTTTTACAAAAGTGAGACCCGTTTGTGTAGAAAATTATCAGAATATGAATGGATTAAATCGGTCCATTAGATAAAATGAACAGAACCAAATAAGTTACTGATAATTCTTTGATAGGAATTGCACATTCCTCAGAGTAAGTATAGCGAGCATAATTAATATTGCCAGAAAATATCTTTATTCGACATTGACAATATTAATTGGCCAATTTATTGTAATGGTTGTTTTCGAATTATCAGACATGTCGATTAATCTTTGTACACAATAGCATCTTTATTCCTTATAATATAATAGAGCGGTGCATTTAGAAAAGCTAGATCTATAGACCGTTTTTGCTTTTTACAAAACCCAGCCTGTGAATAAGTAGTATTAATCACAATTTCTCAAGAATACATTTTAATTCCTGCTATATGCTCGAAAGAATTTAATGTGCCATACATTATACTAGTAGGAAAATAGCGCGCATTGAAGCTGTTTTTTTTTTTGTAGATATGTGTCTTGTAACGTAAAAGAAACAAGTGAATGTCACTTATGGGCAAATATTCTTTATTATTCTGAAAACACTAAAAGTACTGATTCTTTTTAGTGAAGCATTAGTTTATTGATTTACCTAATTTAGATGTGCTTAGCAATTAATTATGCACACTATCGATGCCTAAACTTTGTTTGAATGCATTTTCGCAGCGTAATCGGAGGTAATCACAGAGTTATATGAATCAAATTTGTGTTACTGTCTCTGCTAACTAAACTAAATACACTTAATTTGTGTCACACATTTTGATACATTAAATATTATATGCATTCTCTCTTAAATATGGATATTATTAAGGATGCAAAACGGATACTTTTTGTCGATTAGACTTCACACAGCATCATATGTTGTTCTCAATAAGAAATCTTTCATGATAGCCTGCTTGAAATCTCCTAGTAAGTGAATAATGATAAAGATGTTAAGAATAAATGAAATACGTTTACTGTAGATAGACGAGAGATCCACTGAATTATGTAATTAATAAGTTGTCTTATATGCTCCATGTACTCTACAACATATACTCCCCTAACAAGGAAAAGCAAGAGGTATACGTTTAACATATTTCGGCCAACTCATGTTCTGGTGTTGATTAGCTAGTTACCCATAATCTAATAGGAATGCAAAGATTGTGAATGTATCCTCACTAATTATTACGTTTAATATTTGACAAAGAAATCCTTCAGGATACTTTGGCGTATAAGATTGAAGCATTGACTCTTCAAAGCGTCCGCAAGGCATTATCTGATAATTGTTTTAATTCTATTCAACCAGGTAAGAGGATTAATTTACCAAAACCTGATAAGCCAACAACTATGGAAGGCAGCAATTATTGGTGATTTAATTACATAACTTGCCATTCTTAATCATATTTATAAGGCCATAGATTTACTTTGTAAAACAGTGACACAAACAGGAACAACTATTGAGCTGAAGACAACATTCCGCAAAATTTCACAAATAATATGTCCCTTAAATATAGTAATCCCTATAGTTTTACAAACAATCATCTAAATGGCTCGATTATTTAAAAATCGCTTATTGTTGTAAAATTGCTTTCTATTATCAGAATTCCTGAACAATGATTAAAAACTTGCTTGAAAATTTCTCCAAAAACCACTTCGTAATTTTTTATCGTTGCTCAATTTAAAGATGGGGGAGCATTAAACCAATGTTCAATGTTATTCTGACAGTCAGTCAATAATATTTTATTACAATCTTTGCTGTAATATTTGACGGAAGTGCAACTTATTTAAGGATAACGTGAATTTATGGCGGTAGAGACTGCACAATCACAATATTTGACAAAAATGAGATTGTGATTGTGCGATGGGGAAAATAAGCACAAAAGTTTACATAGAAGTATATTTAATATAAATCAAATTTTCAAAATAAATCAAATATATTTTATAATCGCAAAATTTTCAAAATAAATCAAATATATTTTATAATCGCATATATGTTTACGACATCGCAGGGTTTGCTACTTAGAGGTTGCTTTTTCCTCATTTTTATTTACGACAGAACTGATGTGATTTCACTAAATGTACACTCCCCTAATAAGACCTCTCATTGCATTATGAATAAAAAAAATGCAGGCGTGCAGGGAAAACCCGTAGGTTTAGAAAATAAAATATTTTCTTTTGTAAATCGAGTAAAATATAGTTACATTCAATTATTCCATGGCAAATTAGCGTAATTGACATATTCTAACAATCAACTGTCATTACTGGAAGCTAAATTACCACTTGTAAAATGTGCTATCGCATTTTTAATCTGAACACATACACAGATACACAGACACAGACACGCGTGTATATATATATATATATACATATATATATACATATATATATATATATATATATATATATATATATATGAGAGGAAAAATTATTGTTGTAGTTTCTTAGAAAAAACTAGAGAATTTTCAAATAGTGTTTTCTAGAAATGTGGCATTAATAATGCCGTGTATTGTTGTCAATTATTTTACTGAAAAAATATTTGAGATTTTATAAGATATGTTAATTCCTGTATTATATTATAAAATCACGTTAAAAAGAAACACCATTATCTGACATACTGCAGGAAAAAAATTCTAAACAATATAATTATATTTTTTTAATTAGTACGCAGTTCTCTTTATATAAAAAGTTATCTACAGAGATATTGCTCTCTTTCAGTATCTCCTACATTTTACAGAATTAAAATATTAAAAACCCGCTGTACCCTGGCACGCTTAGTTGTGGTTCGATTTGGTGTAATGAAAGAACGTCGATCACCGCGATTTTAACACCCGTGGTTTTTACCGTATAAATATGTTGTTATATACGAAGGTGAGCCGGACTTTCCCAACCCCGCCAAAAAAAGAAGAAGAAAAAGGAAGAAGGATGGGAAGAAATGGATTACAAGAAATAAACGATGAAAATAGAGAAAAAGGCATTGAACAAAGCGAAATGCTACGGAAATGATATATAATATGTTAATTTAAAGAATATATATATATATATATATATATATTTAAAAACAACATTCTGTCAACCAAACTACTCTATCAACCTATATTTGGCAACTAAAAAATAGCAATATTTCTTTCAACTTAAAATGGCGAATAATTGAGACTTGCAAATCATATAAACCAGGAGATCAATTTTGTGCACTATGTACAAAAGAGACCCAAAAATTTTTAAAATATGAAGATATAAAAATACAACCACACTAGTAAATTAAAGACAGGAGCTTATGTTTACATGCAGTCATAAACGTTGGTTTAAATTTAATAAATATAAACAACCTTAACTCATTAAAAATTACTAATTAGTAAAAATAGATTAACATTTTTTTATTTATAAATTAAGTTAGACTAATTATCTCCCTTACACCCTTCAAATAAATAAAGTAAAGAAAACATGACAATTATCTCCCCTTACAATTGAAATATAAACCGTAGCGTATTTAAATCAAAATTACGCTAACGGAAATATTTTATTGTACGGGCGTCCCCCCCCCTTTTAAAATTCATCATTCAATAAGATAAAAAGCTATAGCAAACATCTAAATAAGTATTTTAACCATAGTTACTGATTTCAAAAAGCGAAAAATTAAAAGCAAACTTATATTGTAAGTTCAAAAATATATATTTTACTCTATTTATTTGTATCTCTAACCCATATTAATTTCCTCATAAATTTAAAATCCAGACATTTTATTTCAATTTTTTCAGATTCATCTGTCTTACTTTTAATGCTAGGCTTATTTATGGTGTCTTTTAAATTCAATAACAACCCTTCAAAATTTGCTGAGGAGGAGACCTTGCTTATTAAAAAACTATATGTAATTATAGTACGTAACTCGATGTATACCACAATAAAAAGCATTGTTTTCCGAAACGATCATACAGATAATTGATTTTGTTGTTGTTCCTTTTTATAAAACGGATTTTTAATTTGATTCTAATTTGATTTTTAAATTTTAAATTATCAATCACATTACTTTATATATATATATATACATATATATATATGGATATATATATATATATATATATACATATATATATATATATATATATATATATATATATATATATATATATATTGGAAGGACAGCGAACAAAGAGCAATGAAACTGAAGGAAAAGGAAAATTCGTTTAGTGCAAAAAATCCGACTATTTTACAAAGAAAGGAACGATGTTCACCTTGACGAAGGAAGAGGAAAAACGAAAATGGAAAAGAAATAACAAAGGAAAATTGAAATATCGTTGAAGCAGAAACAGAAACAGAGGAAAGAAAAAATAAATAAATAAATAAATAAATAAAAAAAGAAACGATAGAAAACCTGGCCAAAAAGGGAAGAAACGGAAAGGCAGAAAAAATGATTTTGTAAAATTAAAACAGTGGCAAAACGAAACATAGAGAAAAGATATATACAAAACCCAAATATATTACAATAAAAACCTTATAGATGGAGTAGAATGCGAAAGAAAACGGAATTGAAGTAATATAATTTTTATTTTCACGATATAAAATGTATTTTTTTTTGTTTTATTTTGAACTAAGGTACAAGTAAGAGTGGTGCGTTTCACCTCCAATTTTTATAGACACCTTCCCCGGTGTTCGTCCGAAACTATCTCCTGTAAACGGTCCCGACCGGTGTTAGTGGGAGGCGGTGGAAGTATGCATTCATTAGAGAGAGATGAATTTACTACTTCCATTGATCGTAACCGGTTTTGGCAGGGAACTCTCACCAGATAAAAATATAGGAAGCTCCGATCAGCGATGTAGTGGATAGGTAATATGCCTATAACACATCTGAGATAGCACGATGCAGTGTGTGTACAGTACATCTGCATAAAATCTATAGATCTTCAGTAATATGAAGGTCAAACTTGGAGGGGAAAAATCTTCATTTTATTTATAAAGAGAATAGAATATTAGTGTTTTTTATGAAGAATGAATTATGTAATATAAAATATTTGTATATACATTAATATAGGAATACGACTTCGCAGTCGTATTTATGAACAAAAAATTGAATTTAAGTAGGTAAATCATATATTTATATAAAAATATAGGTTGCCCTATTTGTTTTTTCCCTTAAATTATTGAAGTACTTCATGGATTATTTTCAAATCTTTTTTACAAGAATTACTACATTCTGGATACATTTTGCTAAACCATATATTTAAACATTTTCAATATTGGCGGCTAAATAACACATATAATATTCTATGAAGAATGCAGCAGAAAGCGTACAATACAAACATTGTTTGATATTGTGTATTTTACATTAATATCTAATTATTGACTCAATTTAAATATGACGTAAATAATAACCATTTTAATGTCCGCATGGATTGTATTTCAATACATACATAGACACGACAAGTATATGCTCAACACAAGATCCGCAAATCTCTCCTGCTTTGTTTGAAGGAATTTCCGATAAGAAGCATCAGACAAGGTCAAGCTATTTGCCAAGAACTTTGCAACTAATTCTACCATATGCGACCAAGTCTATCAACTCCCGGTATTTCCTCCTATAACAGACAACATACTATGCAGCATACAAATAACTGTGCGTAAGGTCGCACACCTAATAAAGAACCTTGATTCCAGTAAAGCAACTGGCCCTGACGGTATTCCAATTATAGTGCTTAAAAAGCTTCAACCAGAACTTGTCCCCATACTTACAAAACTCTTTAAGGGTTGCCTTAAGGAGAAGGGCTTCCAAAAACAATATCTCATCAGTGTGCCCTGTATTAAAGAATTCAGGTGGTAAGTGGCCCCCTCTCAGTACAGACCAATATGTCTTCTTTGTGTTATGAGTAAGTTTCTGGAATCCATATTAAATAGAGAAGTAGACAATCACCCCAGCAGGAATAACCATCTTATTGACGTGCAATGTGTTTTTCATTTTGCCAGATCTACAGCAGATCCGGTAAAGTTATATCTCATAGTATTATTGAATCTCTTGACAAAGGCTTTCTTTCCAGAGCAATTGCTCTTGGTATGTCAATGGCCTTCGATAAGGTATGGAATAAGGGATTATTTCTAGTAACGGTCTAACTGGAAATGCTTTCTCAATCATTAAATCATTTCTCTCTGATAAGCTCATAAGAGTATTGGTTGATGGGCAAAATTCAGCGCCCCTCCGTTATAATGCTGGAGACCCTCAGGGGTCAATCATGGGCCGAACTCTCCTCCTGCTCTACATTAATGATCCCCATAAACACATGCTTAAATCATTCGTTGCCATCTATGCCGATGAGACGACCATCTCTTGAAGCATATCAAAGGCCGTAAATTACAAAGTTATCTCTGATTCTGTCTCCTCTGATCAAATGCGCCTGGTACAGTGGGGGGAAGAGGTGGCAGGTTACTATTAATGCATCTAAACCCAAGCTCCGATCTTTACATCATCAACGTTCTGATCCCCATATGGCATCAATTAAAATGGATGGATCTTGTCAAGGGGAAGCTCCGTGTTTTGATAAGCTTTTGGGCTTGACATTTACTCCTGACTGGGAATGGAACAAGTACATCAAGTTAGTTGCTAAGGTCGCTGGGAAAATGGTAGGATCCTTCTTCCGGTCAAGAAGATATATCACTGCTGATGCAATTCTCTATCTATATAAACGCAAAGTACGCCCAAGTGTGGAGTACTGCTTCCACATCTGGGCAGGAGCTTCTAAGCCTATCCTGCCTTGACAGAGTACAAAATAACTTTCGTGGCTTAGTGGGAGATGTCCTTCTTTTTTCCTTGCAACCTCTCTCCCACAGGAGAGACATTGCTAGCTTGTCTTTGTTTTATCTTTGTTTCCATGGCAAGTGCTCGTCTGAGCTTCAATCTCTGCCCCCTTGTCAATCTTTTACGATAAACACCAGTCTATTTGAAATTACTGCCCGAAATTTTCCCTGCTCTTTATTCGTGCCAAAACCAAAAGGTAATATCCCTGAATAACGCTTCTTTCTTAGAAGTGCTAGCCTGTGGAACCCTCTTCCGTTTGCCTGTTTCCAACCTAACTACTACCTGGATGTCTTTAAGTCCAATATAAACATGTTCCTGAAGAACCGCCAGCTTAAGTAAGACACTTTATCAAACCTCCAATACTAACGTACTGTATACGCCATAGCATTTATCCTCGCGTGGTTTTCGGGCCTAGGTAATGGTGACTTCCTTGTAAAAAAATAAGTATACATTTTGAAAAAGTGAAAGTAGCCGCTGCAACATTATAGAATGCTTGTGTTTCACAAGGCTAAACGGTTGATACACGATGATTTCCACGTTTCCCACACGGCTTACATCACTGAAGTAAAACACATTTAAACGGTAACGGAGATTTATTTTCAAGTAATATTTTTGTAGCCGAGTATTCCACGCTTAAATGCAAAAAGCCATCAGAAAATGATTACAAATCTTATGAGTAGTCAAGAAGTTCACTGTAGACTAGTACGTAATCTGGAGTAACTTAGTGAATGTGTGTGTTTTTATTATACGTGTATACATACGGAACGTTTATATCGTTATTTCGGAAGTTATTGATACAAGGTAAGTAAAATTACTTTGTATATGTAAGAGAGTAAAGAACTCAGTCACATATTGATATTTTACATATTAATGAACTCAGCTACTTAATATTTTCTAGTTATGTTATGAAAATTATATGTCAATATCGTTAAACAGTCGTCTATTACGTTCATCTCAACGCATAAGTGTGCATGAACGATTATTTTTGTAAATTTTCAACATAAGTTTGAGGTAAAAATAAATACCTAAGCATATGCATATTACTTGATGTATTTAACGTTAAATAAAAAAACGGGCTTATTATGTCTTCTTTCCTTAGGTCATATATTGTATACGTATTCTAAGTGACCAAAATAATAGGAACCCCGTTTTGTACACTGTTTCTTCGATTGCTATTTTTTTTGCTGGTGGAATAAGTATATGGGTGTATATGTAAATAATATAAGATGGTAAAATGTATTAATAATTTGAATGCTTGTTAGTTTACATGAATTAGTTTAATGTAAATATATAAATATACAAACGCATATGCATATGTACACACATATTAATATATCCCAGTATATTTATAGGAAATGCTGTATAAACGATCATATTATTTCTAGCTTTTATATTTAAATGCATATTGTTGATTTATATATATATATATATATATATATATATATATATATATATATATATATATATACATATATAATTATAAATATAAAAATAATATAAATATAATTATAGATGCGAATAACTGAATATATATATACATTTATATGATTATATTTTTACATAGAATTTAGATACAATTTTTATATTTTCATATATATGTTTATATGTATATATATATATATATATATGTATATATATATATATATATATGTAAAGTACTATATATGTAATTATTAACCTTTATTCATAAAATACGCACTCAAGCACCCACATAATATATATATATATATATATATATATATATATATATATATATACACATATACATATGCGTACATATATGTATATATGTATATATATATATATATATATATATATATATATATATATATACAATGTATATGTTTTAAAATTCCATATAGCTCGAGTAAAGATGCCTTTTATATATATGAAAATGTACGTTTATATGTGTTGAATAAGTGTATTTATTGAAAACGTTTAGTCACAAGGAATCAATCGTTACGCCTAAGAAATTATATCTCAAGTTGCTGACAGAATAAAGGTAATTTTGCGCATAATTCTGGTGCAAGATTATTGTTCATAATTTGCAAGTCTGATGCATACGTAATGAAAAGACTGACACAGTAGATCATCTTTATTGAATGATATTAATAATTGTCTCTTTGGTAAAGTATGCATGGAGAATGAAAAGGCATCTCATCGGATGACGCTGGCAGCTCAGACTGTCGCCATTATCAATACGATATAAAGCGATTGAAAGCCAGACGCACGATAGTTTGTCGTCATAGAACACCGACTATCATGACGGAAAATACAAAGAAAAATAACAAATATACGAGAAAAATATATAAAAAGAGGCAGATTATATAAAAGAAAAAAAAACGATAAATAAAATAGCTAATGAAACTATCGTCCATCCAGAGAATATTTTATGCTTCAAGCATTAGAATTTGACAAATACCTACCACGTGAAAATATTGATTAATGATTTCTTGTATTTTTTTCTGCGTGTTCTGATAAATGGTTTCATTTAATATCCCTTCATGATGAATTATTTTAGATATAATTATTTAGAATATATTTATAGCTACTCAAACCATATAAGTGATTATTAATATAGTATTCTTATTTAATACATAATATATACCCGATGAACTTCCTGTTGTCACAATATATATATATATGCATATATATATATATATATATATATATATATATATATATATATATATTGTAGAACTATCAATAATTATTAATCAAAAACCAGCTTCAAAACGAATAAGACAAAAATTGTTTTTATTTGGTTTGTTCAACTTTTTTGTAACTGATTATTGATTTTATACTGAATATTAATAAAGCTGTAGGATTAATATAGCTACTTAACATATTACATATCTTCAGTACTTTAAGCAATGCTCCTTTAAAGTATAAAACATAAAAGTACATCGCTCTTTAGATCCCAGGTCTGAGTCCCCTTATAACATATGAAGTATATATATATATATATATATATATATATATATATATATATATATATATATATATATATATATATATGTGTGTGTGTGTGTGTATGTGTGTGTATGTGTGTGTGAGTGTGTATGTATGCATAAGTATGCGTGTGTGAAAATGTATTTAAGAAGTAAAACTCATGTATTAAAACGAGGTGATTTTTATATTTTATTTCTATAGAAAAGTGCCACATAGTCGCTACACAGAACAATATCTCAATTTCGGTGTCCAAAACAATAGTCTACTTCAGGCATCGTAATAAAGCTTATATTGTTAGCAAGTTAATCCCACGTAGTAGAAATTAAATATATTTTTTATTAATACATATAACATTAATATATAGCATATACATATAACATATACATGCATATATATATATATATATATATATATATATATATATATATATATATATATATATATATATATATATATATATATATAGCATTTTGATTGTGAATTAATACATGAGGTGGGACAGGTTATGTGACGTTTTATACGAAAAAACATCGAAAGCGATAATGGATGGAACGTCAAGATTTTACAGGATACAAAGAAGGAATAAAAAGAGCACACACAAGAAAAGAAGAAATGAAAGTTACAACATACAGAGACTGCTACTAGAAATTGGAGGTGTGCTAAAATATTTGAAATCGCCTTGGATAAATCGGTGGAAGTTAACGAATGAAGAACATGAGTTTTTAAAGAGGGAAAAAAGAAATTAGAAGTTTGCAATAGGAGTTGGGTGAACAATAACAAAAAACACATAGGGTCTCCAGACATAGTTATTACCTCGTTAGACGAGGACTGTTAATTCTTTCTAACTATTTGTCCGAATAATTATCATGCTCAGTGTAGTTATTATGCACAATTTGCCTATATAAATATAAATATTATATATATATATATATATACATATATATGTGTGTATGTGTGTGTGCGTGTGTGTATGAGGGTGCTAATAGGATGGATGTTTGCATATGAGGACGGAATGTGTATATGTTAGTATAAATTTATATATAAATATATAGGATCTCTTTATATTTAACCAAAACATGCACACCAAACTCACGCACACAGCCACACGCTCACACCCATACACACGCGCGCACGCACACACACGTACACACACGCACACACACGCACATATATATATATATATATAATTGCGTTGTTGTTTGTTTCAAACTGCTACTGACTCTATTGGTATTGTTTTCTTTTCTCCCTCTTTTTTTCTGGATGCTATTATTGTTTCGAGAAAATATTCTATTCTATATTTTCCAGATTGGAGTTGAACATATCCTTATGCTAGAGTTTTCGAGAAACGAGTTTACATAAATAACATTGCACTTTAAAAAACGTGTGTAGTAGTTTATAAATATTGATCAAGTAATTTATAGGTGTTCAAGTTATTGCGATTAGGTCTTCAATTCTCCCTCAATATTTAGTTTTAGCGGAAGATTTTCTTTTCACTTTCCAACAAGAAACAAACCTTATAGCTTGGAAAATATATTTAAATGCTAAAGTATAACGAACTAATTACATCTAAAGCGGAATACATAATAAAAAAAAACAATCGAAGATAAACGAATTATGTTTATAAAGGTAGGATGTTTAGTCTTAAATTTTATATAGTTTTGATATAAGTGTTTTATATGTTTTAGGAAAATAGTACATCAGAACCAAACATGACATAAACACGATGTGTATTACTTTTCAAAACCTGTATTGAATAAAAAAAATGTCGTAGAACGATAAAATACTATAAAATTATTGCATTCGAGTTAAACGTGAAAGTCGGTTTACATGTTAGTCAATGTATTATCATATATTTTCTTAAATGAAATGATTATTAACTACTATTTTCTTAGATTAAATGATTAAACGCCTGACCACTGTAGATAATATAGTGGATGTGTTATCGGCAGCTCCAGTAACTCTCGCTTCTCCTATTTTGTCATTCAGTCCTCATTCAATGAGTGATTTTTCTGACAAAGGGTGAAGAAAAAGCTGCTTAAAGGTCGGTAGTAATTGGTGAACAGTAGTCTGAGATGGCGGACACTTTTCTATCTCTGTCTGTCCTTGTGGTCATGTCACTAGAAAGGGTGCTTGAGGTAAAGGTTTGTCTGGGCTGAAATTATCCGCCTGATAGTCAGGGACCCGAACCTTGGATTAACCACTAAGGAGACTTTCCTATTAGCAGGCGAAAAGTACTGGGACTGTTGTATTGCTATTTGGTGAGTGGATCTGGACCATGTAGTAGTCTCTCGTGGGGCCTCTGCATGCCATACTAGTAGGTAATTGTTACGGCTTTAACTTTTAGTGTGCTACACACAAAAATCCTGTCATTTTCTCTCGTACTTTCCCTCTCTGTACTGCTCTAACCAAGTATGCCGACCTATTCCACAAATCCCAAAACCTCAACATGAAACATCTCCAGAAAAAAAACCGAATTAAACCTAGCACCCACTCTTCCAACGTAGACCCCTACTACCAGGTCTCCTCCTCCAAAATAAGGGGTATACGTTCCAACCTTCCAGAGGTTGAAACCCAATTACAGGAGACGAAACCGGACATATTATTTCTAAGTGAAACTGCAATAGGGCCGACCACTTCCATAGATGAGTTCATAATTTACGGATACTCTAATTTAACAGCTAAATCTGACACCCAAGATCGCCATGGGCATGGTATACGTGCTTACATTAAAGATGGCTTCCCGTGTGGCAAGGATATCTCTAGAGAAAGATCCTAATTCACCCTATATGTGCTTCAGTTTTGCATTTGCTAACACCACTGCATTTATATTTGCCCTCTATAGGGCTTACAACGGCGGAGTTACTATCTTTAAGAGCATATCTGAGAAAATAGACCACATACTGTCTTCACATCCCTGAGCAACACTCATATGTGTTGTGACTTCTACGTCCATCACGTGAAATGACGGACCCATTTAAATAAGAAAGATAATGAGGGGAGGTTTTGTCATGATTTTGCCATTGCTGATGACCTCACTCAGCTTGTTCGCGAACCCACCCGTGTGCCTGATACACCCGGTCAATATGCAAGCCTGCTAGACCTTTTTCTCTCAACTTCCCCTGAGCTATGTTCATGTTCCGTCCATTCTCCTCTAGCATCCTCCGACCACTCCGTCGAATCAGTTAAGATAAAAAACGAAATGTAAGAAGCCCCCACACGTACCCCTCCACCGTACTGTATACCGATACTCTATGGCTGACTGGGATAGCTTCCGTACATTCATATCTGATTTACCTCTACACTCCATGTTTAAAAAGGAAGTGTCCTCTATCATGTACGATCTGTCCGAATGGTAAATTGTAGGCATAGACCAATTAATACAATCTAAAAATTCCAACAAAAACCGAACACCCAGCCATGGTTCTCCCCATAATGTGCTGCTGCTATCGCGCACAGAAATCATTTTTCCATAGCTACCAACGTAATAGATGCACTGAGACTAAATCTGCTTTCAGGACTGCCAGCAACAACTGTAAAAGAGTAATGAAAAATGCAAGAGAGCTATATGCCCAGTCTGTTAAATCCAAGATAGCTGATCAGCGGCTGGGTTCCCACCAGTTTTTGCAAATAACAAATAGGATCCTGAACAGAAGTGTGTGTTCTATCCCAACCATTATCAATAAACCAGAGGACATCTCGTCAGCGTCAGACAAGGCCAAACTATTTGCAAAGAACTTTGCAGCTAATTCTACCCTATGCCACGAAGACCATCGACTCCCCATATTTCCTCCTATAACACAGAACAAACTAGGTAACCTACAAATATCCGTGCATGGGGTCGCCAATCTAAGCAAGAACCTAGATTCCACTAAAGCAACTGGCTCTGATGGCATCCCAATTATAGTGTTAAAAAAACTTCAACCAGAACTTCCTCCGATACATACGAAACTATTTCAGTGCTGCCTTAAGGAGAAGTGCTTTCCGACTCCCTGGAAGACCTCATCAGTTTGTCCTGTATTTAAGAAATCAGGTGATAAATCATCTCTCTCACAGTAGAGACCAATAAGTCTCCTGTGTGTTATGAGTAAGTTGCACGAATCCATATTAAATAGATAAATAGTCAACCGCCTCAGCAAGAATAACCTTCATAGTGACACACAATATAGTTCCCGCTCTGCAAGATCTACCGCAGATGTGCTGACGGTTATATCCCACAGGATTAATGAATCTCTTCACAAAGACTTCGTTTCTAGGGCGATTTATCTAGAGATATCAAAGGCCTTCGACTAGGTATAACATAAGAGCCTACTTCACAAGATTTCCAGCTACGGTATAACTAGAAATCTTTTCTCAATCATTAAATCATTTCTCTCCGATAGGCTCATAAGAGTAGTGGTAGATTGAAAAAAATCGGAGGCCTGCAAGGTAAATGCTGGAGTCCCTAAGTGGTCAATCCTAGGCCCAACTCGTTTCCTGATCTACATCAATGACCTCCCTAAACACATACTTAAATCATTCGTTGACATCTATGCTGATGACACGACCATCTACGGCAACACATCAAAGGCTGTAAATGACAAATTTCTCTATGATTCTCTCTCCTCTGATCTCGAGCGCGTTGTTCAGTGGGGGAAGATGTGGCTGGTTACCTTTAATGCATCCAAAACCAAACTCCTATCCTTACATCATCAACGCTCTGAACCCCATCTTGAATCAATTGTGATGGCTGGCTCTCGTCTGGGAGAGGCCCCGTGTTTTTACAAGCTTCTGGGTTTGATCTTTACTCCTGATCTTAAATGGAGCATTACATCAAGTCTGTTGCCAAGGTCGTTGGAAAGATGGTGGGATCCTTCTACCGCTCCAGAAGATATATCACTACTGATGCAATTTTCTATCTATATAAAATCCAAGTGCGCCCAAGGATTGAATACTGTTGCCATATATGGGGTGAAGCTGCTAAAAACAGTCTATACTGCCTTGACAGATTACAAAATAGACTTTGTGGCTTAGTGGGGAATGCCCTTTTCTCTACCTTGCATCCTCTCTCCCACAGAAGAGACGTTGCGAGCCTATCCTTGTTCTATCGTTATTTCCATGGCAGGTGCTCGTCTGAACTCCAATCTCTGGTCTCCCTTGCAAATCTTTCACGAAAAACACCCGTCCAGCTGAAACCACTGTGCAAAATTTCCCCCACTCTATATCTGTGCCTTAATCAAAACGCGGATTCCATGAAAACAGCTTCTTTCTTTGAGCTGCACGCCTGTGGAACTCTGTTCCGTCTGTCTGCTTCCCACCGGACTACAACTTGGATGTCTTCACGTCCAATGTAAGCAAATTCCTAATGAACCGCCCCCTTAAGTAAACACTTCATGAAATCTCCACACTAACGTAATGTACTTGCAATAACCCTTATCCCTGAGTGGCTTCCGGGCCTTGATAAGTGGTGATTACTGTGTAGAATAAAAAACAAAAAAAAATATGTTCCAATGCACAAAAATGAAAGGCAGAAAATAGATTTACACAAGTTTAACATGAGTATGTTTGTGGCTTAAAAATAGCTGAGATTATGTATTTAGTCTAACTGTGTAGGAGTTTCTAAGGCTCAGCTATCTTGGGGATACATTTTCTTACAAGTAACCTAGTATCTGCGGTGGGAATTTTATTTTTACAGCTATTGGTACACCAGACAAAATTTTTTAGCTAATAGTACACTTCCACTAAGAGATGCTATAAAAATGAACATCAAAAAGCTGGATACTACAGAAGGCAAAATGAATAATTCTTCTTGAATCAAGTAACATAAACAGTAACATAAATGTATACACTATAATATGATTTAATGCTCACTCTGGGAAAGAAAATTGGCATGCTAAATTTTACGGACACACTTTTCGAGAAGTAGAAGGAATTGATGAAATATTCGAATATCTATGTGTCTCCTCTAAAAATTATATTTTAGCGATGCGGAACGTTGGTTTCAAAACCCAGATGACGGTATACGCCTCACCTTCCGTTGTTATTTATAATCTTTTCTTTTAATTTTGCATATGTGTATTACATAGTGTACTGTATTTACCTATTTTTTAAAATGTCGTATTTTCGAGGGTTTAACTATATATATATATATATATATATATATATATATATATATATATATATATACATATATGTGTGTGTGTGTGTGTGGGTGCATGTATATATATATGGGTGTGTTTTTGTGTATATATGTATATATATATATGTATATGTATTTGTGTATATATATATGCATGTACGTGTTTATATGAGTATGTATTTTTGCATGTGTATTGGCATATGTATGTACTCTTGTGCGCGTGTATTGGCATATGTATTCATTCTTATCTGCCTAAAGCAGTTCATTGTCGGATGTACGTCTGGACTCGCCGTGTCCACTGCGAGCGTTATAAAATGACACCCTGCCAAACGCATATGACACGTTCCCTAAACCTCTCTCTCCCTCTCTCTCTCCCATCAATTCATATACTCCAGTGTATAGATAAACAATTGTACTAAATACAGCCAAATCTTAAATCTAAAATGGAAATTCCTCGCCTTTCCGCACCTTACCAAAACCTTTTATCTCCCCCTCTCCCCTACCTATATCAATACACCTTCATCCACGTCTAGCTCAATTTAATACTCCCCGCACACTACAATGTAATGTATTTTAAACTGCCAAACTTTATTATTGTTGCTTCTTGATCGTAAATGTGGTCCGGCAACCGAAACATGTGTAACTGGACGGAGAAACGGTAATAAAAATAAGACGCATATTTGCTCTGCAATAGTATTGAGCACTCTCTACAAGTTTTACTACTTACCATTTTTACCAAATATATGTATATATATATATATATATATATATATATATATATATATATATATATATATATATATAATGAACATTTTTCTGTGTGTGTATCTGTCTGACTGTCTGAGTACATTGATTTACCAGATTACTCTGTAAAGTGTTAGTCTCCAGACTGCAGATTTCATATAAATGGGCGATTGAGATTTTTTAATAGGTTTTCGGTCATAATTTGGCTGTGAAGGGGTCATAGTTCAACGATTTTACCTTTAAACACTCTACAGAACACCTTCACCAATTTCGGATCTAAACACTTGAAATTTTAGAGATAGGTTCCTTGGTCATGTATTAAAAGATTAAACTTGATTACACGTGCTAAGAGATATCAATGATGGTACAAAATTTCATATGAAACACATGTTCTCACACGGAAATTAATTCTCCCTAGTGGTTTACTTCTAATTGTGAAGCTGACATTGCCCAGAGGCAGCATGCGCTCCACAGATTCAACCGACAAAAGTCCAATTCCAACAGACAGAAGTATATAGAAGCTAGAAGTAAGTGTAAGGGAGAAACAGTTACAGCTTAGCCAGAATACAAATTAACCACAGAAAACTCATCAAAGCACAGAAATTAGTAGTACATTATTTTCGGTGAATCTCCAACAGTAAATGATGTAGTAAACAATGGGGGGAAATAATTTGCAGTCGATGATTCCTCAATTACAGGACAACCGTGAGGTTGCTTGCACGGCAACCGACAAGGTAACACTGCTTGCCAGTCCGTTTACCTCAAACTCCACACTGGATCCGGCACACCACTACCTCCGTGAAATTCCTTTGCGGACAGACGCCATACCAGATGATTTGAAAATCAAACCTTCACAGGTGCATGGTATCATAATAAACCTAGACACCTCAAAAGCAAATGGACCTGATCACATCCCGCCTGCGCTATTAACAAAATGATTCGTTAAGGTGTCTCCAGTTCTCTCCAAACTTTACAAGAAATGCCCTAACGAATTTGCATTAATGATTGTTGGAAACCGCTTTTGTGGTACCAGTCTTCAAAAATTCTGGTGAAAGAACTGCCCCATTAGAGTATCACCCAATTCGCCTCCTCCCACTTTTTTGCCAAAAAATTTGAGTCCTTTATTAATAAAGCACTCGTCCAGCACCTTACAGCTGCTAAACTGTTGACCGGCAAAAAAATATGGATTTAGGGAAATCCGTTCCATAGTAGATATCCTAACTGTAATTTCTGATACATATATACCGTTCATTGGACAAAACAGGGGAGTGTAGGTCGGTAGGCCTTGATATATCTAAGGCAATGAAAAAGTATGTACCCATGGTCTTCTAAGGAAAATTAGATCATATGGTATCACTGGAAAATACATAAAGTAGTTAAACCCATTTTAAGTAAGAGAAAAAGCAAAGCTGCCCTCGATAGTCGTACATCTAAACAATATGATATGAATGCGGTAATACCTCATGGGTCTATCGTGTAACCTATATTAATCCTGATAGTTCTAAATGCCCTTTCTTATATTTTTTTTTTAGAGATGGGTATATTCGCTGATTACACAACTCTCTATAACAGGAACGAGTGGAACACAAATGAACACATATCCAAAAAAAATGGCAGAAACACAAGAGGATGCCCTATAATCTGAAGGGGGATGGAACAAAAAGAGATGGACCGTTTCTATGCTTCCAATACTAAGCTTTTCCCTTCAATAATAACAAGCATCCATCGATATCAATAATTGCAATGGTCAAGAACACATTACCTGAAAGTGCTTCCTTTAAAGTCCTCGGCCTAAGAGTTACAGGGGCCATGGACTGAAATAGATGAATTGAGAACATTAGTAAGGTTGCTGCAAAGAAAATGTGTTCTGTCTACCGTGCTAGAAAACTACTTACGCCTGAAAGTATCCTGCATTTCTGTAAGGCAATTATTTGCTCATTGCTCGAACACCGTTGTAACATTTGAGCTGATGCATGTGCTGTTTGTCTCTCCCCCTTGGCAGGGGCCATATGAGTGTCGCAAACCAGATAGGTACTAAGCTGTCATCTACGTTTTTTTCTCTGTATCACAGTGGAGATGATGCATCCCTCTGCTTGTTCTTCAAGTATTTTAATGGTAGATGTTTTGACGACTTACAATTACTTGTACCCCCTCGACGGGATTAACGCCGATAAACCCGACAAGCACCTCAGCACCACTCCTTTACAGAAGAGATCTTTTGGTGAAAGAAAGCTTTTTACTACAATAGTATCTTCCTCAGAACTTCTAGACTATGGAACTCCCTTCCGGGATTCTGCTTTCTCTACTGTATTGGCATGCAGAAGGTCAAGTATAATGCAAACAAACATCTTGCTAATCATGTCTCTTCATAATGTCCGTGCAACCACGATAGTAGCCCCTACCTCAAAATGGCACTGCCATTTGTTTAAGGTGAAAATTGATTAAAAAAAAAAAATAAAGCTGAAGTCGGTGCCAAATTTTTTAAAATGTAACCTCTTAACTAATTTTTTGGTCAAAACATTTGAAATTTTACATGAAGTATATCAAGATAAGAGAAATGTTTAATTAGTTTTTGACCGAAAATTTTTCGAGCAAAGAGTCAAAGTTTAAAAGTCTTTATCTGTACGGTTTCTAGCAAGCTATAAAGCAAATGTTGGGTCTTAACCTTTGAAATATGACAAAATTGTATGATGCATGCAGCTTTTTTAATAAGTTTTTTGGCGAAAATTGTACTGCCAAAGAGAAAATTTGAAAAAAAAATGACCTCTGCAGACTCTACTGAACTCCTCGGCCAACTTTTGGTTTAAATACTTGACACACTAGATGTTTATTTCCTGGACATGAGCTAAATTGACTCTCTCTCTATCTATCTCTCTCTATCTCTCTCTCTCTGATTCATATATATATATACATATATATACACACAAAAACAGGTTAAAAACAGTACACAGGGCCGAAACAAAGTTGTACTGAACTGCTAGACTATATATATATATATATATATATATATATATATATATATATATATATATATATATATATATATATATGGTGAAATCAAAATCAAGACTTCAAAAATGCATTTATGGCAACAAAAAGTGTAATTTATTTTACGTTATATTTGTTTCCATGTCCAGTCGAACTATGTCAAACATTATATCGTTTGAAAATTTTCGAAAACCAGCATTTATGAATAAACCCACTTTTGATAGTAGAGCATTTTTGAAGAGAAAAAAAAAGAAAAATTACTTTAACGGGAAAAGCTTGTGAGAAACATTTACCTTTGTTATATATATATATATATATATATATATATATATATATATATATATATATATATATATATAAAGCCCATTAAAATATTAATATATCACCTAATTTTCGTATCCTTATTTAAGAACCGAGTCATGAGACGTTTTCACAGAAAACCCTAAGCTATTCAAAAAAATGTTTTTATATATCCACTCCGTTAACTTCCTGAATAAGGTCTCACTATTTCTTTAGTTCCCAATACTTATTCTTTTATAAAATAGTTTTTTAGTTTTTATTTCTATATTTATGGTATGACCGTAACAAGCTTGCAATAACGTTACGGTTAATTTTATTTTCGTATTGGTGGCAAGAAATGTTTACAGGTTATCGTTAGTTATTTAAGACCATTTTAGGTTTGAAGTTTATTTGAATATGAGAATAAATAAAGATGATGTAGTATATACTATCCTTGAATAACATTCCGACTGATGTATTCTAATATATTTATTAGTATTAAATGTGTTAAATTTATTGTTATTCTACTTGAATATATTTTTATATTGTCTCTAAAGACAATTATGAAGGGAGATAATCCAATGATGTTGTTAATTGCTACTAGTTAATTCAGTTGGAAAATGGGTCGATTTTTTATTCCTATAAGAAAAAAAAGGGAGATAATTAAGGATGTTTGATATGTTCGGTTCAGTTATTAATTGATAGCGTCTATGATTTTACCCACATCTTTTATATATCACTTTTTCTGCTCATGTCTTATAATTTGTGTGGTGTATTCTTAGGTATCTACATACGATAGTATATGCCCTCTAATTATTATTCTGGTAGCTTAACCACCCAATACCTCCGATGAGAAGATGTCTACTCCTGCATTTATAAGTAACAAGATTTAGAACAGGGAGTAAAGTAAAGGAATAAGAAAAAAAGCGTGGACTCTACCAACTAAAGATATCAGATGACAAAATCAATAAAATTAATTTTCAGCCCCCAAATTTCTAATTTCATTTTTATTAAAAACTAGTTTGTTAGGTAGTTTTATTGATTTAAAAAGGGTATCACTTATTTCAAAGTCAACACTGCTGCAACTGATTACAAAAATGCTCGCTGTTATGGAGAAAAAATCAATTTATAGATGAGCATTATACTTAAACTATATTTTCACGCGGTTTAGAATAATAGAAAATATAATCGCATGTAATATTTGGATCGTTCATTTAGGTTATAACATTTCTAGCTATTTAACTCTACATTAAAATTTAATCCTAGCAGCTGATGATCCTTAATGATGTGAAAAGTTATACTTCAGTTACATTTAAGGTGTGATAGCAGAAACGTATTCCTGTGTAGGCATCCCTGCATGGCATATATTATTTTATTCAATATATGTATATATATATATGTATATATATATATATATATATATATACATATATATATATATATATATATATATATATATATATATATATATATATATATATATAATAGATATAATAGAAGTTCACAATCGTTTTTTTTATTCAGTAGAATTCTGACACATTGTTGTGTAAGTTAATCTTTTATCCGCAGAGTTTCAATAAATTACTATTCTTCCAATCAGAGCGACAATTATTAGCAAAACAATCAGATAGGAATTCGAAATATAAGCATTTATATTTATTTGTAGGTTACTGAGTGTGATGAAAGTGAGATATTTTATTAGTTTTAGTCTTAAAATAAAAGAATATAAATAGGAAACATTTCATGGGAAGCGTTTTCAGACATACTTAAAGGAAGAAGTCAGTTACATGCATATATATATATATATATATATATATATATATATATATATATATATATATATATATAGTTAAGCACACATTTTTTAAATCAAACTTTGTGTGCAGACATGATTGTCTGCCGACGAATAGTAGGACGGTGCGTTGTCGATTTTCTCATCGTTATCCCTGTTATTGGGGTGATAGAGGTCGATCCTGCACGCGGTACTGTAATCCAGTGCGTCTGTCAAACCCATATTTGATAATGTTAAGATTTCGCCATCCATAAACACTCATATTTCTGTCGGAACATATATAATGGCCAGGACGATTTGGGGATACAATATTCATGTCGGTTTTCAAAAATAGCAATATCCTACTAAACATCTATTTTAGATACAAATATATATTAATATGCAATGAGTTGTTAAATTTAGCATGTTTTTAATAAAATAGATTTGCGGCAAGTCATATTATAAAAGAAAATTAATATATTTAATATTCGAAACAGCGTACGATAAGAGGTATTTATAAATTGCGGTGTTAAATTACATCTAATCTAAAAAAAAAATGAATAAAATCACACGGTGTGAACACATTTTATGTAAACTTATATGAGGATTTATATATATATATATATATATATTTATATATATATATATGTGTATATATATATTTATACATATGTATACATAATATATATATACATATGTACACACACACACACACATATATATATACATTGTGTAAAATGATTGGTAATTAAATCGGTTACAAAAGGAAGAACAAAATGACCAATAAGTTGTACGATCCTTACGGATACGATGGTGTTATTTAGACAGTATTTTACAATAATTTTATCATTTGATTTTATAAAACAAACTGTCCTCATCCAAAAAAAAAACGGTGAGTGATGTTTTAAAGACACCAAAAATAAAAGTAGTATCTTTTAAGTAAGGCAGATATGTCTAGAATATATGTAAAATATTTTAAAAAAACAGTTACGTATGTTGATGTTGGTAAACAACGTAAGATAAAATAAATCAAATATATGCACCTTGTATTCGTCCGGCTTTAAGTGTCATCGTAAACCCATTCATTGGCATGATGTTAAATGTAGTTAATGAATGGTTAAAATTGTGGTATATACAAACTTCAAACGAAAATTACGACAGTAATATTACCACTTTAAATACGTTGAAAACGCAAACTGTGACATTACGTTAAGTAATTTAATTATAAGGGAGAAACTGCCATTTTTGAAAAATGTTTCTCAAATAGAAAGATAAAGTAATCTGTTATTGTTAGAAGTGAGGAAACCACTAATTACTTATCAATAAGTTATTTTAATATATTTAAAAATAAACTAATATTAATAAAATAAATAATATTGATATAATTAATTCTTTTGTATAGTAATTTAATAATAATATTATTTACATTAGTAACTTTATTTTTATGGATTTTATATTAATAAAAACAATAACATATACATTCAAAATTAAATAAATAATAAAATAAAATATAAAATAATGGAAAATATCAAATAAGATAATAATAAAAATAAAATAAATAATAATAATATTTCTACTACTACTACTACTACTACTCCTACTACTACTACTACTACTACTACTACTACTACTAATAATAATAATAATAAAAATAATATTAATTGAACTAAAATAAAAAATCGTAAGTAAGTTATGAATTATCAATTTTCACATAGATCAGTAATAATATAATTTTATGATTCATGGTGGCTTTAATTTTCGAACCTGTAAAAAGCTTTATGAATGCATCCTGTAGGGATTTCGTCCATTAAGTTTAGAGCAGGGATTTAATGTCATTATTTTTTAAAATATAAAGGGCTTCATATCTACAAAGTGTGAAGAATCTATCTCCGGCACACATGCTCTAAAAGATCGTATTATATATATATATATATATATATATATATATATATATATATATATATATATATATATATATTATGATTCACATGAGTGAGTATTATGTGAGTCTTAATAAATAGCTATGTACATATATATATATTTGCATATATATTCGTGTATATATATATAAATATATATATATATATATGTGTGTGTGTATATATATATATATATATATATATATATATATATATATATATATATATAAGCAAAAATTAAGTACCAGTTAAATAACTTACAAAAAACTTTTTTTGGCATGTAGAAATTTGTTTCCATAACCTTTTAAAATGTACTATTAGGAACCTTAATTCTAAGAGTTTTAAATCTATCTGTAAAAAGGTTTCGTGGTAAAGATTGTTAATTGGTCATTTTGATTAGCCGTGTATAAAGATTCACATAAGATGGCATAAAATATGTACAGACGGTGTACTTTTATGTAATATAAATTGGTGTGCTTTTATTTTATTTGTTTATTTTAATGATTCTATCAACTCATGTATATATATACATGTTTATATATATATATATATATATATATATATATATTAATAAATATCCATACACATGCATATATATATATACATGCATATATATGCATATATATATATAGTTATACATATATATATACATATATATATATATATATATATATATATATATATATATATATATATATATGTATATAGTGGGTGTGTGTAAGTGGCTTTCTTTGTCTCACTGTTATCGCGTGCTAACAATACGTGTTGTGTAGTACGAATTCGAACGCTGAACACACAATCCAGCTATTAGAATGGTCATTTCGTTTCCATTCTCTTTGCAAATGACCTTAGCGTGATGAAACAAGGATATGTCCATGTTTTTTGTTTTAAAAAATGCTGCCTGCGAAAGCAAAATAGTTGATTCATTAAATAACAAAGATATTAAAATCAAGAATGCATGTGCACGTAAGTAGCTTAGTTAATCTAATGTATTAAAATTAAATATTGCAGTTTTAATATTAACGTAATCTCGTCATCTGTTGTCTTTCATCGTGTGTTTTTATTGAATGTTCTATGTATTTATTTTACTTTTTGCTCTTTATTTATATATCTACACAGAAAATTACTCACACATATGTATATATTTACATGTGTATATATATGTATATATATATATATATATATATATATATATATAAACTGTGTAACTGTCTTATTGCAGAGATTCAATATTAATATTTCCCTAAATATACGTAAAAAATGAAAAGTGTAATATGTTTATTTATGTTTAGTTATTTCCCTAATTGGCATTTTCATACTAATATCCGTCGCTTAATAGCAGGTTTCTTAAATGCCGAAATATCAGGCGAATAAAAGTTATCGTAAAGCAAAGGATAGCGACTGGATTCGCAGAAGCGTTGTCTATAAAAATATAGCACCGGAGCTGGAATATTATCCCAAAACCTTGGTTGCATTCTTGACCAACCAGAACACCAAAACCAGATAACTAAGCGCATCAGGAGAAATCTTTTATATAGTGATCTCCGCAAAATCCGTAGGGAAGGCAACCGAAACACACAGAACACCAGTACTTTCGTTTTTGCAAAGACTGGAGTAGTTCAAAGATCCAGGCATTCCTGACACAATGAGTTTACTAAGATTGCAAGGAAAGTCAAACACTTCCAATGACTCCATTGAGCAAACAACATAGGGAACCCTAAGTGCCAGGACACAGAATTACATTAATATTGATTTATAACAGGCCTATTTAGCGACGAGGTCCATTTAACTCTTTACAGCCCGGATAGATGGACCAAATATTGAAACCATAATGGAACTCAGACGCCATACAGAGTTCATCGCCAACAAGGAGATATAGACATCATGTTTTGGCCGGGAATCATTGGGGATGACTTGGTTACACCATTCCGAGCACCAGGTACAAAGCTTACCAGCAATTCGGACACAACCTTTTTGGATAACCAAAGTTGCTAAATAACCTACCATTTACACGTAGCTTTTAGATGATATTTATACATGACACTGCACAATCCCATTCTGTTTGTGGCGAGTGTATCCTTCCTTATATCTATAAAAACTCGTTGGGGAAACTCTCACTGCATGACAACCGAGTTCTCTAGACTTAGTCTCGTTGAATATCTCTGGTCAATCTTAAAAAGAGGAGTTTATGAGAGAGAATAATAATTTACTTCACAGGATGTCTTGTGTAGGAGCATAGTTGATGTTGCTAGAGTCATAACAATTTTTAAGATCAAAGAAGCGAAATAAATGATGTTTTAAATTATTAAAAAAAAAACGTGGATATATAATTCTTTTATATGATGCCACTACCTTAGATATGATTTTGTTTATTATTCCACTGGGTAACAAAACATATATTTTGAAAATCGTCCTGGGTTTTCCAGCTGAATTAGACTAATTTTGATGCTCTGAGTCCAAATATTACCTTGGTTTTGCTCAATCAAGTCAGGCTTTTTTGCTACATAATTTTTAAAATATCGATTTTTCGTATAAACACAAATTCTGCGGATCATAAGCTGAGAAATCTCTTGCAATTTTGTTCCGTTTTCCTCAAGAAGTAAAAAAGTCAACGTATCCCAATTCATTCAGTTTTATTTAGTCAATCAAATTTGATGAGCATAATTATCATAGTATTAGTATAAGTATCAGAGTTTTTCGATTCCCGTGTATGAGTAGCTGATTGGTTGTCTCTCTTCAGCGACCAGCAGTAGTCCGCCATCATGACTGCGCCCCACCTCTCCTGGTACTTCTCCTACATTTGGCGCATGTATTGATTGAACCTTTCTCCCTGCTGGTCGCTCATTACCCCAAGGTTTTCAGGAAACGTTTCAATGTGTGCGAACAGGAACTGCATCTTTATATTCACCAACCACCAGAGTTTATCATGCTGCTGGTGAGTCTGGCGTGCTTTGCTGCCTTGGTGTTCCCCCAAAATTTGTTCACCACCTGCACAAACGATTACTACGCCACGCACTCTAGGGTGTTCATGGAGTTTTGGAAACATGTGTCCTTTATGATCTGCATGTATCTGTGAGCCATCGAAACTGCCGGTCTTCAGCTTCTCAATGATCGGCACAGGTAGTTGAAGAACTTCCCATCCTTGTCCAGAACGCCCGTGAACTCTTTCATTAACCCAAGCTTAATGTGTAGCGGTGAGATCAATATCTTCTCCCGGTACACAATGGGTTCGTTTATGATGTTTCTCGACCCAGGTACGAACTGCTATCGCGCCGACCACTCTTTATTTACATAGTGCTGGGCTGGCTCGACTGCCCCTCATACATATAAAGCATTGGTACTTCGTGAACCTGGACTTCTGACCAAGTAGAAAGCTCACCATATTTAAGTCGACGCAGATGATCCCATTGCTCATATTGAATTTTGTCGAGCATGCTTCATATTTTTCTTTGAGAGTTGTGGAGTGCGCAAGGGGGATAGATGCAAACTGGCTCCCCTTGTGGAGGAGCAGACAATTCAAAGAGCTCTTGCAGCTGCCACTGAAGAGTGGCCAATATCTCGGATCGTATAGAGGAGCGCCGAGTTTTACATAAAGACCGCCTATATATCGGCAGTACACGAGGTCTTCCTCCTGGCAGAACTAGCCCATGTAGACCTCATGCCTTCTACGAAAGAAAGTGGTATGCGCGTCCTTGCTAAGTAGATGTTTCTCTTTAAGTCTGGAGATCAACGTCTCGGAGAAAGTATTCGATCAGCTGAGATACCGAACCAGATAATGAAGCTCACATTGTGAAAAGAGCTGCGGACCATCTTGTGCGTCATACTCGAAGTCTCCTGTATATACTTGCTCGTCTGTAGTGGTGGCTTCGCCGTCGCTGTCGGGAAGCTGTGTGAACGCTGGTACAAGAATTTATTCGCAGTGACCGACTAAACGACGGCCAGATGTAAGGTCGGGGTACTGGAGGATGTGCCAATACTTCTTGCTGATGCCAGTAGTATTGATGGCACAGTAGAAACAATCTGCATGGTCAACGGCTCCCTCCAAACAATCGGAATCCCAAACTTCATTGAAGTTTTCGCTCTCTTTCGTCCGGTGCCGGAGATATTCCCCGCACGTCTTCCACACCGTGTGCGGTGCCCAGGATTTATCTTGGTCACGCAGCTTGACATTAAATTAAGCCATATAGGCGCGTTTCATTAATATATTGTGATGTTCTTCCTGTCTGGTGACAGCGCGTATTCTCCGCAGATGTAGCAAAAGACCTCAGGATTATTTCTGCATCACCGTCGCGCCGAAGCTATCACAATAAACTGAGAGAAAAAAGAAAGATGCAGATGAGTGCCAGACAATGAAATTTAACATCAATTTCATTGGCTAAGGGTTAATTAAGTAAATTTGTAATTATATTTTATTTATATATTCTTATGGAGTAATGGCGAAACATGTATTGAACTGATTGGCTAATTGTGTAGTTCCCTTTATTGCTCTAAAAACCCCGATGAATTCGAAAAAGTAAAATATACAAATAGAATCTGAATCCCTCGTTTACTGTTTTTTTTAAAATACGCTCATAATGAAACATAGACAGTTAATAAATTAGTACTAGGATTTATAGCCACTGAATATGCCATAATTGTACTATTTTCTCAGAGACACGAACCCGCATAACGAAACCGGTGTGCACCAACTTTCACGTCTAAGCACACTGACCCCACAATATTGGGGTGGTCCCCCATGAACTTTCACCATTTAAGCAAATGTAATGAATGTTAAGATAATGAGGATATGAGAGACAATCTAAGAGGCAATATTTTCACTACTAAGTCCTTGGGAAGGCTGACCCAAATTGGCTAAAGTATAGCCCCGTTAGCCTAAATTCACACCAACCTATGTTAAATATTAAATAAATTCTATAAATATTTATACACATGAATTGATGATAAACACAAATATAATTATTATTTATAATATTATTCGTGCCTGTGCATTGTAATTCGTTATATTCTTCAAGAAGAATATGATTGAACTCAAAACTCCTGATATCAACATATGTATAGCTCGTCAGGTAGGCTTATGGCTGCATCTCCAAAAGTTGACATGGTAGAGCAAAATCTATGTGATATTCGGACTCGGACCACAAAAATCAGTCTAAATCAGCTGAGAAATTTCTGACGTTTTTTGGCTATTACCCAGTGTTTTTTGACAGAAAATATAATAAAAAATAGAGTTCGAATTATAAGACATTCGTTTTACTCTGGAACACCATTTAATGAGACCTGCAGTAAAGCGATGGGTAGTTAAAATTGTTCGATAAGGAATAATATCTCACACATTCGTAATTATCGCATGTATTTTAATAATTCTTGCGTATATAAATAACCTTAAAGAAACGTTTGATGATATAAATTTCATTTAGTTATGACGTATATTTGATGGAATATTGATATTTTACTAATTTGCAATGATGCTATTGACACAGTATATATATATATATATATATATATATGTATACATATCTATATATGTATATATTGCTCTTATATATACACATACATACACACATATATACATGTATATATATATATATATATAAATAAGAGAAAATAGTTAATAAATCATGAGAAAAACATTTTGAAAAAAGAGATAACAACATATTTAATCTCAAAAGGAAACACTTCATAAGTGGATAGTCCTGAATCCGCGTTTTTAGAGTTTAGTGGAACTACTGGTATACTCATCAGAGGATAGGAATTAGCAAAATGCGGGATCGGATTTTGTATACAAAAGTATTTGATGAAACTGCAATTAATCAAATATCTTACTTGATAACAAAAATTGATCAGAGGAAATTAAGCGAAGAAAAAGGGATTTCACGTGAATGGATAGTCTGGTAAAAGGTAAAGTATCCAATGACGGTAAAATCTAAAAATGTAAATGTAAGAAAGTTAATTCAATTTCAATTCGCACCATAACACTTTGTCTCGGAAACCGTGTAAAACGGATACCTTATTTTTCGTTTATTAATATTATGTGAATTGTTTCCCTTTTTCCTTGTACATATTTGTAAATTATTCAACAGATTTAAGCCTTTTGGGTTATTTTGGACCATCTTCCAATTACGCGATATCCTTGGATTTTACTTGTTCGAATGGAAATTTAATTAAGAAAAACATTAATATGCGAGCGACACACACACACCCACGCACACACACATGTATATATATATATATATATATATATATATATATATATATATATAGAGAGAGAGAGAGAGAGAGAGAGAGAGAGAGAGACGGAGAGTGTAATTAAAAGAGAAAGAGAGTAGTCATTCCAAGTTTTGATACATTGCGCATTAGGCAGTAATCATTAAATACTAAAGAAATACAAAAACTTATTCGCAGAGTTATATATACTACTATGGCAAAAAATACAGTATAATGCATGAATAGTTTGTTATTGTAAGGTATAGCAATTGGAAAAAAAAAGATTTATTTCTTATTAAGTATTGCAATTTAAAACCTATTTAATAATTGAATGTTTATAAATCAAACAATATGAGGAGATTTCCAATAGAATAAATGATCAAATTATTGTCAAGAGGTAGACAATAAGTATTGGACAATAATTGGAAACATCGTTTCCGAAACGATCGTGCACTTTATTGATTTTGTTTGGTCTTCCTTGTGAAACCGATATTTAATTTTTAATTTTAATTACAAATTATCAATAACCTAACTCAATATATATATATATATATATACATATATATATATATATATATATATATATATATATATATATATATATATAGTCAGTTCATTATGCTACTGGTACCATATAACTTAGTATTACCTGTCGCAATGTCGGGTTACCGGCGGCTAAACCGGTTCCCCCACCAGCTTGGCTGGCAAGGAGGGTGGCTTGCCTCCCTGAAGGATTAAAAACAGGAGCTTTCAAAGGGTGGACGAACCCTCCTTTTTAGGGGGGTCAACGGCCAATTAGCATCATGCATATATATGTGCGTATGTGTGGGCGTGCGTGTATGTGTGTGTGTGTGCCTATAAGAACCGGTCGCATGGGTGTTGTGATTGTTTATAACTAAATATTAATAATATGAAGCTTCTCAGGATATGTGGATGTATATGCTGTTTGGTGAGTATTTGTAAATATACAGGTGCATCTGTACATCTATGCGGGTTCATGGAGGCTTTTAAGATGTGTATATGTGTTTATGTATATATTTGTATATAGACGTATGCTGGTTGCTGCATGGTTACGGATGTGCTTTTATGTGTGTTTATAAATATAGGGGCATGCGGGTATATGCATATACATATGCCTGTGTGTATATACGTGTGTGTGTGTGTTTTGATAACGCGATCCAGTGCATTTCTTGTTCTATCATCAACCACCACTGCGGAACCGATCACCCAAGAGCTTGAAAAAGGTACAGAAGTGTAGCTGTCTCTAAAGTCTATGTGCTACCCTCCAGGCGGGCGCTACTGGAAACTGAACTTCAGACCAACAGTGCAGGGATATATGGGAAGCTCCACCCAGACAGAAAAAAATGCAGAAACTGGGATGATCTGTTAAGACAGTTTAAGAAAGTTAATAACACTCATTCTGGCTAGTCATTGCGACCAATGAGCTGCCAACTCGTCTTGGGCAATCTTTGCAAGTCTTCATCATTAATCTATCTTGTCAGCCAATTCCTTACGAACTATTAAACAAAAACACAAAAAGAATATATACTTGCAGGGCGTCGCGCAGTATAATAAGGGCCACAATACACCCAACTTCAAGTTCGCATCGTGGAGCATACTAACGATGCTTGACATGTTTGATTCGGCAAGACCAGAAAGAAGAAGGGCGATCATATCGTGCGAATTAGAAAAATATGACATCGATATTACTGCTCTGAGTGAAGTCAGGTTCAAAGAGAGCGGTTCTATTTGAGAGTCCGGCTACACTATTTACTTAAGTGGCAAGTCTTCTAGCGAGAGAAGCGAGTCCGGTGTCGGACAAGCCATCAAAAACGAGCTAGTGATTAAACTGATAGAAGTACCCTATAGATAAATGGCAGGCTGATGACACTCAGGCTACCTGTTCCGACTATGACAAACTCTCAGGGAACTATTGATGTATTCTACAATCAGTTAGGCAGTGCATCTGCGTCCGTATCAAAACCGGATAAAATCATACTCATGGGGGACTTTAACGCCAGAGTAGGACAGGATTATATCACTTGCCCCAGAGCATTACGGAAGTATGGATGCAGGAAGTCAACCCATATGGAGATCTCCTTCTTTCACTTTGCACTGAGCATCAGTTTTGCATCACCAACATTTTCTTTAAACACAAGCCAGTTCACAAGAACTCCTGGATTCATCCTAGTAGTAAACATTGGCACCTCATTGACTTCGTCACCACTCGTCAACGTGACCCCTCCACACACATATTATGGACACGAGAGCAATGAGGGGAGCAAACTGCACGCTTACCATATTATGATCCGGACACAAGCAAGATTCAAACTGAGACGCAAAATAAAGCTAAAGACCCCACATAAGAAGCTGAGTGTCAACGGCTTGAAACGTCAAAATGTAAGAGAAGAGCTAGTGAATGCTCTAAATGAAGGACTTGCTGAACCAAGCGGGGATATAAACTCAGATTGGCTCTCCTTCAATGAAACTGTTTATTAAACATCCAAAGAGTTGCTCGGGCTGGTCGGGAAACGCTATGAAGACTGGTTCGATGAGAGCTGCGAATAAATCAAACAACCCATCAACCAGAGGAACGCTGCAAGAGGTGCAATGTTGTTCAGGAACACAAGATTTATCAAAGCAAAGCACGCTAAGGCAAACAACAAGCTTCAGAGCAGATGTAGGAACTTAAAAACGGTTGGTGGATGGCTAAGGCTGCTGAACTACAGATTCTGACTGACCCCATTGGAAGAGAGGGGTGAAATGGCAACTGACAAAACCCACTTCACCACCACAGCAATGACAAGAAAGGTCTATATGGGAGTATGAGAGCAGGCTGGGACCCAGATGTGAGCCATCCCGATCAACTACTTGCAAACGACAGTTCCACTTTCCTCAGTGAGAAATGCGAACTTGTAAAACGATGGACTTAGCATTTCAAAATATTGTTAAACGAGACGCCAGACATTGACGAACAGGCAATTCTCAACATGGAGCATTTCCCGACACATCACTGGATGGACAGATGGCCTAACTCAGATGAAATCTGCAAATCAGTGCTGATGTTCCAGGATCGCAAATCAGCTGCGTCTGATTGCATATACCCTGAGATCATCAAGTGAGGAGGGGAAAACAATTTAGCACTCTCTGCACAATCATACAGAGTGTCTGGACCACTACAACTGCCCCTCAAGATTGGTAATACGATCAGATAATGACCATATTCGAAAAAGGAGATCGCAGGCTTGCGGTAACTACAGAGGTATATCACTGCTCTGAGTCCCTGGGGAAGTGTTCGCTCGTGATCTCCTGAACAGGCTTTCAGCGCACGCCGAAACCTTGCTACCGGAGCATCAATGTGGATTTCATGCAAAAAGAGGCATAGCGGATATGATCTTCTCACTCAAACAGATCCGAGAAAAGGGTGTGGAGTGATATATGGGGTTGTATATGATCTTTGTGGATGTTGCGAAGGCTGTCGACACGGTAGATCGTAGCACTCTTTGTGAAGTCTTGCTGAAACTTGGTTTTCCTTCACACTTCACCAGCCTTGTCAGAGCCCTTCATTCAGGCATGAAAGCCACAGTAAAGCTGCAGGGTGAGCTCTCCGATTCGTTTGACGTGCAGAATGGTGCCAGACAGAGTTGTGTACTCGCTCCAACCCTCTTCTCACTCTACCTGTCAGCTGTGCTTCGACATGCCTTTAGAAATTGTAATAAGGGTAATTTTATACGATATAGGCCGGCAGCAGACATTTGCAATGTCAATGCATACAAATCAGCAAATTGAACTACAAAGATACTCGTAGGGGGGGGGATTATGTTTGCTGGTGACACCGCATTTGTAGCGCATAGTCACGAGGATGCTCAGAACATAATAACTTGTTTCGCAGGATTTTTCAAATTGTAGATTAACATAAAGAAAACCGAAATGATGTACCAACAATCATCGGGATCACCAGCAACAAGCCAGCCAATTAAGATTCAAGACCAGGAGATTTAACATGTCAGCAAATTAAAATACCTAGGGACCACTGTCATGAACAACAACAAAATGGACGAGGTGTTTCTACAAGAATGGCTAACGCCTCCATATCCTATGGAAAACTCAAAACAGAAGATCTTCAAAATAAAGACCTGTACTTCAGAACTAAATGCTTGGTGTACCGCGCGTATCGTCCTGTCGTCACTCTTACACTGTGCAGAAACTTGGCAAGGGTACAAACTGGTAGCCGCAAGCTCAAGCGCTACATGAGGTAACACCTCCTGCAGATTTTAAGTATATGTATATATATATATATATATATATATATATATATATATATATATATATATATGTTTGTGTGGGTGTGTATGTGGGTGTATTATATATGCGACACGTGTATTTTGCTGACAATATAGATAAATATATATACACCCCGTGCCAAGATTATATGCTAATCTGCACAGTAATAAACAATTGACAGCCATTTTGGTGATTTGCATTTTTTTTCTACCTACTAACCTTATATATAAACCAATGCTAATATATGAGGGTGTGCTAAAAGATTATTGAAACATTGATTATGCTAGGAATTTGTAAATTGAGAACACCAATAATAAAGAGCAACCAACTTCAATACGGTTTCATAGTACAAACAATGTCTTATATAATTGAAATTTTTATTGATCAGAGCAAAAAACCTTTGGTCCACTGAAGATGCCACATGTTCGATGTCATCTGGTGATATATCGTTGGCACCGGTCAAAATATCATTCCTGGGGTAATCCTTGGAGTTGTATTGCCTTTCTCCGGATTAAATATTTTGTTTCAAATGCTCCACAAATTTCCGACGGCATTTAAATCTGGAGAAGATGCTTGCCGTCGCATTATTTTCCCATGTCTGACAAAAACGCACTCCAAATATTCAGTTGTCATCCTTGCAGAATGTGACGGTGCATTATCATGCATGAATACCATCTTTTGGCGGAGTGCAAAATTCTTCTATTGTGCCAGGGTTCCAACTTTCCTTAATGAAGTCAATGTAGAGTTTGGCAGTAATTTTACTGCATCTGCGATTCTGAATGATCCTGCCAGATAATTGCCAATGATTGCAAACTAGAACATCACACCACCACATCCTTGTTTTCTCCTGATCCTTTGCAGACGTTGACCCTTATTATTGTACCGTCCTCGCCTCTATCCATGGGGTATATCAAAGGTCGCTCAACACTCATCGGTTAACAAAACAGTTTAAAAATTAATCTTCATGTCATCTCTTGCACACTCAATCCTCTTTACCTTGGGGATATCCTTAAATTTAGGGCGGGCCTCTATCTTTCGAAATTGCGCAGTTGTCCTCATGATATGGCAACGAGTTGATTTGGCCACATAAGCAACGCCAGCTTTTAAAAAAAAAAAAACTTGTTTGGTAGTTTCAAGTAGTTCACGGTAAAAACTTGAGCTTGCCATGCCACGACATGACAGATATGATTTCTTACGAATATTCCCTTTGTCAGAACCCCCGTTGCAAAGTTTAGAGTAAGCACCATATTTATTGATTGTAAGATTATCACAGTGTAATTTGTTGGCAATTTCTAAGCTAGAAATCTTATTATGTAGCCTTTGAATAATTTTAGACTTCTCAGCTTGTATATCAAGTTGGAACGTTGAAAAAATGCAATCACCAAAATACCTGCCCTTTGCTCGCCATTGCGCAGATCAGCTTAAATTTTTATATTTGCGCATGCGTTATTGTTGCCGTATAACGTGCGAATTTTCACTTATTTTCATTGAAAACTATCGGAGTTAGAACAAAAATATCGATTTGCCTATAATTCCGGCATACGATGATGTATGTATTTACTTATTCGTTTTACAATCTATTTCTCTATGCACACACACATAACCCCCCTATATATATATATATATATATATATATATATATATATGTGTGTGTGTGTGTGTGTGTGTGTGTGTGTGTGTGTGTGTGTGTCTGTGTGTGTGCGTGTGCATGTGTGTGTATGTAAACGTTTTATTTTAAACAGTTAGTAAATGTAATACTCCCCTTATTTAAAAAGATATTTCCTTTATTGTAAACATGGCAGGACAAAAATAATATACGTTGTGCACCTTGGCAATGTTAACACTTACATAATTTTCAAAAGCATGTATATTGCTTTTGTTCTATTCACCTCAGCTAAACACTCCTTGAGGCGAATGAACAGATACATTTCTATTCGTTTGCCGATTAGGATATGCAAACGCTAACGGATAGACACGTTTAAGGAAAGAAGGAATTAACCTGCTACGCGCCCTAAAACCTTTTGTGTACGCCGGTCGATAATAAGCCTGTGCTAATCCCCACGGTTCTTCTCTTTCAGCACGCACCAGGTCTGTTTTCTGTCCTCATCTTAAGGTGCCATAGAGCTAGGTCTGAAGATCCACATGATGTCACGTTTTCAGAATCGCATTTCGAGTAAACAGAGTTCTATTGGAAAGGCATTATTAACAATGTGTCGAGAAAAAAGGTAAAACATACAAAAATAACAAAAATATCTAACCGCGAGTAGGAGTAAAAATTGGGAACAAACACTGTGTTTTCAGTGACTTTGTCGGAAATGGACTGTTTGTCTTTGGCGTCCTTAACTAAGCGTACATCCGCATTCGTTGAATCTGTTTTTCTCTAAATGGACGAAGTGTATAAGGCGGCTAACAACTAATACACATTATCATGTTTGGTAAAACGTTACACGATTCAAAACACGTAATCATCAATTGTGTGTTGAATCTTTTATGCCTTAAACGAACAGACAGACGCATTTTGGCAGGTACGTATATATATATATATATATATATATATATATATATATATATATATATATATATATATATATATATATATATATATACGTATATATATACGTGTGTGTGCGGGTGTGTTTATATATGTGTGTGGGTGCATATATACATGCATTTTTTATTGCGTGGCTGTTTTGTATATATATATTTTAAGGCGTGTTGTGGGCTGTTTTGTATATATATATATATATATATATATATATATATATATATATATATATATATATATATATATATATATATACATTTAAATAAAATGGTGGTTACCAACAATGTGTTGTTGTTTTTTTTTTTACATTATTTTATTATTCCGTGTTTTGGTTTTTCATTGAACAATATGTTTAGATCATTGTAATAATGTTTTTTTAAATCATTGGAATCGTTTTTAACGCGTTTAAGACGTTCTCTAGAGTGTCCTCTTTAGATAGTATTTAAAATGTTTAGAAGATATTCAAGATGAGTTAAAATGTAAAATAACATTTCCGTTATTCATTTTATATGTTTCCAAGAGTGGGAAATATGTGTAAATCTATCTCAGTTTAGATTGAAAACATACACAGACCTTACCCCCCCCCAGATTCAATAAACAATTCGTGATTGACAGCATTGAATATAATCCTCCATGGCAAGTCCTTCCAATTCAATTATGACAACTACATCCAAATACTAGGCACATCAATTGGTACTAAAATATACCAACATATGCTACCCTTACACTCATCTTCCTAGAAGAAACCCTCTATGAAAGGATACAGCAAAAATACGGGCACAATATAAAAACACTCTTCATAAAATATTGAAAAAGATACCTAGACAACTTCATTATCCTCTGCATGACCGCATGGAGGGATATAAGAGAACTCACCACTTTGCTACAAAATCTACCCCCAAAAATAACTTCGCCCTATAACAAAGCCCCACAAAACTACCTTTCCTTGACATCTTAGTTACAATAAAAAAAACAATAACATAATTACAGGCATCTACCACAAAAAAGCCACCACCCTAAAAACTGTTTAATATTAATATCCTCCTCTGTAGCACGTGGAGTCTGCACACTAGAAACAGGCAGACACCTCCGTTCGACTAGACTGAATAAACTGCAAATAAGCCGCGGAAAAGAGGATACTCACTACCACTAATAAAGAAATATATTGAACTGGCTGAAAAAAGTCCAATAGACCAACAAAATATCCCAAAAAGAACACAACAAAGAACAAATTTTAGCATATGTATCCACACACAACACAAACAACCCAGAACTATTCACACATATAACAAAACACCTTTTTTCCTCGATCAGAACGACAACCTGAAAAAAGAATACTTAAAACAACAAAAATAATAAAAAGCAAATACCAACCCAAAAACCTAAATCACATCTTAACTTCCTCAAAACTCCTTCCACGCACTACTAAAAGGGTTAGAAAATGCAACATACCGCGATGTGTAGTATGTGACATAATAATAGAAGGAAACCCATAAAAATTCCAAAACCCAACACAAACATTCAAAATAAAAAAGGACAAAATTTCAGCTCCAGAAATGTAGTATATGCACTAAGATGCACAGCATGCAGCAAATCCTACATAGGCGCCACCAAAAATTCAGCAATAGAGTGGTCTTACATTATAACAACATCAAAATTGCAGATAACAGACACGTTCCAACACGTCGCTCTCCCCTCAGCCAGTGGAGCGATTCCTTAATGACTGAGATAACTATCATCCCTTCTATCACCCCTCCTCCTATACCTATGGCCCTCCAAGTTGCCACTCTCCTCTTGGTAAGGAGATATTTCCCACATTAAGAACAGAGCCTGGGTCTAGCCATAACCACATTGGCAGACAAATAAATAGCAACGTAAAAAAAACCCTACGTATATGTATAAATACACCTCTTTATCTAAATAAACATTATATAAGAATACCCGAACAGCCTAAGACTGAAACTAAAACTCACAATACTAAAATCTAAGAATCCAAAGAATAAATATCAAAATTGAATGAAAACACCTCTACCCTTATTTAAGCGGAGGTTGCTCCCCTCCTCTTACACACACATTAGTAACAACCTTGAATCACAGTTACTTCCCTATGGAAGAAAATAACTTGATAATAATTGTTATAAAACAAAACATGCATTGTTCAAACCAATAAAAGAAAATACACACACTCACACCCACACCTACACACATACACATAGACACACGCGTGCACACACCAATCCTACACTATGCACGCAGTTGACCAAATTCCAATGAACCCTCACCCCCTTTCAAGTAAGAGTATAAAAGGAAAAAAATGAGAAAAAACAAAGAAAGATAACTAGAAACACAAGCAGAAAGAGGGAGATAGAGAAAGAGAGAGAGAGAGCGAGAGAGACCTGAGTCATCACTGACCACAGTCGAGCCCAATGAACAGGTAATAAAAATTGAACCTACGAATGAAATATAGAATCATTTACACATATTCTCCCCTCTCGGAAACATTTCAAATTAACCACGAAAATGATCTTTTACATTTTTAACACATGTTGAATATATTCTAAACATTTTAAGTACTTTCTGAGTAGGGCGCTCCACAAAACGTTTAAAACGCGTTAAAAAGGATGTCAATGATTTAAAAACATTATTACAATGATCTAAAATTTATTTTAAATGAAAAACCAAAACACGGAATAATAAAATAATGATAAGCAATACACTTTGTTGGTGACCACCCCCATATTTTAATATACGTATTTCTCTCGTTGACTCCTTAATATATATATATATATATATATATATATATATATATATATATATATATATATATATATATATATATATATATATATATATATTGGGTTAGGCATATCAATTTCAGTTTTAATAAACATATTTTCCAGAAAAATATTGAACGGCTATACGACGTCATTTCAAAAACCAAACAAACAAACAAAAGAAATCGCTTAAACAACGAACCTCCCCCCAACTTTTTTGGAGTTTTCAATGTCTTTTTCCATTGGTGAAATAGGACATCATCACACATTTCACAAGAACATGTTCCAATATTTTTAGTGGTATTCTTTGTTTCTTTATTTCATTAATCCAAAGGAAGTCTCAAAATAAATACGAAAACTTGATGAACATATAACTCACTTTGTTGTTTATTTTCATCTCTCCCACATCTCTCCCTCTCTTTTTCTGGCTCTCTCTCTCTCTCTCTCTATATATATATATATATACATATTTTATATATATATGTGTATGTATATATATATATATATATATATATATATATATATATATATATATATATATATATATTCTAATAATACAGGGTGTCCACAATATCTGGGCGCATTATGTAGCCAGACTTTGTGAAAGTATCCTGTAGATTACGTAGCCAGACTTTGTGAGCAACCCGTATATATACAGTGATGATCATATTTATTGGCATGGTAAAATAAAAGTTAAATTTTGTCTAATAAATTCTAAAAAAAGGATTAAATTAAATAAAATAACAAAGTATATTATGTATTTTTAACTGGCCTTTCCGATGCAGCAATCAGATTTTAGAAAAAATAAATAACAAAGGAACAACAAACATAATTGAAAAAAACCCTTGTTCAAAACTATTGGCACGGTTTTCTTTTTCTTTTAGTATCAGTATAATATCAATCAATTTCCGGTTTACGTGCTTTCTGAACTTTTTTAAAGACATATTACGCTTGTTTAACGCTAATTCAGTGCATATTTGTTTTCAGATAATTTTTAGATAGCGATTTATTTAAACTATTATAAGTGACTAAATTATAATTTTCAATCGCCATGGTTAAAACTAAGGAACACAGCGAAGACGTCAGGAAGCTTGTTGTAGCATGCCATACCAATGGGGAGGGCGATGATAAGATTTCAAAGAAGCTAAACCTTCCCAAATCCACTGTTAGAGCCATAATAAACAAGTTCAAATCGCAAGGCCACGTTATGAGTTTAGAGGGTAGAGGGAGAAAAAGGATTCTTTCCCCAAGAGATGAACGGAAAATTGTTCGACAAGTAAAACAAAACCCAAGGATCTCTGTTGGGGAGATTGTTGATGAATAGAGCACCCCTAGAGTGAATGTATCTCGACATACAGTTGGTAGAGTTTTGAAGGGAGCTGTTTTAAAAGATATGTCGTCCGAGAAAGACTCCCTTATTGAAGCCTATGCACCTGAAAGCAAGGCTAGCCTTTGCAAAACGTCATATTGATAAAGATGTTGCATTCTGGAAACGTGTTCTATGGACTGACGAAACGAAAATAGAGTTATTTGGCCATAATAAAGTGTCTTATATTTACAGAAAATCTGGCGAAGCTTTCCTGCCTAAGAACACCATACCCACAGTGAAGCACGGTGGAGGCAGTTTGATGTTTTGGGGATCCTTTGCTGCCTCTGGACCAGGACGACTTGTTAAGGTCACAGGTAGCATAAAAAGGAAGATTATGTTAAAATATTTGATGAAAACCTGAAAGACTCTGCTAAAGAGCTCTCACTTGGTCGTCGTTGGTGGTTCATGCAAGATAATTACCCAAAGCATTCGGCTAAACTTACTAAGAAATGGCGAAAAGTAAGAGAGAAAATAAATGGCAAAAAACTACATCTCAAAGTTTGTTGTGTTGATACTATTATAATGTATTCCTTGAATTGAATGGATTCATACAGTTGTTGACAGTATCTATTTCGCAGCACAAAATAAATCACTTAATTATTATCAGTGAATCTATTACGCAGGTAATTCATCAGATTAAATAGCAACAATCAATTTGTCAAAGAAAATGAAGTGTGATTTGCCATGATCAAAATTCGAAAATTTTTAGAGAAGCTGCATATATCTTTAATATGTTTCCATTACGTAATTTTGGGTTTTATCAAAGTTATTACGTAAAGTTGGGTTTAATGATTGGGTGTCATGAATCTCAAAATAGCGCAATGGAAACATATTAGAAGTATATGCTGATCTATTCTAATTTTCGGATTTTAATCATGTCAAATCATTCTTCATCTGCTTTGGACGGTTTTATTGATACTATTTCTTCTGATGAGTTAAGTACATCATAGAATCACTAACTGATATAATAATTAACTGATTGACTTTGCGCTTCATGACATATATTGTCAAGAATTGTAGGATTCAACGTAATTAAAGAAATAAATTATAGGATGATCAACATAATTAATTTTAGAATAGTTTTTTGTCATTTAATAATCAATTGTATAGCCTTTGGTCTTGATTACCTTCCTCAGTCGCTTTTTATAGTTTACAACCAAGTTGTTGCACTCTTCAGTAGTAATTTTAACCCACTCTTCCTGACAATAATCCTCCAATTGAATAAGATTCTTAGGCTTCTTTGCATTACCCTCAATTTTAATGTTCTCCATAACTTTTTAATTGGATTAAGGTATGAGCTTTGTGATGGCCACTCAAAACATTAATATGATTGTCCTCAACCCATTTCTTAGTCAGTTTAGCCGAATGCTTTGGGTCATTATCTTGCATGAACCACCAACGACGACCAAGTGAGAGCTCTTTAGCAGAGTCTTTCAGGTTTTCATCAAATATTTTAACATAATCTTCCTTTTTATGCTACCTGTGACCTTAACAAGTCGTCCTGGCCCAGAGGCAGCAAAGGATCCCCAAAACATCAAACTGCCTCCACCGTGCTTCACTGTGGGTATGGTGTTCTTAGGCAGGAAAGCTTCGCCAGATTTTCTGTAAATATAAGACACTTTATTATGGCCAAATAACTCTATTTTCATTTCGTCAGTCCATAGAACACGTTTCCAGAATGCAACATCTTTATCAATATGATGTTTTGCAAAGGCTAGCCTTGCTTTCAGGTGCATAGGATTCAATAAGGGAGTCTTTCTCGGGCGACATGCTTTTAAACGAGCTCTCTTCAAAACTCTACCAACTGTATGTCGAGATACATTCACTCCAGAGGTGCTCTGTTCATCAACAATCTCCACAACAGAGGTCCTTGGGTTTTGTTTTACTTGTCGAACAATTCTCCGTTCATCTCTTGGGGAAAGAATCCTTTTTCTCCCTCTACCCTCTAAACTCATAACGTGGCCTTGCGATTTGAACTTGTTTATTATGGCTCTAACAGTGGATTTGGGAAGGTTTAGCTTCTTTGAAATCTTATCATAGCCCTCCCCATTGGTATGGCATGCTACAACAAGCTTCCTTACGTCTTCGCTGTGTTCCTTAGTTTTAACCATGGCGATTGAAAATTATAATTTAGTCACTTATAATAGTTTAAATAAATCGCTATCTAAAAATTCTCTGAAAAAAATTATTCACTGAATTAGCGTTAAACAAGCATAATATGGCTATAAAAAAGTTCAGAAAGCACGTAAACCGGAAATATTATTGATATTATACTGATACTAAAAGAAAAACAAAGCCGTGCCAATAATTTTGAATAAGGGTTTTTTGCAATTATGTTTGTTGTTTCTTTGTTATTTATTTTTTCTAAAATCCGATTGCTGCATCGGAAAGGCCAGTTAAAAATATATATTATACTTTGTTATTTTCTTTAATTTAATCCCTTTTTTAGAATTTATTAGACACAATTTAACTCTTATTTTACCGTGCCAATAAATATGATCATCACTGTATATATATATATATATATATATATATATATATATATATATATATATATATATATATATATATATATATATATATATATATATATATATATATATAATCTCGGGTAATTTATATATATATATAAATATATATATATATATGTATATATATAAATATATATGTGCGTGTGTGTATGGGTGTGTATATACGTATATATATATATATATATATATATATATATATATATATATATATATATATATATATATATATATATATAGCATAGCATAGCACTCTCCCTCGATACTAGCGCACAAATACATGTATTTGGTGACTTCAATGTCCACCACAGTAACTGGCTAGGATTCTCAAATCACACAGACGTAGCTGGTAGCGCCACATATAGCTTCTCTATATCTCATTCCCTATCTCAGATGGTTACATTTCCGACACGTTTCCCAGACCAGCACGATCAACATGCCTCACTTCTAGATCTCTTTCTGACAACAGTTCCCAATGACTGTACAACAAATGCCCATAGCCCACTCGCGAATGCTGATCACGCTGTGATAATTGTAGAAATCAGCCTAAATTCTCGCCCTAAAACTGAAGACCCACTACTCAAAACAACGAGGTATTACAAAAAGGCTGATTGGGAAGCCATTAGGGAGCTCATCAGAGATGCCCCATGGCAAAATATCTTTACTCTTCCAGCGGAACAGTGTGCAAATGAGACAACTGAATGGTTCAAAACTGCTATTGAAGCACATGTTCCCGCACGGAAATACTATAGCAAGCCCCACTCCCCCCAATGGTTTACTTCTGCTTGTGCAGCTGCCATTTGTCAAAGGCAGCATGCGTTCCGCAGATTCAACCGACATAAGTCCAGCTCAAATAAACATAAGTTTATAGAAGCTAGAAATAATTGTAAGAGAGTGATAGACACAGCTAAGTCAGATTACTCTGAAACCACCAGAAAGCGCATCGAAGCACAGAAATTAGGAACCCGGGATTTTTGGAAAATCTACAACAGCGTAGTTAATAATGGACAGTCAATTATTCCCCCACTAACAAACAATCATGAGGTTGCTTGCACGGCAACTGACAAGGCTAATCTGCTTGCCAGTCGGTTTGCCTCAAACTCCACACTGAACTCGGTACACCACTCACTCCCTGATTTTCCTCTGCGAACAGACGCCACACTTGACGACTTGAAAATCACCCCTTCTCAGGTACATGGTATTATAAAAAACCTAGACACCTCTAAAGCATGTGGACCAGATCTCATCCCGGCTGTGCTATTAAAAAAATGCTCTGCCGAGGTTGCTCCAGTTCTGTCCAAACTTTATAATAAATGCCTTAACGAATCTTGTTTTCCCGACTGCTGGAAAACAGCCTCTGTGGTACCAGTCTTCAAGAATTCTGGTGAAAGAACTGACCCACTAAATTATCGCCCCATTAGCCTCCTCCCGCTTTTCGCCAAAATATTTGAGTCCTTAGTTAATCAAGCCGTAGTCCAGCACCTAACAGCTGCTAAACTCTTGACTGACAAACAATATGGATTCAGGCAAGCCCGTTCAACAGCAGATATCTTAACTGTAGTTTCTGAACGTATATACCGTTCATTGGATAAAACGGGGGAGGGTAGAGCGGTGGCCCTTGATATATCTAAGGCTTTTGACAGGGTATGGCACGATGGTCTTCTAAGGAAAATTAGATCATATGGAATCACTGGAAGAATTCATAACGTAATTAAATCCTTCTTAAGTAATAGAAAAATCAAAGTTGTCCTCGACGGACGTACATCCAAACAATATGACATAAATGCGGGAGTGCCTCAGGGGTCTATCCTAGGACCTCTATTGTTCCTGATATTCATAAACGACCTCCCTGATAAGATTGTTTCGGAGATGGGTATATTTGCCGATGACACCACTCTCTATAACAGATATGAGGGGAAAACAAATGAACACATATCCAAGAAAATGGCAGAAACACTAGAGGATGACCTCCAATCCGTAGTGGAATGGGGACAAAAATGGTTGGTCTCATTCAATGCTGCTAAGACTAAGCTTGTTTCCTTCAATAACTACAAGAAACCTTCTCTCCCACCAATAGCAATGGCCAAGAACACATTGCCTGAAAGTACTTCTTTTAAACTCCTCGGCCTAACGTTTACAGGGAATATGAACTGGAATAGATACATTGAGAGCATTGCCAAGGCTGCTGCAAGGAAGATTGGCTCCCTCTACCGTGCTAGAAAACTACTTACGCCTGCCAGTATCCTATACCTCTATAAGGCAACCATTCGCCCATGTATGGAGTACTGTTGTCACATCTGGGCTGGTGCATCTGCTGCTTGTCTCTCGCTCCTGGACAGGGTTCAAAAAAGAGTCGCAAACCTGATAGGTCCTGAACTGTCATCTGGGCTTAAACCTCTGTCCCATCGACGAGATGTTGCATCCCTCTGCCTGTTCTACAAATACTTTAATGGTGAATGCTCTGACGAACTGCAAACACTTGTACCTCCCCGACGTAACTACCCCCGACAAACCCGACAAGCTACTAAGTCTCATCCCTTTACAGTGGAGATCCCTAGGTGCAAGAAAGCCTTTTACTCCAATAGTTTCTTCCCCAGAACTGCGGGTCTTTGGAACTCCCTTCCGGAATTCTGCTTTCCCAACTGCAATGATATGCAGAAGTTCAAGTGTAATGTTAACAAACATCTTTCTACTCTTCTCCCTTCATAATGACCCCGCTAATTAATTCCCTAATAGTAGCCCCCTGCTTCAAAGTGGCACTGTGCCTTGTTTGGGGTGAAAATTGAATAATAAAAAAAAATATATATATATAAATATTATATACACATTACTAAATTTTTTTACCAAAACACATTAAAATCACTCACAATTTTCCCTTTCCTACCCCAGAAGTCGTAATGTTTTTAGCTCACACCCCAACTAAAAAAGATCCCGTAGTAACTTGCAGCGCATATCACATGTTCATATTATGCGTAGATGCCTACTGAAAAAAAAACGCGGATACTTCGAAAAGAAAAATTGCTGGGCCATACATCTATGCATTAGATGTATGCACAGAAATATAATACGGAAAATTGAAAAAAAAAGATATAACTAAACGAAAAATGTGTATCCGAATGAAAAAATGCTGCCAACATATATGCAATTCGAATACATACACAGACACAGACACACACATATATATATATATATATATATATATATATATATATATATATATATATATATATATATATATATATATATATATATATATATATATCATAGGGACGGGGCGCCTGACTATGGCCAGTCATAAAGTATGCTTAAATATTATACATTAATTATGTAAGAGTTTGTATATATAATTAATAAGCCATGATTGTAAAAGAATAAAATATTTGGGTGCTATTAGCTAGAGTAAAAACAAAAGGAAAAACGGTGCAGACAAACTGGTGTCTGCACCACTGTTCCAAAATGACACGTATAAAAGCTGATTAAAAAAGTAAAAAAAAAAACTAATGCGAATATACAAAATGTATTGCGATTTTTTTTTGAAATGCAAGCTTATTCTTGGCTGTTAGCTAACTATTTAACCGGCAAAAGATTCATGAACAGTCCGTATTAAAATCTTATCCTCTGAAGAATTTAGCGCCGCTTTTTATGTTTATATATATATATATATATATATATATATATATATATATATATATATATATATATATATATATATATATATATATATATATATATATATATATATATATATACACCACACATATATATACCACACACACGCATATGCACACATACACACGTGCATATATATATATATATATATATATATATATATATATATATATATATATATATGTGTGTGTGTGTGTGTGGGTGTGTATGTGTGTGTGTTTATATGTACGTGCATATATATTCGATCGATAGAACTGTGGACTATTAACATCATTGTTCTAATTAAAATTCTCTGCTGTGGAGAGATGCTAATATAGCGGCACTGATAATTTCTAGTACATCAAAATGGACCAATGTTTTGTAAAAGTATAATTTTAATGTTTAATATTATTTCTTCTAAAGGAGTGGTTTATAACTGAAAAGATATACAGGTTAAAACATTAAATATTTATAGATTTTTTAAATTCATTATTTGTTTTTTTCTATGTATGATTGTATAAAATAATGCAACATATTATTATTTTTTAAACAATAAGATTTTTTTAAAATCATATCAACATATAATTTTAGCAACATCTGACAATACATAATTTTAAAATCATTCAACATTTATGAGGTTTAATGATATTTTCCTTTATACAAGTATTGTTGTAATTGTATAAATCAGGACTTCCAATGTTATTCCTTATTTAAAAAAAAATGTGTTTTTATTTTTATTTTACTACGGTTTCATACAATCAATTTCTTTGAAAACTGTTTTGATTATGAAGAAAAATAATTATTTTGCACCTTTGGATTCAACAAATCCTTCATTATAGGGTTTTACCTTTCGAGTTCACTAATCGTATACTTTAGTTTTAGAACGACTAAGGCATATCGAATTATATTTAAACTTAATTTAACATTTTGTAAATATATTTACACTGAAGAACCAGATTTAAGATAAAATCTAAAAGAGAATGTGCAATCAAGCACACCATTTTATGCATGTATGAGAAACGTAAAATCTTGTACGATAAACAGAAAATGAGATTGTTTCTCGATAAAAAAAAATGTGTCGTTTTACTTTTAATTCTCTCGGTTTTAACAAAAAATCTACTCACCCACACATTCATAATGAAACGATGATTTTTGAAAATATTTATATACTTACAACAAGTTTTTAAAATATTTTTGATTTTTTCTCGCATATTTGATCAGTGACATTCTCTATGTTTTTCAGATAGTGTACAAAGGAGAGAGAGGTTATTTTTACTCTAACCATGATCAGAATAGATGCTGTACAGCAAGTAAAAATATTAAAAGCCAACCAAATTCGTTATTTGGTAACAAAGGTCAAGGTTTTTAGAATCATTCGGCAATGTTTCTTGACAATACTATTTGTTTCTGGCACGCCTTGAGAGATTAAAAAAAACCCAAAAAAAACACGCTGTTTCACACGAGGAAATTGCAGTGAAAATTTCCCATGAGTAATTTAATCTTATTTTTACAATATTCAGATGTTTCGGACTGAAACATAGCGCATACTTGTTAACTAAGAAATATTTATGAATATTTTATTTATCAATCTAGCTTCTTTGATTTTATCGTTTTCCCAAACAGTCAAAAGATATTGTGTATCTTATATGGAATTTCAGCATGCAGAGTATGCGTCTCTAAATTCAGTCTAAGCCTCAGATAATGCAGATTATCATATTAGTAAACAAGAATTTCATGAGTTATGTATTACCTAAATAAATCGCTTTACCGAGTCATACATGTTTTCATAATTAGATAGTTGCTTAAAATCCAATGCTGACAAAGTAATTTCTAGTACTTGTATTTTTGTCTCAGTCAGACAACGATGATTACATCTTCTATCATACTTTTGGAAAAAAAATTCCAAAATGTATTTTAAAGACCAATATATATCTATATATGTTTCACTATATGCATTTGTGTGTGAGATAGTGTATACACACACCCACACCAACATACATCCACACACACGCATATATATATACATATATATATATATATATATATATATATATATATATATATATATATATACCATAAATCAGTATTTTTAATTTTATGATGTAAAACGGTTTAATTTCCAATCTAGAATTTTATTATATGCAAAACAAAGACTGTATTTCAATAAGTATATTTCTTTGACCTATAGGTTTTCGATTTTTACCTATCTCCTTAGCGGAAGAAATATTAGTAAATAATATAAATGTTTTCTTACGAAATTTGTTAATGTAATCAACATAGAAAATCAAAATAATTTTTTTTTTAAATTGTAATTCATAGTGTAGAAGGAAATTAGATGTTGGTTAAGAATGCAAAGATATTGAGCATTACACCAAAATTCTATAGTACATCTTGAAGTGAGAGTTTTGGAGCAGGGATGTAAACGGGTCAAATGCGTATCTTAATTTCCCAAGGCACAATGTAACAATCCGAAGTAGGAATGCTACCTTGGTTTGTAATTTGGTTAGATTATGTATCCGGTAAATGTTTGATCGTACCAATCCGGTTACGGTGGGTTTTAATCAACATATAATTGTTTTCATATTTTTTTTTATATATATAAATTTAATAATCCACTCCCAGTGCCATATAATGTTTTGACTAAAAACGGAATTCTCGGATACAGCTTGAACAGAAAAGAAATATGGAAAAGAAAAGATAATAATTGCTTTACAAAGACAAGCAAAATTGGCATTTTATTTAATATTCTTAAGGACTGCAAAAATATAGCCTAAACGTTTCCTATTTGAGAAACCTAACATATTAGGCCAATCATTTTAAAGATGATGCGAAAAATTCTGTCACTGTAAACTCAGAACATTAAATTCAGATGTAAAGACGAAGTTGTATTCTAATCCGACGTGTGTGACGTCAGCAGTATCAAGCGGCATCACATCCAACCAGGAACTAAATTGCCGTTCTCTTTCAATTTTTGGCGAACGGCTTATTTTAGCATTAGCGTAACATCAACCGCGTTACATTGCCTCCCGACTTGTTCAAATATTTTTTTCTCTTAGGCATGGGTAAAGGGAATTGGAATAATTACAGGAAGATATGTGATAAAAAACCATAGATCTGCTGCGCAGCCTGCATGTACACTTTAATAAACGCATTCATTCTTGCATCAGTCAAAAAAAAAAACAGCACCCGATATACATAATACTAAACATAGACCATGTAAAATTTACCCACCATTTTAAATGAATTGCCGTCAACTATATTTTATTTCCATAACAATGTATACTGCATCATCTATTTTTACATATCTGATACAGCTTGTTCCAGTCTATATAGACATACAGACAATCACACATACACGCACAAACACATACACACAAATACACTCATACGCAACCACATACACCCACACGCACATACCCATCCACCCCCACAATTACATACATCTCCCATATATATATATATATATATATATATATATATATATATATATATATATATATATATATATATATATATATATTAAGTAATGTGATTGATAATTTAAAATTTAAAACTCAAATTATAATTAAATTGAAAATCCGTTTCATAAGAAGGAACAACAACAAAATCAATTATCTGTACGATCGTTTCGGAAAACAATGCTTTTTACTGTGGTACGTACAATAATTACATATAGTTTTTAATAAGCAAGGTCTCCTCGTCAGCAAATTTTGAAGGGTTTTATTAAATTTAAAAGGCACCATAAATAAACCTAGCATTAAAAGAAAGGCAGATGTATCTGAAAAAAAAACTAATATTGAATTAGCTCTATGATATTTACCTATGGAGCCTATTATATATCTGAATTACAACGAGCACTTTCTTTTTCCTGTATTTTAATTAAACTAGTAATTTCACTGTTACATTGAAATACACTCAGCTCTTTAAACTATAGTTCTAATCTCCTTTAAATTATATATATATATATATATATATATATATATATATATACATATATATATACACACATATATGAATATATATATATAAATATATATATATATATATATATATATATATATATATATATATATATATATATATATATCACTAATACGTCTTGCTTTGATTGATGGGCGTCTGAGGGTTGGTGCCATGGTTTCAAATGATCTTATATAACACTAATGTTGAGACTTAATTCTAAATAGTTTTCATCTGATGTATCTCTTCTCTTTTGGATATAGTGTACGAGTATGGGCATCTACAGTATGGAATACTCGTTTTACACTGTCAAATGTACTTTATGTATTAAGATTAAAGAGAGGAGTGTTAACTTACGTGCCATATTTGGAAAGTATCTCCTTTTGTAGAGATTTCAGATCATTTGAAACCATGCCAGCAGGCGTTGGTCTCCCTTCATCAAGGACAGATTTTTAGGGGAAATTATTATATATTTTTTAATGCATATGAAAAACTAGAAAAATGACTATGATTGTAATATCAATAAACCACTATTATAGCTTTTCAAGTATGATTAAAACGCAAACAACAGTTATAATAACAGGAAAAGATTACTTTAAATGATATGAATAAATCATTGTTTTACACAATGAGGAAGTACTTTTTATATGAATTTAAGGTAAAATAAACATTGACATTATAGCAAATGCAGTAATTAATTGAGTAAACTTTTAACATGAAATTAAAAAAATGGGAGCCCACAATTGCTTAATAAGTAATGATTGAGATCCTGTGCAAATGCTACATAACAAACTGCTCAATTCCGACAATTAGCTTTCGAACGAATGTTTATTTGTAAAATTCCCATCCATAGTCGCCGAGATGCCCAACTTGTAATATTCCACAAAAATAGTGGTAGCGTTATCTTATATATATATATATATATATATATATATATATATATATATATATATATATATATATATATATATATATGTGTGTGTGTGTGTGTGTGTGTGTGTATGTAGTCAAATTGAATGCCCATATATTTGGTTCTATGGAAAGAAACTAAATGAAAATTAGCACGCATTTTTAAGATAACAATATCACCTTAAATTTCGATTTTTCGGTAATTGATTAAAATGAACCTATATTTTCAAACCAATAAAATATACAAAAATGCGCATACATTTGTATATATTTATTATGTATGTTTTATTTTTCCACTTCTGTATGTTCCTTAAACCACTAATGTTCGTATGTGTGCGTTTGTATATATTACAACTATTTATTAAAGAACACGATCCTTAGAATTTAGAATAGGTGAAAGAAAATATTAGACTCTAGCACGAGGGTACTAGTGTTTAACAGTTTGTATTCTACGTTAAAATCTATCGTAAGGCATACTAGTTTCGAACGTATTATTAAAGAGTAAGTTGTTGATATAATAGAATATTGCATTGGGTTATGAATAAAATACATTCGTTTTATTTGCTACGAGAAAAAAAACAAACAGGGCTCTTATCGTTTCCATACTGTTTAAGTAAACGACATCCTAAGAAACATTTAGAATTAAACGGATTATATTTATGGATAGATTTGCGCATGCATTAATAGATTTATATCTGCAAATTAAAAATAAATGTTGCATTTAAACTTGCTATCAATCTGGGATTTTACTCTTCATAAAATATCCCAGGTGTATAATATATATTTCCTGTATATTGCAAAATTATGCGACCGTTCGTTCATATTTTTTAGGATTAATATTTCCATACATACACGCAAATTTCTACTGTTTATTTTTTATAGATTTACTTAATTCGTATTACTGTCAGAATTACTTACCACAATGTTTTATTTTTAATGCAAAGTCTCGTAAACATCGTGTAGAATTATGCATTTGTAGTAGAACACGATGTGATATGATTTTTTAAAATATCATCAAAGTAAATGATATCATAAAAAGGAAATTTTACTTGATTTCATCTATTTTTTTCATTTGTTTTCAACGCAATTTAAATCGTGTAAACTTTAATGTTCTATGTTTATAATATTTCAATATATGTTACTTTTTATTCTCGTGTTATACATATTTTTATGTTTTCACGTATGTCAAAATGCTTTCACAAATTCTGTAATGGTATTCTTAGATCATTCATCAATTCAGCAACATGAAATGAAATTAAACAACCTTCATTTAATCTTATATGTTTGTTCTATTATTGACTAAAATGTGATGTCATATTAACTCGCTTCAATGATATTCCATTTAATCATACATGTTTAAAGAATGCCAGACATAACAGTTAAAAATCGTTAATCCAGTGTAGTCAACGCACCATTCAATCATCGCAAAATGAAACGCGCAAATGTTTACTAACGGATTTTTTTCTTTACAAGTTAAAAACATCGGCAGAAAGAAGAAGCATTAATTTTTTCATGAAGGCATATTCTACATTGATCGTCTAGGTCTCTACATGTCTTTGCTTGTCTCATTGTTTTCTATTCGACTACCTGTGAACGTCCGCTTTCTTTGAGTTCCCAGTATTTATTTACTAGTGTTGTTTTCATTCAGTGTTTTTTTTTTATTTTGAACGCACTTCTGTGGTAATAATATCGGGTGTTCTAATCTAAGAAAGGCATATCTACGTAAAATTTCCTGTTATTTTCGTTTCCTCTCGCAAATATTGTAACCTAGTAGACTATGTTTTTGGTTAGATATTTATTTTGAAGTGGCAAACTGTGCGGGATCTATACATTTATTTATCGTGTTCATTATAAGTAGTTGTATACTTAGTTCTACAATGGTTGTCGTTGTCCGGAGTTGATATAATATTATTATTATTATTATTATTGTTGTTGTTGTTGTTGTTGTTGTTGTTGTTTCTACTAGTTACATATGTGTTTTTGTGTTAGTTTCATTTTAGTCATGATGCCCATTTTTATTGTTTATTTTTTATTGTTTTTATTGTTTTATTTACTATTTTGTTATTACTTCTCTTAATTTTCGCAGCTGCTGTATGCCTATTTAGATATTTTTATGCAAAATTATGTGTAAGGTATTGGGTTCGGGGAATTGCTTTTCGATGATACCTATACATTTCTTGCCAAGTTTTGTTTTTAACATTTGGTTGTATGGCGCGGTATACCAGATTATATTTCTTTTTCTTAATGTAGAGACCTAGACTACCCATGCAGATTATGTCTCATGAATACGTTGCTATCATATAATTAAAGTATCCCAACATCCCTTAAACCGTAAGAGAGAAATAGCGAACAGGATAAGCTATACTCTAGGATAGGGGTACAAAATAATTTTAAAATTAACTGTAACAATAACAATAAATAAAATAAACATACATATAATAAATTATCATATATACATATAAATTATTATAATATTAATGTTATATATATATATATATATATATATATATATATATATATATATATATATATAAAGAAAACACATTCACCTTGATCTTGAGCGTGTGGTACAGTGAGGAGGAGGTGGTTTGTTTCATGTAATGCATCTGAAACCAAACTCCTATCTTTACATCATCGATCCCAATCTGGTATAAATGTGTGGCTCTCGTCTAGGGGAGCTCCATGTTTTGACAAGCTTCTGGGATTGACTTTGACATATGACCTGAAATGGAATACACATATCAAGTGTGTGTGTGTGTGTCTGTATGTATATGCATATATACACTCACAGACAACATATATATATATATGTATATTGTTATATATTAATATATATATATATATGGATGCGTGTCTATATATATAGGTATATATATATATATATATATATATATATATATATATACCTATATATATGTGTGTGTATATTTATATATATATATATATGTATATATACTTATAAATATATATGTGTATATATATTTGTGAATATATGTGTGTGTGTGTTCCTACTTTTACTCTTTCTATTATAACATTGCAATCGGGGATTTCAGCATATGTCAATTTCATTGTATATTTTCCCGCCTGTCGTTTTAATTAATTCCACATATAAATTATATATAACACGTTTCTGTAAAGCTTCCTTCGACTGAAGTGCATTAATCTTTATTGTGAGGATCTATTATTTTCATCTGTTAATGTCTTATGACATCATCATGTTATTATTCAATTATACTTTTCCATGAAGACAGTTTAATGTTTTGTCTATATTTTACATTGGGATCACCACTTATCAAGGACCGGAAGCCACTCGTGGAAGTGTTATTTTGTGTACAATAATCAATGTGATAATATCGTAGTAATAGTTGGTATTTAGTAAAGTGTCCTACTGAAGGGGGCGATTAATCAGGATTTTTTTCTGTTGGACTTTAAACCATCAGCGTTGTAGCCAGGTCGGAAACAGGCAAACGGAAGAGAATTGCACAGGCGTGCACTTCGCAGAACAAAGGTATGTTCGTGGAGTCTACGTTTTGATTTACGCACAGATAAAGGTGGAGGAAATTACTGACAGTGGTTTTAGCTAGACGGGTGTTTATCATAACCGATTGGCGATGGGGGCAGAGATTAGAGCTCGGACGAGCACTTGCAATGAAAATCACGATTAAACAAAGACAGACTCGTAGAGAGGTTGCAGGGAAGAAGATATATATATATATATATATATATATATATATATATATATATATATATATATATATATATATATATATATAAATGAATGTAGCAGGAGTGTGTATAGCAGGATATAAATGCTATCGTTAATAGATTTTATATCATATTAATAAGCTTATAAATCTGAGGCCCATATACACTTTTACAGTTTAATGTATAGCTAAAATTAGAAAAACTTTCTCTTAAATATAATACTTTCTCTAGTTATAATATATCAAACTTTATTTTCTTGACATTTTCATAGACTGTACAGTAAATTATCTGTTAAAATTACGTTTTTAAACCAATAGAAGGAAAGAAAAGTAATTCATTGGTACACTAAATTTAAATAATTAAAAAACAATATACTCACTACTTACACAGTATCCTCCAAAATCTCATTGGTTGTGATCTACGTATTCGGACATTAGTGAATGAGCAAATGATCATACTTAAACGAAAATAGATTTACACTAACATGCCTTCCCTGGGTAAATTATTACATATTAAAAACACCGATTACAAACTTCGGAATCTCGAAAAAAAACATCGTACTTCATTTAAATTATTACAAGTATCACTTTTCCTTAATACCTCATGACATCAGTTATTGCTTATTCGTCGTGAAGTTTTACCAAACAGATATTGGAGTTGTAGATTCTCCTTGCTGTTTTCTTTTATGTCATTTTCAGTAGCACATTATTATTATTCATATTTTATGGCAGGATTATATTACAGTGACCAATTCTTCTTCTTCTTCTTCTTCTTCTTATTATTATTATTATTATTATTGTTATTTTTTTTTTCTTTAGTAAAAAAAAGATTACAATACAGTAATTTGATTTTACTAAACGGTTATTGGGGACGCTGTAAAACACACACATTAAGTATACGTTTTTTTTACGCGTTGCCGATTCGACTTTTTAGTTTACAAGTTTGTTTATCTCATAAATGCTTCACAAAAATGTAAATGGTTAAAATTAAGTAATGTTCTCATTCCAAATGTTCAGATGTGTGTAACAGTTACTTTAATTTAAACGTTTTACTTTATTAATAAATACACCGCAATAGTATTTATTGTTTAATAGACTATGTACGGAGTGGATTCTCTTTCGTTTTATTTTGTTTTTTAATTTCCAAGTCGATTCATAAGTTTGCATGTCTGTTTCTATACAAAAGCTATACGTTGATGGGATTACATCACGCTTTTATTATACATGTGGGAATGTGATTGCAGTTTGCTTTAAATTAACAAATAAAAAGAGGTCAATATCTGGATACCCTTTACCTACAAGCAATCATTAAAGCTTACCTTTTTTATAGGATTTCATAGGTGCTGAAAACAAAATTAAAGTTTTGACTTCCGGTAACAATGTAGTTTGAAATATATGAAGGAATGCAAATTTAAAAAAGGTTTTTCGAGGGTGCGGAAAACGAAAAAAAAATGTGTAAAATTACGGCAATCAAGTAGTTTCGAAAATATTTATTAAAAATGTTAGTTGAAAAAAATATGGTGTTCACTTGTATAGTTAATGTACGTTAGCTAGCATTTTATTGTCAGCGGTTGTTGGGGGGTGTCAGCACGCTATGAAAAAAATTACACGTAAAACGCGAACCCACTATTTCTGACGGGGGACTAGCAGGCATTAATAATTGATTTGACGTGCATCAAACTTAAACAAATAAACTGGGGGTTCGTTACGGTCTGTGTACCCTCCCACTCACACATAAAAATGTGGTCATTAAGTGTGTGCTCATTTCGCGTTATATTATTATGGGAAAGTGATCCCCGAATTTTTAAAAACTAACATTTATTTAGATCTTTAAATCTACTCATATGATTGATTTTTTTACGTTGTGTAGGTTTTCGCACCCCCCCGAAAACCTAGGAATATTGTAATTTTAAAAGAGTTTTCGAGGGTGGAAACATTCTTCATATTTACCAAAAAGAAATAATGCAAGATGAAGTTTTACAATGTGAAAACATGTAGAGCTGTACAAAAAATACATAAGCATCAAATTGTAAAATATATATTTTGAGAGGATGCATATGATGTCAGCGCGATACGATACCGCAAAGTTTAAATATGTTTTTCAGGCGTAATTCATGTTTTACGGTATTTTTTTTTTTTACATTGTAAGGCTGAAGCAGCGAGTAGTTACTAAACGACCTCATTATGTACGGTGTAGATATCAGAATATTAACATTATTGTTTCAGCTTTTCGCATGATTACATTTTCAATAATAATCCAATACAAGTTATCAATAATAACCCAATAAAAGTTTATGAACCAGATTCATCATTGTTTTTTATTTAACTAAATCGTTTTTCTTTATAATGTTTACTGATACCGCTTAATAAAAACGGCTACTCTCTTAAATAGTGATTACATTTATATTTGGTTACGTACCTGTGATTCCAGCACTTTAGTTCTCTTTAACGGAGACAGGGTTTCATATTTATTTTTGTAACCAGAACTTTAGAGTTGCCAACTAAAAACCCTTGACCTGAAATTTACAAAGAATCCTAGACTGAAAAATTCCTTTAACCTTCAAGCAAATTCTTTGGTAACCCTACTTCCTGGCAAAAAAAATGGGTGTCTATTCCCAAATCAATTTTAACCATGAGGAGGTTAGAGGTTGGAGTTTGGCAAACGACAAAAAGAACACACAGCCGTAGTTTTACATTTTTACGTCAGGGGGCATGTTTCCACGGGGCACCGCCGATTAACACGTCCTTCTAGTTTACTTATTTAATAACGTAACTTTTCTGAATTATTTTTAGATGAGGATTAATTACTTTCATCTTTCCCGACTGCTGGTCTACTCTTGAGAGTTATTGGCATTTTCATTCCGGACCTGTGGCGCAGTTACTAGAATTAATATCCAGATCATCTATAGCAGCTATAGGTTTAAGATTTCATACAAAAATACAATTAAGAATTACTTACGCAATCCTAGCTTCCGAATAATGAACACACTACGGTAGTAGATTTATCTAAGGATTCCGTTTTAAATGCCGTTCATATTCTCGTGTTTGACCAGAACTCCAAAAGATAAAACTAAAAGATTCGGAGTTTGCATCGACTAAAACGTTGTGTAAATAATATTAATGGTAAAAATCTCTGAAATAACGATGAAAATGGCAGATAAACCAAATACATATCATGAGTTTTTTTTTATATAATATAAAGATGAATGTCAGTTATAATTGTATACATAATTGATTTAAAATTTCATTATATATATATATATATGTATATATATATATACATATATTGCATAGTGAGACACGCATTATAAATAATGTTTTGTCTCAAAAAATTATCCCAGCGATAAATGACATAAGACGTGAAGATATCAATAAAATACTATATCTATGCAGAATCTGTTAAAACAGAAACCCCGGAGTTATTTCCATCGAACTAGGAGATTGAATCAATTTTTCGATTAATTCCGTCCAAAATCCCTTATAATGATTTTTGGTTAATGTATTCGTTTTTCGCTGCTTTTCAAAGTTTTGTCAACTCGTCGTCCGGTCATCTTTCCTCCGGGCAATACATTATGGTTCAACTATTCGACTGCATTCTGTGGGATTAGCAGAATTAGTCGTTGTCAAGTCCTGTGTTTTATATTCCATTATTTATGATCTTGCGCCTCTTAAATAATTGGCACGCGAAAATGCGATCGAACAATGTGTATGATAAATCTCTGCGACAAACAAGTATCTGAACACAAATAAAACGCATTAGTTTCGAAATATCCTCTCGTAAATTCCTCTTTTATAATACTATGAAAATCATTCATTCCACAGCCGTAAAAGTATGCTGTGTGTATTTTTTATATTTTGCATATGTTACCTCATTTTTGTAATGGAATCACAATTGTGTGTGCGTATATATATATATATATATATATATATATATATATATATATATATATATATATATATATATATATATATATATATATAAGTAGTAAGTTATAGGAATATATATGCCAATTAAGCTACACAAAATATTCCGCGTTTCATCCACACAAAGCTTCGTTAAACTAAAGCGTCACGAATCCTAGGGTGGAAGAACACCGGAATAATCTGTGCACCTTAAGTATCATATATATTTCATAACTTACTACCTAGCTCAATCGATGTATTGAGCACTATTGAAGTAAATACTTAAAATTTACGCATAAAATCCTACTTTCCTATATCAATTCATGTGATTAAATGAAGTATATATATATATATATATATATATATATATATATATATATATATATATATATATATATATATATACGAGCACAACCCCTTAGAAGTGGATTGGACATACACACACCGCATTGATATTCGGCAATCATAACCACTGGACCATGGATCGTTGCTCGCTCGTTAATGTCTCATCAAATGTATATCAATATATATATATATATATATATATATATATATATATATATATATATATATATATATAGATAGATAGATAGATAGATAGATAGATACATACATACATACATACATACATATATTTGTATTTCTGTTTATGTAATGATTGTGGAATTGTTATCCGAAACCACATAGAGTAGGTTGATCAAAATAAGGTGGGAAGTTTGAGATATATCCATATATATCCACCGTGATTCTGATAGAAATTTAATAGCACATGATAATAAGCTATAGATTATAAACTTCAGACTTCAGCGAATTAACTAGTATAGGAAACAATAATATATATATATATATATATATATATATATATATATATATATATACATATATATATATATATATATATATATGTGTGTGGGTGTGTGTGTGTGTACGTTAGTGTATTTAAGCAGAATTCCTTAATTCAGGCAAACATTATAAAAAACAACAGAGATACCTTGCTTAATGATTGTTTTTTTTTATCATTTTTTCGATCTTTCGTAAGATTTTTTTAACTTCAAGATGGAAGGTATTTACAAATGTTCCATGGTTCACACAAGCGCGTTCGATTCTTTCTTGAATCATCATCAGGTGGAGATAAAATATTAAAAATATGAGTGAAATATATAGTTACAAATAATTAAAAGAGTCAATCAAAGTCGATTAAAATATACATTTACGAGTGATAAAACACTGGATTAAAAATTAGGAAGATAAAAGGCAATGTTAGTAAAACCAGTCGTATACTGGTTATGCTAAACATTTCAGCACATTATTGCTACTTTCAAAATTACTGCTATTTATAGATGGTTCTGGGTTTTTTAAATAGCATTAATTTTGAAAGTAGCAATAATGTGCTGAAATGTTTTGCATGACCAGTATACTAACATTAGCTTTTATCATCCTACTTTTTTTCCTTCTAATTTTTATGTACACATTTAAACATTATGTTAAAAGTTCAGGCTAACATCTATATTTATGAGATTTACAAAAAAAGTCGATACAGAGTATCAGAAACATACAAAAAATCTTCATGTTTAATTGATTATGTTTCCTCATATATATCACTAATTTGACCTGGGAAAATCTATTTATATATTACAATTTTTTTACATGCATGAACACATGGAGCCAAACCATGCTTTAATAAAAAGAGAAAAATGTTTTACGTTTATCCATATGCATATATATATACATATATACACATATATATACATATATATATACATATATACATATATGTATATGTTAATATATATATATATATATAGATAGATAGATAGATATGTATGTGTGTGCGTGTGTGTGGGTGTGTGTAAAAATTTTCAGTTATAAAAAACTATACTCGTTGCATACTGATGATTTTATTTTTAGTCCTTCTACAAAATTTTTCTGGGAAAATAAAAAAAATATTAAAAGTATTTATTTTACCCGGACATTTACAGCTTCTTAGAAATAAGCATCGCCAGAAAAAACAAATTAACAGAAATGTAAGAAGAGAAGCACGTAATTTCCAAAATGGCTGCGAAAATACTGTTTTTTCTCGGACAGGAGAGAGAATCTCATTGAATAAGATTCACAGAATCGATCAGAATTATAGCTACAATATGAGTATAGTATTTATTTTTTCATACATAACATTATTAATTTTAGGCTAATAATCTGTTATGATAACTTCATACAAATAAAATAAATAACCTAAGTGATTAATCTCAAAATAAATGGAAGATCTCAATAATGGCATATCTCGCCTGTAAAAGAATACAGATCAAATATCAAAATATTATAAACCATTGCGTTTTTATTTGTATGAGAATACTATAATATTTTTACTGTCTCAGTATATACATGTGGTTAAATGAGGAAATATTATTTCATGATTCAACATCGAAAAATTAATTTCCAGTGTCTATAATTAGAAAAACATTTCTAAGACACCATATTTCCACGGCAAGTATATTAAACCAGGATATATAGTATAACATAATAAGTATATAATTTAAAAAATATGGATGAAAGTAACTGAATTTGTTCATAACAATGATCAATACGGTTATTTTATTATATCTAAAACGAGCGCAATGCAATATGAGTAAGCATATTTCTTTTTGGAAGTAGAAGTGTACAGTTGTTTGCTCGCAAATTTTCAGGAATAATCATTAGATTATCCGGCGTCAATTGATTATTTGGTGAATGATGTGAAACACAGAATATCCTGTCTATGTTTGCGGGCTAAATTATTGAAACAATAGACAAAGTGAATGTGTGTTATTCTTCAGTTTTGGTTTAATATGCGCGCGGTATTTCTACCAAAAGTGTGAATCGGTTTCTCCATAGAGTAATAAAAATTATCATTATATATCTGGAAAATATCGCCGCATTTCATTCAATGCTTCGTGTCTAATAAAATATCCTCTTATATACTTTAATGAGATTTGTTAAAGTGTTACACATTTTTTACATATATTATATATTCTACAAGCAGTAGATTTCTATACATGTATGATAGAAAAAGAGTTATATGACAGTCATGCATATTTACGATTCGTTAATTTTTAAATATTAATGCGTTAATATTTAAATATTACTCAGCAGTATATAATTTATTAATCCCCGGTAAGTATATATATAGTAGAGGTCGGTTATCACCATCTAAGTACAGGTTGGTAAGTGTACTATGCATCATGAGTTAGTTGCGGAAATGTGTGGTAAATATATAAATTATCAATCGCCCCGAAAAAAAAAACTTGCTTGGCATCAAGTAATATAGTTCCCGTCCCTAGAATACAACACTGATATACTGACTGTAAATTCAAGACGGATATTTGAATCAATCAATTGGCAACGCTTAGCTAAATAAATATTTCTGGACTTGCCAAACTCACTTGACAAGTTTTGACAAAAATGTCTATTTCACAAGATCTCCAGATATGAAGCTTTTTCTCATTAATTTAATCATTCCTCTCTAGCAGGCTTACACAAGTAGTCATCTTTAGAGAACTCCAAAACTCAAAATAGCAACGCTGGTTTTATTCAGGTGTATATCCCAGATCCGACTGTCCTCGTAATATAAACTATTGATCAGCTAAATCACAGTCTAAGATCATTTATGGGCATATATGTCTATGGCACTTCCAAAGACCAGCCGCTAACTCATCAATTAAATGTTGCATTCGTGTGTGTATTTTACAAATACTTAAATTAAATATGCGCATACTGCCTCTTAGCACTTCTACCATCTCGATGTTAATATTTCCGAAGAACCCGACCAGAAGCATAATCCAAAACATTCACGGTAGGGCGCCAGACATAACGGAAAGCTTTTTTTCTCAAACGTTTATTCAACTCGAACTGACAGATTTGGAAACTTCCTTCACGGCTATTGCTTGCACGACTGTACTGAAATGCAGCAGCTGAAGCCACATAAAGCTTTCCCCCCAATTTTGCCGAAGTTGTGGGTCTGGCATTTCTTTTAAGCTTTGTACACTTTCACCTTTCGCTTTAGTATGTGCAAAAATGTTCAATAGGTTCAAATCTGGAAACATGCTTGCCAATCCATTTGCATCAGCTTCCTCAGTAAAGCAGGGGTCCTTTGACGGTGTGTTTAGAGTCACTTTCATTCTGAAATGCTGACCAGTGACTACGTTTGTGAAGGAAAATATCGTTTTCTGCTGCAGTATTTCACGGTATATGTTGTAGTTTATATTATTCCCATTGAAATGCCATTTTGCAACACTTGTAGCACTCATACAACCGCAGGACATGCACACACCCCTACATGTTTAAGGACAGACATACATTTTTACTACTCTCATAGTCGTCGCCACACATGCTTGAAATGATCAAAAGAATAAAATAAAATTTTCATCTCGCTATTATGGGTTTAGTTCTTCACCTGCTTTGTTGACATGTCTTCCGCGAACTGTTTTCATCTTTCTTGTATATCGGCTTCAGAAAAGGCTTTCACCTGTGTTTACAACAATGCACACCGATTTTATGTAGATAGCAGTGTGGTGCGTGAGGACTGACCGCCAACCTCTTCAATCTCGATAGCAATGCTTCCAGGACTTCTGCCCCAAGTTTATAAGAAAGCATTGGGACCGGACGCTCAACACGGGCGATCAATTTTATGACGACTGACGTAAGGCCAGTTCTACATGTACCCTGTACTTTTAGTGCACTTATAGATCTTTTACCATCGTTCTGCAGATCAGTTTCGTAATTAGTAATATTGAGGTAGCTTTGTTCAAACTAATTTAGCTTTACAGTACATATTTTAATATCTTCAGAGAGTTATTTGTCATGTATTCAATGCTGCAACTTTCAGTTACCAGTATAAGAATGCCTGAAAACTACACCACAAATTAAACGCACCTACTTTCTATGAACTCAATTGGTTTAGTAGCAATAATGAGTTACATGCAATTTTTGAGGAAACAGATAAACAATATATCATTTACACTTTAAGGGGGGTAGTTTCTTAGGGATGTACTCCAGATTTGTTAGCAAGGCCTTTTGTTTCTTGTTATATTGAGGGTAAAATAAATTGCCTCTGTCATATAAGCAACCGGCAGGCTGCTTTTAACTGGGTCAATTTGTCAGCTTGTTTATGTTGTCTAATGAAAAGGTATACTAAAACATCTGCAGTATTATGAGGTGTGTAGTCACTTTTGGGATACATTGTATATTCGCAGAGTGATTAGAATAATTATTTTAATTTAGAGTTTAATAGTTGTTTAATTTTTAAAACTAATACATGTGCATATATATATATATATACATACACACACACACACATATATATATATATATATATGTGTGTGTGTATTACTTTTAAAATGTAAACAAAATATTAAACTATAAATTAAAATAAGTATTCCAATCACACGAAATAAACTACAATATATTTTGCACATTGACCGTATTTATTAACGAGGGCAATATTTACTAGAGCTGTGTATCAGAGAAATCAAAATAAACCAATGTAAATTTGGCAAATTAAAAATACAAAGTTTTTGAAATATGTTTCTCTTAGTAAAGGGACATTATTAGATTAGTTTTATTTCGAAAAACCTTTTGTTTATAGGGGAAAAATAATGTTTTAAAGCAGAATACACACTTTTTATTTCTTTTTTTTATGAAAACAAAAAAAAACAGCAATATATAGTATTTAGAAACACATTATTAGCAATCATTCCGAAACGCGTAGGAACTGCACGTTAAAACACAATAAATACATTTGAAAAATGCTAATCCATATTAGAGAACAAGATAGGAATACCTATCGAAATAAGTGGCAAAATAGAAAAAAATAGGTATTGTATTAATCGAATCTATAAATAAATATAGACTCTTTCAGATAACCGGCTAAATATTTTAAATATTTTTATATCCATACTTTAAATAAGAATACAGCAAGAAACACGGCATTTTGGGTGAAATCCAAGGAGTTTGTTTACAAATGAACACATGTGAAATAAGACTTGACCTATTTCCTTATTTCTCTTCCTGGCATTTCTTTGTCTCTCAGTCACGTGAGAGGGTCAATATATCTACAGTTTATTTAATCTATGAAAAACACAAGAAAGGTTATGGGGCAATAGATTATTATTCCATGTCTTACCTATATCAAACGGAAATACTCAGCCCCCTAGGTAATCCTCAACCGTAAGGTGTTACCAACGCATCTTTCGATAATGATTCTAGTGAAATACCTTATGATTATACATTTCAAAGAAAAATAAAATAAAGAGGTGCCCTTTCAACCTAGAACGGGACGAAAACCAAACGCCAATGGTAAATACCATCAAATGATTATTATAATAGTGAGTATTCAAATTAAGTATATATTATTAAATTTATATATATATATATATATATATATATATATTTATATATATATAAATATATATATATATATATATATATCAACTTTTTCTATCAAAAATATTATGAACTCTAGTAAGAAATTAAATATTTAATTTAATTGTAATATATATATATATATATATATATATATATATATATATATATATATATATATATATTGCAGTCTTTAATGAAGACATGTGTTAAATATTCTAAACAAGACGCTTTATTCAATTTTGTATAAGTGATTTTATGAAATTTGATTTAGTGGCGTCATGCAAATTGCACAAAATTACTTGAAGTAGGTTCTATATTAATGGTAATTACGAACACCGTGGTAGATAGCGCTCAAAAAGGATTTGCGCTAGGACAAGATGAGCTAGATAAAAAAAAAAACATGAACGGGCAGAGCTAAAACAATACTATGAGGAAGGACAATTTTTTTTCCTCACCTCTATTTCTTAATTTTCTTAAAATAAACATCTCATGTACAAATGTTTTTGAAATAGCTAATCTTAAAACTGGCATAGCTATGATCTTTTATTGTATTTGTAATTAAAATAGAATATCATTTGGTTTGAATGCACTAATTTATTGGTTTTAAATTGCCTTAGTCCACAGACCCACAGGTTGTTCTACAACAAAGGATCGTTCTTTTTAACAAACACAATTTATTTAGAAATAACTACTTCAATACAATTTCTCAAATAATCTATGATAAAAATATCATAAAGTTACAATAAATATAGGCCGTAGAATGTATACATTTTTTTGAAAATAATATGTATCTCTGGATACGCAAGAAGAAATAATTTAAGAAAACAAGTCGATAAAGATGTATTTCCAACGAAGCCAATCGATATAAAAAAAATCCAGATAATAAGCACTATCATCGATACATCTATTTAACATAGATAAAGTAGAAATAAAGCCACTGATCATACAAATCCGTTGAGAAGAGAAAAACAGAAATGTGACCTATCAGGAAAACATTGCACAACTACAAAGAACAACTTACGAAACAAAAACAAAAAAACGTGTGTAAATATACTGTGTTCAAAAGAATATATGAATATTAAAGACCCGCATTAAATAAACAAGAATGTGCAGACAAAATACAATTAAATAAAAAAAAAACTCTGTTGTGAAGCGATTGTATACAATTGACCGGAAGAAAAAGCAACAAAACACAAACAAGTGAAAAATAACATGAGCAAATAATAAAAGATAACTATATATCTATATTAGTATGCATATGCATTGCATATGTTACCATTTATTGATATTATTGTAATAAATATCACACACCTATCCGTACATATATCTATGGAAATATTAAATGGCTTAATGCTACTGTGAAATTCCCAGTGTAAATTTTTTCACAACATCAGTAAATCTCATAATCTACTGTATTAATAGGACGTCATTTCTCTTATGGCGGCCAAAAGGCTGGCAAATTAATACGCAACTATATTCATCTTCCTGTTTCCTGTCTGTGTGCGTCTCTCTCTACAGAGATATATAAAAAGATAGATATACGTGCGTAATCATTTGTAATATTTTTTATAATATTTGTTCTATTTGTTTATAATATATATTATAATATTATTTGTAATATTTGTTTATAATATTTGTAATATTTGTGTATAATATATATATATATAATATATATATATATATGTATACAAAGAAATATGACAAAAAATTACGCACATATATCTATCTATCTATCTATAACTGCAGAGAGAGAGAGAGACAGACAGGCAGACGGACAGAAAGATGAATATATTTGCGTATTAATTTGCCAGACTTTTTAAAGCCGTATCAGAAATAATGTCTTATTAATACAGTAGATTATGTGATTTACTGATGTTGTGTAAAAAAAATCACACTTGGAATTTCATATATATATATATATATATATATATATATATATATATATATATATATATATATATATATATATATATACTTGTGGCCGATATTATTCATACCCCCCTTGAAAATTGAGTTTATTAGGTGTAACTTTGTAAGAATTTATTGTTTACGTCCATATTGATACATATTCTTAATACACCTCTTCTGATCATTTTCGTCATTTTAAAATCTCGGGATAATTGTAATAAAAGAAATATACAGCTATTTATAAAATCTGCAATGTTCAAAAATAATCATACCCCCTTATTTTTTCAGTATAAATCGAGTTTCTGACTGTTTGTTTCCTGTTTGGTTCTTGTTTTGAATGCTTTTATACAATCTGTGATTAATTTCATTTCGTTTTTTGCATTTTTCAGAAATTAAAATGATATCAACTGAAAACCAATAAAAGAATAAAAATTATTAGAATGGGGAAGTAAAAGAGCTGAGTAATTATCTTAGGACTAAAATTGTGAATTCACATAAGGATGGTTTAGGTTACAAGTCAATTTCCAAGAAATTTGAGGTCCCTATAGCAACAGTACCGAGCATCATCAAAAAATTCCAGAGCCACCACACAACAAACAACTTGATTGGTAGAGGAAGGAAAAGGAAACTGTCTGCTAGAGCCACCAGGAATATTGTAAGAAGTGTTAATGCAAATCCAACCACCACTACTAAGGACATTTTAGAAAATCTGGAGTCTTCTGGCATAAAAATATGAAGGCAAACATTGCAAAGGACTCTGCATGAAAATGGTCTGAAAGGAAGAAGACCAAGAAGGACTCCGTTGCACACCGAAAAACACCTTGCAGCACGTCTAAAGTTTGCTAGGACCCATGTGAATTCTCTAGAGTCCGTTTTCTCAAGTATTTTGTGGACTGACGAAACAAAAATTGAATTGTTTGGCCATATGGATGCTTCTTACGTTTGGAGGAAGAAAGGAGAAGCTTAAAACCCAAAGAACACCATACCCACGGTGAAACATGGTGGTGGTAGCCTAATGTTTTGGGGCTCCTTTTCGGCTAGTCGTCCAGGTAGTTTGGTCAAGATAGATTGAACCATGAAGAAGGAGCAATATTTGGAGATACTCCAGAAAAACATTAGACAGGATGCGGAGAAGCTCCATTTAGGACCAAATTGGGTCCTTCAACAGGATAATGATCCAAAACATACTGCCAAAATAGTCAAGAAATGGTTTGAGGATAATCAAATTAATGTTTTGGAATGACCTAGCCAGAGTCATGACCTGAACCCTATCGAAAACCTCTGGCACATAATGAAAACTGACGTTAAAAAGCGGAAACTTAGAAACTTGAGGGATTTGGAGAACTACTGCATTGAAGAATGGTAAAAAATCAGTGTTGATGCGTGTAAAAACCTTGTTGATAAATATCCAAAACGGTTACAGGCAGTTATTAAGAATAAAAGGCATGATATTGACTTTTAGTAAGAGAGGTATGAATAATTTTGAACTAGTGCCATTATTGTTTTTCTTTGTATAATGTTTCAAACTTGCATAATTTATTTATTTGTTGAGTTTAAATTAAATGCTTATGCTTGATTTATTGTTTGAAATCCCTTTAATATTGTCTACATTCTGGTTTGAGCAATATTCTTATAGACATCTCAAAGATCCTTGGGGTATGAATAATATCGGGCACAAGTGTATATATATATATATATATATATATATATATATATATATATATATATATATATATATATATATATATATAAATGAGCAAGATGCATAGGGATAGATATGTATACACGTATAATCATGCGAAAATTAAATTTAAACAGTGTAAAATAAAATTAGAAAGCAATGTTTCGATAAGATATGAATATAAAAACGAAATACCGTTCCTTATGTTATGGAGTAAAGTAAAATTGCTTTAATTTCTAACATTTCTTTTTTGGAACAAACGAAGTTCTAAAGTGTATATGTGTCTTCCGTATCGAAAAATTACTTTGTTGTAAATTTTAATTTATAGAGATATTAATCTAATTCTAATAATAATGTATTGTTTGTTTCGAATATTGAAATGTTTAATCCAAGAGAAGTGCCATATCTATCTATCTATCTATCTATCTATCAATCTATCAATCTGTCTATCTCTCTATATCTCTCTCACATTATATATATATATATGTATATATATATATATATATATATATATATATGTATATATATATATATATATATATATATATATATATATATATATATATATATATATATTCCAATATCTAGCAGTTCCGGGGAAGAAACTGCTGGAGTAGAAGGTTTTCTTACATCTAGGGATCACAAATATAAAGGTGGCGGGATGATCCTGCTTGTCTGGTTAGTCGCGGGTATTTACGTCGAGGGGTTACAAATGCTTGCAGTTCGTCGGGCATTCACCATTAAAGTACTTGTAGAACAGGCAGAAGGATCCTACTTGCCGTCGATGGGACAGAGGCTGAAGCTTAGATGACACTTCAATACCTATCAGGTTGGCTAATCTCTTTGGTCTAGCACTGAGAGTAGTAGCAGATGTGCCAACCCAAATATGACAACAATACCCCATACATGGGGGAATGGTTGCCTTATAGAGGTACATGATACGTTCGGGCGTTAATAGCTTCCTAACATTGTTGATAGAACCTACCTTCTTCGCAGCCGTCTTGACAATGCTCTTAATGTAATTGTTCCAACACATTTTTTTATTGTGAACGGTAGGCCGACGAGTCTTTGTTCATTGCTATTGATGGTAGAGAAGGTGCCTTGTAGTTATTGAAGGACACAAGTTCAGTCATGGCAGCATTCAATGTGGCTATCCTCTTGTGTCCCCATTCCACTACATATTGGTGGGCATTCTCTAGTGAGTCTGCCATTTTTTTTTAGATATGTGTTCATTTGTTTTCCTGTCGTGTATATTATAGAGCATAGCGTCATAGGCATATATACCTATCGCACGGACAATTTTGTCAGGGGGGCATGTATTAGGAATAATAGTGGTCCAGATATAGATCCCTGAATCACCCCCGCATGTATATCATATTGTTTAGATGCATGACTGTAGAGCAAAATTTGGATTTTCTCTTATCCAAGAAGGGTGTAATTATGATTTTGATAAGTGCTGATAATGATAAGTATGATCTGATTTTCCTGAGAAGACCTTCATGCAATACCCTGCAAATGCCTCAGATATCTCTAGAGCTACCGCTCTACCTTCCCCTGCCTTGTTCAGAGAATTGTATATATGTTCAGAAATTACAGTAAGGATGTGTGCTATGGAACGGGTTTGTCTGAATTCACATTGTTGGTCGGTAAGAAGTTTGGCATCTGTAAGGTGCTTGACTAGAGCTTGGTTAATTATGGACTCAAATATTTTGCCAAAAGTTGGAGGTAGAAAATGTGGCGGTAATTTATTGGGCCAGTTCGTTCGCCAGAATTATTGTAAACAGGTACAACAAAAGCAGTTTTCCAGTTGGCATGAAAGCAAGAGCCATTGATGTATTTGTTATAAAGTTTTGAGAGAACTGTACCTACTTCGCCTGAGAACTTTTTTTAATAGAACATCCAGGAAGAGATCAGTCCCACATGCTTTTGAAGTGTCAAGACTTTTTATGATAGCATTCACCTCAGAAGGGCTAACTTTCAGATCCTCTATGTAGCGTCTGTCCGTAAAGGAAAGGCAAGGGGCGGTGTGGTTAGCAGGGACCAGTGTGAAAGGTCAACATAAAAGTTTTGTACTTTAAAGTTAATTGTGCCCCGTGGATGATCGTACGAGCATAATGAAATATTAAAATATGAATAAACTGGATAATTTTAGAAAAAAAAAGCAAACTCGCTTCTTTCACATACAGACGTGCTGAAAGTCATACGTGTACGTTTAATTCATATATAAGTCTCAAAGCTGACATATGTGACACTGCACTTATCGGAGTGATTCATGATAATTCCATTAGAAGCAAATACATGCAGCGCAATAATGATTTGGAGCATACTAGATCCAATCACACCAGAAAATAACGACAGTTTAAAATACTTCAACAAATGCAAGTTATGTAAAAAAATCAACATTTTTTAGTATAACTATTGCGTGTACTGACAAATGCAAAGTAAGGTTGTAGAGCAAAATGTATTGCTTTAACAAAATATGTGGATATTTAAATACTTAACCGTCGAACATTCCAAAATAGGTTTAATGCGGTAATACGTGGTGGTTTTAAAAATAAACATCCATACACACCCTAAAACATTCGAGCCGTACAGGACAACCATCGGTAGCATAAAAACGAACACTCTTTTAAGCAACTTTTCAAATAAGCGTCGGATGGGACGGAAAAGTAAAATGCCATACGTGTTCTTTGTCGAAATCGTACATTGTGATGAAGTTGAGATGCTCAGAAATACTTGTTAATTAGAAGAAATCAACTGTACTAATGATATATTTCAGCCATAATAGAGAATATTGTGTAGAAACGGGTTAATAAACACCCATGGGAAGTTATACAGTTATTACAAATACACGTAGCCCGATTACAAACCAGAATATTAGTTGGGAATTAATAGTGCAGTACTTAACTACTATAAACTTGCATCGCACGTCAAATAACAGTAAGGCAAACTCAGCTAATTACCAATATATTCCCGTATATGATTTTCGAGGTTTAAAAGAAATTGTGCAATGTTTTCCTCGATTGTGTTCGTCACTGCCGAAGACATGCGTCGGAATGATTATACATTTATTTTCTGTGTGAATTATTCCAATTACCTAAGACAATATTCCTTAGAGATATATTCATTGAATATATTCCGAAAGCTTTGAACACATTCATCCCAATGTTTGAACTGCGTCAGTGAGATCAATCAAGCCAAGGATTAAATTGTAAGTGCAGAAAGTCTGATTGCGGCCACATAATGTGTAGTCCACTATATTTTGCTGCGAGACAAATTGATGCGGGAAGATCGTGAGAAGTGTCTGCGTTAGTGTGTATTACGATTCTACCAGGATTTTGGGAAGCGGCGAAAGAGCAATTGAAACGTCCAATTAAATTCAGATATATGGTCTATGTTTTTTAATCGTACCGGTTAAACACCTGAAAGCAAGATTAACTGCCCGTTTGGGATCGCTCATAAAGCAAACTATCTCCACTACATTAAAAATACGTCTACTAAACTGAAGGCAATGTCAAAGCAAATACAGAAAAGTGTTTTCTTTAATTAAAAAAAAAAGCTTTATTAATAACATCTACGCGCTCTGCTTTCTTTCCGGACGTGCACGCGAAACGACGGCGATGTTATATATATACATACACATATATATATATATATATATATATATATATATATATATATATATATATATATATATATATATATATATATATATATATATATTTTACATAGTGATCACCACTTATCAACGCCCGGAAGCCACTCAGGGGTAAGGGTTATTGCAAGAACATTACGCAAGTGTGGAGATTTGATGAAGTGTTTACTTAACGGGGCGGTTCATTAGGAATTTGTTAACATTGGACTTGAAGACATCCAAGTTGTAGTCCAGTGGGAAGCAGGTAGACGGAACAGTTCCACAGGCGTTCAGTTCTAAGAAAGAAGCTTTGTTCATGGAATCCGCGTTTTGATTTAGGCACATATATAGAGTGGGGGAAATTTTTCACAATGGATTAAGCTAGAGGGTGTGTTTCTTGAATTATTGGAGAGGGAGGACCAGGGATTGGAGTTCAGACGACCACCTGCCATGGAAATAACGATAAAACAACGATAGGCTCGCGACGTCTCTTCTGTGGGAGAGAGGTTGCAGGGAAGAGAAAATGGCATCCCTCACTAAGCCACGAAGTCTATTTTGTTCTCTGTCAAGGAAGGATAGGCTGTTTTTAGCAACTCCTGCCCAGATATGGCAACAGTATTCCATCCATAGACGTACTTGGCTTTTATATAGATAGAGAATTGCATCAGTAATGAGATATCTTTTGGAGCGGTAGAAGGATCCTACCATCTTTCCAGCGAACTTGGTAACAGACTTGATGTACGTGTTCCATTTCAGATCAAGAGTAAAGGTCAAACCCAGAAGCTTGTCAAAACATGGGGCTTCTCCTAGACGAGAGCCATCCATCACAATTGATGCCAGATGGGGATCAGAGCGTTGATGATGTAAGGATAGGAGTTTGGTTTTGGATGCATTAAAGGTAACCAGCCACATCTTCCCTAACTGAACCACGCGCTCGAGATCAGAGGAGAGAAAATCCGAGAGAACTTTGTAATTTACAGCCTTTGCTGTGTTGCCGTAGATGGTCGTCTCACCAGCATAGATGTCAACGAATGATTTAAGTATGTGTTTAGGGAGGTCATTGATGTAGATCAGGAAGAGAGTTGGGCCTAGTGTTGACCCTTAGGGACTCCATCATTTATATTGCAGGTCTCCGATTTTTGTCCATCTACCACTACGCTTATGAGCCTATCGGAGAGAAATGATTTAATGATTGAGAAAACATAACAAGTTATACCGTAGCTGGAAATCTTGTGAAGTAGACCCTTATGCTATACCTTGTCGAAGACCTTTAATATGTCAAGAGAAATTGCCCTAGAAAGGAAGCCTTTGTCAAAGATTCACTAACCCTGTGGGATATAACCGTCAGCACATCTGCGGTAGATCTTGCAAAGCGGAAACCATATTGTGTGTCACTAAGAAGGTTATTCCTGCTGAGGTGGTTGACTATTTCTCTAAATAATATGGATTCCAACAACTTACTCATAACACACAGAAAACTTATTGGTCTGTACTGAGAGGGAGATGACTTATCACCTGAATTCTTAAATGCAGGGCAAACTGATGACGTCTTCCAGGGAGTCGGAACACAGTTCTCCTTAAGGCATCGCTTAAATCGTTTCCTCAGTATGGGAGCAAGTTCTGGTTGAAGCTTCATTAACACTATAATTGGGAAGCCATCAGGGCCTTGCTTTACTGGAATCTAGGTTCTTGATTAGCTTGGCGACCTCATGCACGGATATTTGTATGTTACTCAGCTTGTTCTGTGTTATAGAAGGAAATATGGGGAGTTGATGGCCTTTGTCATATTGGGTAGAATATGCTGCAAAGTTCTTTGCATATATTTAGGCCTTGTCTGACGCTGACGAGATGACCTGTTGTCCATTGATAATGGTTGGGATAGAACGCACACTTCTGTTCAGGATCCTATTTGTTATTTGCCAAAACTGGTGGGAACCAAGCCGCTGATCAGCTACCTTGGATTGTACAGACTTGGCATATAGCTCTCTTGCATTTGTAATTACTCTTTTTCGGTGGTTGCTGGCAGTCCTGAAAGCAGCTTTAGTCTCAGTGCATCTATTACGTTCGTAGCTATGGAAAAAGTGATTTCCGTGCGCGATAGCAGTATCATCTTCTGGGGAGAACAATGACTGGTTGTTAGTTTTAGTTGAAAATTTTTAGATTGTATGAATTGGTCTATGCCTTCTATTAATCATTCGGTCAGATCTGAGACTATAGAGGGCACTTCCTTTTTAAACATGGAGTGCAAAGTTAAATCAGATATGAATGTACGGAAGCTATAGAGCATCGGTATACAGTACAGTGGAGGGGTACGTCTCGGGGCTTCTTACATTTCGTTTTTATCTTAACTGATACGACGGAGTAGTCGGAGGATCCTAGAGGAGAATGAACGGAACAGGAACATAGCTCAGGGGAATTTGAGAGAAAAAGGTCTTGGAGGCTTGCATATTGACCGGGTGTATCGGGCACACGGGTGGGTTCGCGAACAATCTGAGTGAGGTCATAAGCAATGGCAAAATAAAGACAAAACCTCCCCTCATCATCCGTCTTATTTGAATGGGCCAGCCATTCCACGTTATGGACGTTGAAGTCACCACAGATGTGGATGTTTGCCGAGGAATGTGCAGACAGTATGTGGTCTATTTTCTCAGATATGCTCTTAAAGATAGTAACTCCGCTGTTGTGGGGTATATAGAGGGCAAATATAAATGCTGTGGTGTAAGCAAGTGACACCCTGAATCACATTTATGGTAAATTAGGATCTTCTCTAGAGATATCCCTGTCACTCTTGAAGCCATCCTCAATGTAGGCACATAATCCATGCCCATGGCGATCTTGTGTGTCAGATTTAGCTGTTAAATTAGAGTATAACCATAATTATGAACTATTCTAGGGAAGTGGTCGGCCCTCTTCCAGTTTCACTTAGAAATAATATGTCCGGTTTCGTCTCCTGTAATGGGGGTTCAACCTCTGGAAGGTTGGAATCAAGATCCCTGATGTTAGAGAAGGAGACCTGGTAGTAGGGGTCTAGTTGGAAGATGGGGTTCTAGGTTTAATCGAGTTTTTATTCTGTTATTTCATTCATGTTATTTCATGCTGAGGTTTTGGGATCTGTGGAATAGGTCGGCATACTTGGTTAGAGGGAAAGTAAGTGAGAAAAAGACATGATTTTTTTTGTGGCACACGAAAAGGTAAAACCGTAACAATTACCCACTAGTATGACATCGAGAGGCCCCACCAGAGACTACTGCCTGGTCCAGATCCACTCACTAATGGCAATACAGCAGTCCCAGTACATTGCGCCTGCTGATAGCACAGTAGTTAATTCAAGGTTCGGGTCCCTGATTATCAGGCGGATAACGTCAGCCCAGACAAAACGTTTACCTCCAGCACCCCTACTAGTGACATGGCCACAAGGACAGGCAGATACAGAAAAATGTCCGACATCTCAGACTACTAGTCACCAAGTACTACCGGCCTTTAAGCAGCTTTTTCTTCGCCCTTTGTCAGAAACACCACTCACTGAGTGAGTATTGAATGACAAAATAGGAGAAGCGAGAGTTACTGGATAACACGTCTACTGTATTTTCTACTCTCTACAAGAAAAAGGGGTAGGGGAATGGCTACAAGTGACTTATTTGTATCTAAGTTGTAAGTCCGGTGCTAAGTTTACAATTCAGGACACTTTTGATGATAATCTCAACGCCCATATTAATGGGTGGAAGTTTGTCGTTATCTATTGAGTTTGACTCATTAGAGTTTCACCTCATAATTAATTAAAATCCAATAATTAACTATTATCAATTTGTAAAGTCGGCTTAATACTAATTTACATTCGAGTTTAAATAATTATTCAAGGCTTTAATTTAGGAGGTTCGTTTTCATGAGTAGCTGTTTCTTTGCACTGTATTATACTTCGAATGCACTTGAACATAAGACTAACTATATTATATGGTTTGATTGGCCAGCAAGGAAGCAAGCATTTTCAATACAGGTAAGCTTGCAGTAATAGTATATATTAAGTATACTACTTTAATAAAGTCCTATCTATATCTACCCTAATAGAGATCAATTTCTGGCATTTTGTATACATATATATATATATATATATATATATATATATGTA
>NC_136485.1:23674160-23704160 GCF_053919585.1 Euprymna scolopes
TGTGCTTTTTAACTATTATTTCCACGGTTTTTAATATGCTGATGAGTGAACATACCTCAATTTTCAGTAATATATTGTACTATAAAGGATGCAATGTTTCATTTAAATCGTTACGTAATCAAAGTGAATTTTATTCATTACGACACACTGAAGTAATAATATGATAACTACATTTTAGTAAACACACACTCATAACACACAGACAAACGTAGGCAAATATCCGCACGCAGACACACACATACCCACACGCACACAAAACCACAGACACATACGAACCCACACACTCACACACATGCAGACTAACACACCTATACCCACACATATACATATATATGATTGCACCGTCTTGTCTTACGAGTCCCACTCCCTCAGGCACTTAAGGTAGAATCTATACAAAGATGATGTTGCAGCTGCTTAGCTTTGTACGAGAGCTAAGTCTCTCTCCCTCTGTTCAAAATGTGGAAATCCAGCAACAAGCAAGAGCAAGATAGCCAGCAACAAATTATCTGCAGAATAGCTTAATGCAGGTACTGGTCTGCCATTCATGTTTTTGTTTTTTAATCAGAGATTTGCTCCACCTAGAAAGGTTGACTTCACCACGGCTTACGGGAGTCATCTCCACCCCAACGCATATATGCATACACATAAATATACACGGTGCTAGTTCGCTCTTTGGAAGTCTTGTTTTTAATCCTTCAGGGAGACTAGCCGCCCTCCTCACCAAACAAATCTTTGTGGGGAATCAGTTTAGTCGTCGGTTACCCGATCTGAGGCAGGTAGTCCTGGGTTACATGGCACCATTAGCATATGACATGCCCTGACACATAAATACATCCATATGTATATATACCTATATATATGCATACATATATATATATATATAGCACACACGTGTTTCCTGCGAAACTGGAATAAATCCAAAAATTCTATGCCCATCCGTTCCGTCCAGAACATCACGTTATTTCATGGTCATCATTAGAAACGACTAATGTCATCCATTTTTTGTGTTGTAACCTATAATCTTTTTTGTTTTTAATACTAGTAGTTTCATCATTTGGGACACCTATCATAGTACAGATGTATGTTCTTTCTATTTATTTAGTTTTGTTGTAACCAAAGATTATCTATTTCCTATGTATTTACTTCGGGACACTGTATTATATTTGTAACCAAACCTATGTAATTGCTATGAATTTGCTGCGGTACAAAGCTCTATATATACACCTAACTGTTCAAAATTCTACTTATGTTTTTGAATATACAGTGCAATTTGTAATATATCTACTTACGATATACCAATGTCAGCCCAATGTACACAAATGAGCGTTCTTGATACACTTCATGAGAAAAAACAAGAACTGTGCTATTCCTTTTGTATGGTGGACTTTGGTTGAGTGAAGCCTTGTACGTAAACTCATAGATTTACTTTGTTTTCTACAAACCAACATTTATTACCGAGCTTTTTATCCTCATTATTACCATCTCTGAAGAATGCCACTGATTGGCATAATGGATTATTTGTTAAGTTAAACGTATATTATATGGGAGTGGTTGCTGCATGATACATGTATAGAACAGCACTGTTGCTTGGAAAATATAAACAAACCGTGCGTATATATTTATATAAAATCAATTTTTAAAACCAATACGTAAGCACAAATAATTATTAGACATTGCACAAATTCAACTGCGTGTTAGAAGATACTTTTTTTTTTCAATTTTCACTCCAAAAAAGCGCATTGCCATTTTGGTGTAGCGGGCTACTATAAGGGGGCAAACACTGGGGCACTATGTTGGGATTTGGGAAGCAAAATGTCGGTTCACGTTGCGCTTGAACTTCTGCATGTCAGTACAGTTAGGGAAGCAGGAACTTGGAATGTACTTCCAGAGTCTAGCGGTTTTAGGGGAAGAAACTACTTGTGTAGAAATATTTTATATCCAGGGATCTCTAAACTGTGGGGGCTGGATTTAGCGACATCTCGGGTTTGTCGAGGGTGTCTACGTCGCGGGGCACAATTATCTGCAGTTCGTCAGAGCATTTACTATTAAAATACTTGTAGAACAGGCAGAGGGATGCAACGTTTCGTCGATGGGGCATAGGCTGAATCTTAGATGCCAGTTCTGGGCCTGCCAGATTGGTGACTCTTTTTTGAACATTGTCTAGGACCGAGACACAAGTAGCAGATGTACCAGCCCAAATGTGAGATGAGCGAATGCTGGCCTTATAGATGTACATGATACTTTCAGGTGTCAGCAGTTTTCTAGCACGGTAGAGAGAGCCTATCTTTTTCGCAGGGGCCCTGGCAATGATTTCAATGTAATGGTTCCAACTCCTGTGAACGTTAGTACAAGCAATTTAAAAGATGTACCTTCAGACAGGGAGTCACTGGGCATTGCAATGGGTGGCAGAGAAGTTTTCTTTGAATTATTGAAGGAAACCCGTTTAGTCTTGGCAGCATTGAATGTGACCATCCATTTATGCCCCCATTCCACTACAGAATGGACGTCATCCTCTAGTGTGCTTGCCATTTCTTTAGATACGGGCCCATTTTTTTCCTGTTCTGTAGTGTCATCAGCATAAGTTTTGTCGGTGAGGTCATTAATGAATATTAGGAACAATAGAGGTCCAAGGATAGAGTCCTGAGGCACTCCCGCATTTATATCACACTGTTTAGACGTACGACTTATCTAAGAAGGATTTAATGGTGTTAAGTATTCTTCCTGTGATACCGTATATTTACCCTCATGCTATACCCCGTCAAAAGCCTTAGATATATCTAGAGCTACCGCTCTGTCCTCCCCCTATTTGTCCAGTGAATGGTATATACGTTCTGAGATTACAGTGAGTATGCCAGCTGTAAAAGTCTGTAAAAGTCTGTAAAAATGTCTTAATCCATATCTTTTGTCAGTCAGAAGTTTAGCATCTGTAAGTTGCCGGACTCGAGCATGGTTAATTATGTTCTCAAATATTTTGGTTAAAAGTGGGAGGAGGCTAATGGGGTGATGATTTGATGGGCCAGTTCTTTCGCCAGAATTCTTGAATATTGGTACCACAGAAGCAGTTTTCCAACAGCCCGGAAAGCATGATTCATTAAGGCATGTGTTGTAAAGTTTTTAATAGCACAGCTGGAATGAGACCAGGTCCATATGCTTTTGGAGTGCCAAGGTATTTTATGATAGCGTGTACCTGAGCAGGGGTTATTTTTAGATCGCTAGCGTGGCGTCTGTCCGCAAAAAAAAGTAAGGCAGAGGTGGTTGGTAGGGTCGAGTGTGGAGTTCGAGGCAAACCGGCTGGCTAGCATATTAGCCTTGTCGGTTGCTGAGCAAACAACCTCGGATTGTGGGGGAATTGTTGATTGCCCATTATTTACTACAGTGTTGTAGATTTTCCAGAAGGAACGATTTCCTAGTTGTTGTGCTTCGATGCGTTTTTCGTGGTTGCAGTAAATGCTCTCTTAGCTGTCGCTATTCCTTTCCTAACGTTACTTCTAGCTTCTATATACTTCTGTTTGTTTGAACTGGACTTATGTCGGTTAATCTGTGGTATGCATGCTGCCTTTGAGCAATGACAGTTGCGCAAGTCGAAGTAAACCATTGGGGAGAGTGTGGCTTGCTATAAAATTTCCGCATGGGAGCATGTGCTTCCTTGCTGTTTTGAACCATTCAGTGGTCTCATTTGCGCACTGTTCAGCAGGAAGAGAAAAATATTTCCCCATGGGGCATCTCTGATAAGATCTCTGATGGCTTTCCTGTTAGCCTTTTTATAATGTCTCGTTGTTTTGAGCACTGGCTCTTCAGTTTTTGGTCTAGAATTTAGGGCGATGACAACGATTATAACTGCATTGTCAGCGTTTCCGAGTGGGCTGTCAGCATTTGTTGTGCAATCATCGGGAACTGTAGTCAGAAACAGATCTATAAGTGAAGCCTGTTGTTCTTGCTGGTCAGGGAAACGGGTTGGAAACGTAACAATTTGTGATAGGGAGTGAGATATAGCAAAACTATGTGATGTGATGCCCGCTGCGTCTGTGTGAGTAGAGAATCCAAGCCAGTTTTTGTGGTGAGCATTAAAGTCACCAAATGCATGTACCTGTGCGCTACTGTTAAGGGAGAGTGATGTGTCTATGCTGTCAGATACTTTGTTTATTATGGTGCTGTCCTGGGTCGAGTGAGAGTGGTAGAGAAATTAAAAGTAGCTAATGTTGTGCTGTATGTTTAGTCTAAAGCACATAAAGGCTTGATCATCCGTTTCTAGGTTTGTTTCTCTAGTCAGGGAGAGGGTGTGACGAATGTAGACTCCAGATCAGTGCATATGTCTGTCAGAGTCCTTACGGCAGAGTGGGAGATATCCAGGCATGTTAAAGTAGTTAGAGGGGATGGGGGAGTGTAGGTTAGTCTCGCTTAGTGCTAAGATATCCGGGGTATTTGTTAGGAAAAATGCTTCAACAACAGCTTAATTAGTTCTAAGCCCACGGATGTTAGTGTATGCAAGCCGCAAGTGAGGAGGCGAGTTGGATTTGTTTGTCCCTAGCCTGGTTTAATCTTATTTTTTATTGTACTGTCATCATGTTTTTAAAGAGTTTCAGTTAGGTGAGGGGGAGCTGAACAAGAGGTTATGCAGGGTAAGAGAAATGCAACACAAGTAGACCATTTGGTGACCTTTCTTCATCTAAGTCATTTACAGACATTAGCATTAATAAAAACTATTTTTGTTACCGGTATATGCTATAATAAAATGTTATGGATCTATAAGAAATGTAATCGACGTTGTTTCTATTCCTGGCAAAATACTAGAGTGTATTCTTTACATCTTGTTTGATGTTAAATAAAAATTCTGTTGGTTTTCTCATCTGGACCACAATGCTCTAGGTTGAAGACAACTGGCACCACATACAAATTTGTTATGCCTACACTATAATACATTATCTCATGTAACTATATACCACCATTTAATACACATTTATTCGTTATAAATGTACCGCTAAATTTAGACCTAGGGGTGACATCATCTCCCCCATTGCTATCACTTACATACAAAGTAGTTCCCAATTTTCACCCAATTTCTAAATCAACCTAACGTTTCCATTCTTCCCTGCGTAAATTTACAAACATGGTTCTTATATTGAGCCCCAACCTGTCGTAATTGATTCGTATAGACATAGCATTCACCTTCCATTTTTCGAAATAAAAAGGAATAAGGTTTCCCCAGGCATGATTCTGCCATTTTGAGTGGATGATAGTTTATATTTCCCTATTCTAGAATGAAAGTAGTACCGATATTTAAATAACACTATGGAAACTTAAAATTACTATCCTCGATTACCGCTTGATAAATACAATTAAGGAAAATATCGGCGGGGTACATACGAACCTAAAGATTTATTAAATTGCGGAAACACCTATTAAACCATACGTTTAATATGGAATAATTCCATACCCCCCCCAAAAAAAAAACTAAGAAAGAAGGAAACGAGAATATTTCTGTGAAGCGCTTGTGATGATTTTAATCTTGTTTCGCCAACTAAAATGTATTCAAAACTACGTGAGAACACTGAAAATATAATCCACCTTTCTTTTATTTATTTTTGTGCTGGAATTCAGTAGTTATAAATGTCCGATTACGTGTTTCCTTATTATTCGTATTGAAAACGCAACGTAGTTAGCCCTCACAATGCACATACTCATACCCTCGCTTCCTTACTATAAAGTCAGCAATGACGATAGATAACGCTTCGTTTTTTTCCTCATAGTTTAAGTTTTTTTTTTTTAATTTTCGAATTCAGAACATTGTAATTTGTTTCCTTTTAATTTGTTTTTTATCAAAATGTGAGGAAAGCGCTTCCTTTGTTTTGAGCGTGTTTCTTTTTTGTTTCTGGATTTAGTTTTTATTATTTTTTTATTTTGTTTATTTATTTTTTAGGTGCAATCTTTAAAATTCTAACAATATACAAATAGTATCTAAGATCTGAGGAATGTATAGTTTTAAAAAGTGGGTTATCACTATTTCATATTAGTCAAATGGGAATGGTCACCCAATTCATGCCAATTTGGGGGGGATTGGATAATTAATTTTACAGGAGGGGGTATTTAATCATTGTTGTAGACCAACACAAATCAACCAACAGTTCAGAATATTTGTCGATTTTTTTTAAAATTCTTACTTGGTATCCAACTTAAGGGCGTTTTAAGGATTTCATCTACGCATTTCAATTTTCCGCAAAATAGTATTTTTTTCTGAGATATTAACTAATGTAAGTTGTTTTTTATGATATAAGTTCTTAAATATTGTAATGAGTGTCCGTTGATTTACCAAACGAAAGCATTAACATACTTTAAAACATAAAACATCCGCGTAAGAAGTGGTGTAAGTTATCCTGATTTCGGCACCTTTTGTTCGTTAGATTCTCTTAACTCACCAAAACTATAAGCTGTTATGTTTTCATTATTTTGAATGCACCTAATTTATTAGATTGCAAATTATATTTCGACTCATAAAAATTCACGAATGAAGCTGTGTTTCATTTCCTCACGATAGGATTCCATTTTTTCAGTCTTTAGTAAATTTCTGCCTCTTAATACAAAGTTAAGCCAAAGTATTTTAAGCTGCGGAGACCGGAACGTCACCAGTAAAACATTACCTAGCTTCGATTATTTTTCTTTTTGTATGCTCACTGCCGACAAAACACGTCGCACACAGTATGTAAACACAAAGTCCTCAATCAAGTCAAGTATGTAAACACAAAGTCCTCAATCAAGTCAAACATTACGATTAAGAACTTTACAATTTTAATAAATTGGATTGTTTTTGCAGGGGTTCTCAAGACTTCCTTGTAAGAATACATATAAATGATCGTTTTAAAAAGTATAAAATAAAATGGAAACAGTGGATTAATCGCAAATGGTTTTCGTCTATGATGACAACACTTTTTGAAACGGCTGACTTATTGTTTTTCATAACTGCAAAATGTTGTAAGCATAATTCACACACATATTTCTAGGATGAAATATCTCACGTAAAGACATAAGTATACGAAATGCATGGAGTAATCCATAATATATAGTGTATCAATGTCAACATTGACAGGGAGGTAACCGAATGAATTAGATAAACACTACATTGAAACATGATCTTGAGTGCTAATTTAATCTACTGAACAACTGCATCCTTCTTTAAGGTTAAAGTTCTATCATGTTTTTGAAATTGTTGGAAATATTAAAATCATGAAAGCCTACAAGGACGTTAGGATTAATGCTTGCACATGAATATTTCGCTTGATTCGGTTGTGTTAACTGTATTATATTTTACAACGGGAATCACTTTCATGCCTGTTAAGTGTGAAACATTCTACAATTATACTGTAGTTGGGCACATAACGATTTTAAGACGCCAGTTACGCATTGCCTTAAAAAGGTGTAATAAAAACGCTTCACTCTTACGAAGTGGGCATTTAATTCAGGCTTGTATCTCGTGTATTGGATGACAAGTGACCCTGTTAATTTAGTATTGCACTATCAGATTAATATTTAAATGCAAGATTAAAATAGGTTGCCGAGAGATTGTTTCTAACTAATAAGGAAAGGTTGATATAAGAGAGATGTCACAATTTAAAGTCTATATTTTAATGTTATATTCTTTTTTTATTCAAACAAGCGAGAAAATCTATTGGGGCAGATATTTCTGAAACGTTTTCGAAATTAACATGGCCATGAAACAACATTTACCCTAAAAATCAATAAAATTGATAATCTAATGTTGTTTAAATTCATACACAAGAGATCAATAAAAATAGTTCGCGTTTCATGGGTTTCGTATCTCCATACGTCAAGCGTAAAAAAGGTGATCCATTTCATGAAAAGCAGTTCAAACGCAAGATACTCCTGAGGTGGTTGCGTACATCATTTCCCCTAATATTACAGAAATTTTTGGATTTTAAAAATATCTCTTGTCACTAACGCCAGACAGATATTTATTTTTAATTTTATAGCACTGCAATTTATAATTAGTGCGCATATTTTACATTTTAACCTTCTCTACATTTGTTATTTTGATTTATTTGCCACTTTTATTTTTTTCAATTAGGATCGTAATACCCACTTGTGAAAAGGAATAACATTCCTAGTACGTCACTATACGAAACGTGTAATTTGTAAGTATTGTTAGGTAAAGAAAGCATTCTGAAATTTGAATCCGTATTGCCGAAAAACAGTTTCATGCTATAAGTAGTGTTATGATCATCTAATGCATACTTAGAGAAATACACCTTGCCAGAAACATAAAATCATGCATAGCCTATGTTATGAGGCATGGACGATTCACTGTTATCAGAAATGACAAGAAATTACACGACAAACGTATATGACATTAATTAAAAAAAAAACAATTTACCCCCTATTAATTAAGAGATATAAGAGATTATCCTACTTCGCATCTAGAGTTAAAGTGATTATTATTAATGGAGATGTCGTGGTTCATTCATTTTCACATTTAAAATAGGCATACAATTGTCACTGTGCAATGCAATTATTTGTTACTACAATTATATTGCCGTATTGCCCAAACAATCTCCATAATTTACTTTGAAAAGGGAAGTTAATGCGCCTCAAATTTACAAAGAAAATGTTAATATCCAGAAAACTTTAAGATAGTATTTACTATAATACTATATTAAAAACATTAAGCGAAAAAAGCAGATCTCATTTACATATTATTAGAGGTAGAAATCAATGAGTATACACCTCTGCACCTGTATTTTATTGCAGCAAGGAAAGTTAAGTACACTATTCTAATTTAAGTATTTATTACAGCGGACAAGAAGACGTAATAATTTGAAAACAAGATTTTTAATGGGAATTGATTAGAAATGTACACGAGATGTTCCAAGATTAAACCGGAATAGTATTTCCTCTTTATTCTGCCCGAGGAAGAGCTGATTAAAATTACAAATTGCTTTATTTTGATGACACAATACATTAATCTGACCGTTGCGTGTATGGACACAACTATTATAGAAGTGTGTCAGAACCATAGATGGTTCAGTGATGTCTTCCCTACAGAAAAAAATAAAATCAACAATCAACGGCGACTGATGAACTTTTACGATATTTATGCAGTTCATGCCAGCAAATTTAGAAGATTAGTTCATCGGTTTCTGAGTGGCGACACAGATTTGGGTAACAAGGCACGCATCGGCTTGTGCAATCGAACCATTGACTGTCGTGCAAAAACTACAGTTGACTGGTGACTATGTAGAAAAATAAATTCTAGAAATTAAGAAAGGGCGGGCTGTATTACTTGCACTACTTCCTCTTTCGTAGCGTAACAATGCTTAAGACACGGGACTTTTATTTAGGAAAACACTCGCGAGTATATTGTATGTTATATTCATATTAATAAAATTAATATAATATATAAACGACTATATGTTTGTCTGCCCTTCTGTCCGTTTCAACATTGAAATTGTTTGATTTTTACTGCTCACCATTTCATGGGGATATAATCTCTTTTTACTTTTATAGATGCGTGTCATGTTGGTGCAGTCGTAACGTCACTAGATTTAAATGCTACAGTTTCGATGTTTATTCTAACTGAGGGCATTTTAATACTTCATTTTTTACTTTTAAAATAACAACTTTATTTTAACATATACGAAATCTGGACAAATTAAAATATTATATTTAAGCGATGTTTACCGGTTCTTCCGCTAGTTTTAGAATAACTTACTATTTAGTTGTAGTTAACAATAAGTATTCAATTAAATATTTATCTGAAATGTGTTAATAAATATGAACCTGAAATTTATGTATAAAGCTGATTAACGAAACGCTTTATTATTATGCATATGTGTCCTACTTTCCTGTATATTATAAGAAGAGTTAAACTGTTATAATACACTGGAACGATCAATTGAAGAAGATTTCCCCGTCTATTCTTCGCACATATATTAGCAGATGTGATGTGGTGGTATTCCTTATTTAGTTGTATTATACACCCGCTATCATTTGTGTCCCACGCTTTTCGTTCCTAACTAGACATTAATCAATATTGTTTTGATATTCACCGTTCGACATTTCTTCTCATTGCGCTTCAATCATCTCGCTATTCATTTTATTCTCAAACCTGACTTCTCACCGCATGTTCGCACGCTTTGCGAATATCGTCCATCGAGTGTGTCTTGCACGAAACGATATAATGCAATAAGCGGGGAGAATTTCGAATAATAGCTTTCTACGTAGCGAGTCTACGTGATAGTGACACGGCATCCGTTATATCCTGTGAACGGCATATATAATATTGGCACCTTCATTTTCTATACAACTTCGAGTATTTGACATTTTACAAATGGTGAATTCCCTTTCAAAACAACTTAAAAAAACATGCCAATGAAAAGAGTTTTCTTTTGGCTAGGCCTCACTTCATATGCTTGCGATTTACTTGTTTATAAAAGCCACGTTAAAAGGTGTTATTACATGTTAATGTAGTATTGTGTTAATAGATTTTACTCATTATCATTTTTTTAGATATTTCATGGTTTAATATATAAAGACACATGTGTAATAATAATGTATTACCTAATATATAAATCCCACGGTGTGTGTGTTTCTGTCTGCGTTTTTAAAATTGTATTCCCTCCTTGACGGATGGTCGTTGTAAGGCGTGCACTAGGCTGCATTTTTAGTGCAGAATTTTCTTTGAGATATTAACTTAGTTATAATAATTGAAAACGGGTTGAAAAAGGGTTTCAAAATGATACCGTAGAAAGTGGTGACTTTCTTTGCATGCGTAAAGCGCGTGAAAAGATATATATTTATGTAGATAATTTACAACGTTGCTAAATGTTTGCCCCTTTGATCCAGTGGATAACATGAGTGATTACTGGAACATGTTTTGCGGTTTTGAGCTTCATCAATTAATTTGTTCTTACATTTCGATATTCTTGAGTTTAAATGTCATTATGCAATACATACACTAGGACAATTTTATTTAAAAAGGAGAGAAGTGTGTAGAACAACGACGTATCCTCTTTTGCTGGAGCTAACCGCGTCTACATTAATGAACCGTGTGCCTGACTTTGTAATGAAGTTAAAACCCGTTTCATGCTAGTGTTTTGAGGTTTTGGGAACCTTAGATCATGTACGTTGGGTTTAATGGCAGGTGTTATGAAACAATTAAAGGACAAATTACACGAGGATATCTGAATTTGAAAAACAAAACAAGGTGTAACCTGTATGAATATATCTTCTCTCTTTTTTATGCCTTTCTCTGTCTGTCTCTCTTTCTTTCTCTACTTCTCTCATTGACTCCCTTTCTCTCCCTTTCAATGAAGAAAGAGAAAATTAAATATAATTTCATTGTTTTAAAACAGTTGACGCTTGGATTCTTGGGTCGGCGGACGCGATCAAAGCATGCGCTCGCTTTCCTCTGGTTTTATAAAAATATGCCTCGTATTTGTTTAATCTTAAATAAATTATATATGTTTTTATAAAAAATGTATTTGTCGCTGTTTTCATACAAGTGTTGTATTTCAGCATACCATTAATGCCGACGACAGAAAGCTGCCTTTAACGACGCAATTAACACGCAACAAGCGACCATGGAAAGATGCCTGCAATAACCACACATAATGCCAGACAGTTATAGCCGACAACGCATCGACCCGTTTGTGTTTATGTTTCCAGCATGTGTTTACGGTTTAGATATCGTTGGATATCGTTTAATGCCCGAGGAGCTTGTTGCGTTTCCAAGACGTCCCAACCAAGTAACCCTCCAGGGGAGAGATAGTACCACATCGTTGCCGTAAATCCAGGCTTGTTTCTCGCATGGAAACAAGCACGACACATGAAAAAATCCACGGACACAAGATAAAAAAAAAACACCAATCACTAGACAAATGAAAGCCACGGACAGAAAAAACAAAGAAAAGAAACAGAAGATTAATCAAATCCACGGAAACACAACGACGAACTCAACTCAAAAACAGCCACTTCATCCCAGCATCTTCAGAAAAAAAAACACCAGACCTCTTAAGAAGAACTAAGATAGTTGACTATTTACTCTGCTCATTTTTTACTCTGAATTTTTTTGTTTTAATAATTTGTAAAAAAATATTTTGTGGATAGAACTTTTTGTTTAACGTCGGCTATTTAAAAATATATATTTGGACAAAATGGCTAACACTAACACAACCCAACTTTAAAATCCTCACAGGTGGATCGAAGATCCCAATCTTTACTGGAAAACAATCGGACTTTGGACCATGGCTAGCAGCTCTGAAAAAGAAACAGCGCATCTACCAGCTTACGTACCCAGAGCTAGTAAACCTAGCATATGATTTTACGGACGCACTAGTATCGGAAATGATCGTAGAAAGTCTCGATGAATATCCGAAATGCACCACTAAGGATCTGCTCGATCAAGTAGCACCCCATTACGGCGAGTTTACAAATGCTGCCGACGCTACTCGGACTTTCATACGAATAAAGCAAGATCGAGGTGATGTACTCGCCGATTTAGCAAGTAGGATGAATAAACTTGCTAAGTTAGCCTATAGAGACCTAGAGATGAGGGATTGTCCAGCTGTGCAAGTGCACTTAACTGAATTCTTACTAGATGCTTTAAATACCCCTTTTATCTAGGAGGATGCGGTCGCATCGAATTCGACAACATCATCGGAGGCCATGCCTGCTGCTAGAGCGACTTCTAAGTGGCCACAAGAAGGAGACGGCTTTCTTAAATAATAGTTTTAACAGGTGTCAGGGACGAAGGGGAGCCCAACTAGATTAAGGGTACCTAAAACCGAACATTACAGCAGCTGTAACGTTGTAAGATATACGTTTTGTAGGGTCGCTTCGGCAAAACTGCATCGAGGGCGTTCCAGCTATAATAAGCTAGAACGAGACTGGCAATTCGCACCTGAAGAAATATTAAATAAGTTCACTTTAGGAAAAAGCAAGGCCAAATTACACTCGAACCCCACTCACCCTCGACCCCAACAGAGGTCAAACACATGGACATGCAACCATGACAAACCCTCAAAGAAAGGAGTAACTTTGGGAAGGATAAACACCAGAGGTCATGGTTGTCCGGAAAACTGTGAGAGGAGTCCTAAACGGGTCCCCCCAAAAATAAGTCGGTCAAGAAAACTCGGGAAAATAGTGACACCCGAAGAAATAAAATCCCGAACCAGAGCTCCGGAATGGAGTGTACAGTTAAAATAAATGTTAGGCGGATAAAGGCACTGATCGACACTGGATCGGAAGTCTCACTCCTCAAAACATCATTTTTGGACGAGTAAACATAGCAAAAAGGAGAGTTAAGGGATTGTAACCTAACAGTTACACCCGCTAATGGGCAAAGCATGACACTTTTAAGCATGACCCATTTGCCTATTAAAATGAAGAAGGAGCAAACTTCGTTTAGGTTCTGTATCCCACTAGAAATAGATCGGGAGTGGATATTAGGTGCAGGCTGGTTGCAAAGAAACAAAGCCCAAATAACATTTCACCCTTACCAACTAACGGTTAGAGGGGTGGGCATCTCACTTGGTAATAATACCAGTGGTAGGGTCAAGTTATCGCCATTCACTGCATCGACGCATAGTGTTAGAGTAGTTTCTAAAAAACATAAAAATAATCCACCCCGTCCACATCGATCTCCAGTCCGAAAAGGAAACCGGTAACAGGGGCAATAAAAGTATACCCCCACTTATCTACACCACAGACACCTGTGAATCGTAAAAACCTTAGAAAAACAGCCGGCTTTTCACTGGACTTTTCCTTTCGGAAAAAGAAGGATATTTTAATGATTAATCCCTCCACACAATAATCAATGAACTCCCAATCGCGTAGAAAATATTTCGATAACCCACAACATACGGATTCCCCGAATACACGATGACCAACATTATAGGTAGAAACTGATTACAAAACAAACAAAAAAGTTTTGAAAACGGCCAAGAAGTTTGAAAACAAAAAAAAAAAAAGAAAAAATATATACAGGGGAGCAAAGATAAATTGTCACCAACACACACACACACTGCATTGTTGAAAAATTCCAAACAAAGTAACTTCGCAAAAAGTCAATGAAAATCAAATGAATATAAAACGAAACAGAGGACGACAAACGTTTTTTCGAAAAAAAAGTAAAACAAATTGATCAAATATTATATTGAAAAAAAAAATGATCAAAATAATGCATGTATCGTAAAAAAAAGTCCATAAAATTAAATGAAAAAATTAGCAGGTGAAGATTAAGTTTCTTTTTGTTTGTGTTTTTTTAAATAAATAAATAAATAAATAAAATAAAATAAAATGATAACAATTTTTTATTGAAGAAAATATCAAAAGAAGTATACTTAAAAAAGAGTGAGTAATAGTTGAGAATAATTGAGAAAAGAGAAACAGAATTAAAAAAGAACATTGTGCCAGTAGCCCGACAATGTTATGACATTTGCTAGCAAAGGTCACAAAAAGTGTGTGGGGGGGAAGGGAGACGTGTCACAAGTATGTAGCCCATTTGGGGAAGCTAACGGCTTCTACATTATTAAACATTCTGCCTGACTTTGTAATGAAGTTAAACACGTTTCATGCAGGTGGTCTCTGGGTTTGGGAACCTTAGATCATGTCGGTTGGGGTTGAATGGCAGGTGTTATGAAAATGTTAAAGGTCAGACATAACTAATTATGAATGGTTAGTGTGCGTATATGTGTATATATTTGTGTGTATTGGATCCACTCCTAAACTAATTAACTGATCATTATGAATTGTATGTATTGTATATGTACGTATATTTGTATATGTGTCATACTCCAAAAATAAAATATGATGATCATTTACTTTTTAATGTATTTATGTGAAAAAAAATTATTTCGAAGTAATATGAAACTTGTGCAGTATAATAATCATGTGATAAAAGAAAGCAAATATTACTTGCGACATACATAAGTATTAATAAAACCGAAAATAAAGTTGATTATTCGAGTAGTACGGCTTCCATATAAAAATAATGTGATTTTTCATTATAGCACCCAAACAAAAAACAAGCAAATTCTTACCTCTGATGTACAAAAAATTTGGCCCAACATGAATTACGTAAACGTATCGAGTTTTTTTTTCATTTTTAAACCACCTCAGCAGAAATAACCTTCTTAGTGACACGCAATATGTTTTCCGTTCTGCAAGATCTACCACAGATGTGCCGACGGTTATATCTCATAGTATTAGTGGATCTCTTGACAAAAGCTTTCTTTCTAGGGCAATTGCTCTTGCCATATCAAAGGCCTTCGACAAGGAATGGCAAAAGGTTACTTCACACGATTTCCAGCTACGGTAAAGCTGGAAATGTTTACTCTATCATTAAATAATTTCTCTCTGATAGGCTCATAAGAGTAGTGGTTGATGGACAAAAAATAAGAGGCTTGCATTATTAATGCTGGAGTTCCTCAAGGGTCCATCCTGGCCCCAACACTCTTCCTGATCTACATCAATGATCTCCCTAAACACACACAGAAATCATTCGTTGACATCTATACTGATGACACCACAGTCTACGGCAACACATCAACGGCTGTAAATGACAAAGTTCTCTCTGATTCTCTCTCCTCTGATCTCGAGCGCGTGGTTCAGTGGGGGAAGATGTGGCTTGTGATATTTAATGCATCTAAAACCAAACTCCTATCTTTACATCATCAACGCTCTGATCCCCATCTGTTACGAATTGAAATGGATGGCTCTCGTCTAGAAGAAACCCCATGTTTTGACAAGCTGCTATGCTTGACCTTTACTCCTGATCTTAAATGGAACAGGTACTTCAAGTATGTTGCCAAGGTCGCTGGAAAGATGGCAGGATCCTTCTACCACTCCAGAAGATATCTCACTACTGATTTAATTCTCTATCTATATAAAAGCCAATTACGTCCAAGGATGGATACTGCTGCCATATCTGGGCAGGGGCTGCTAATAACAGCCTATCCTGCCTTGACAGGGTACAAAATAGATTGTGTGGCTTAGTGGAGGATGCCCTTTTCTCTTCCCTGTAACCTCTCTCCCACAGAAGAGACGTTGCGAGCCTGTATTTGTTTTATCGTTTTTTTCATTGCAGGTGCTCGTCTGAACTCCAATCTCTGATCCCCCCTCGCCAGTCTTTTATGAAAACCCACGCGTCTAGCTGAAACCACTGTCAAAAACTTCCCCCACTCTTTATCTGTGCCTTAATAAAACGCAGATTCTATTAACAAAGCTTCTTTCTTAGAACTGCACGCCTGTGGAACTCTGTTCCGTCTGCGTGCTTCTCACCTGACTACACCCTGGATATCTTCAAGTCCAACGGAAACAAATTCCTGATAAACAGCCCCCTTAAGCAGACACTTAATTAAATCTCCACACGAATGTACTGTACTTGAAATTACCCTTATCCCTGAGTGGCATCTGGACATTCATAAGTGGTGACCGCCGTGTAAAATAAATTAGATAAATGTACTACTAAATTTATTATTAATAGGGGGTTCTGTACAGTATTCTCTGCAAGAAATACTGTACTTGTACAGTATATTACCTATATGAAAACAAACGAAATCTTGTCTGTGACGAAAAAAAAATCAATCTAAACGGAAAATAATGTATTATATTAGAGAACGGTGACAGTTATTTAGAAATAATGTGCTTCTGTAATATAGCAGCCTTATATAAAAACAAACTGTCACCTGGGACATATAGTTTTTTTATGTTAGTATATATATATATATATATATATATATACATATGCATGTGTGTATATATATATATATATATATATATATATATATATGTATGTATATATACCTATGTATATATATACACACCTACATACATATGTATGATAGGTTTTGTATTAGCAGGTTTATTTATTTTATTTATTTTTTTCTTTTCTGTTGTTTTTGTTAGTTTTAAAGTTATTTTGTATCTCTATCCTACAGGAAAAATGATTTAAAACAGGTAAAGACACTAGATATTTAGGCTAAATAAAACATACACAAAGAATCAGGGCAATCAGAGGTCAAATAGCATTTGTTTTATAAGGGCATGCACATTGGCTGATAGGAAGGATACGGTGGATACTAGAGAACTGATTGACTAACTAAAATCTTAATAGAGAGACAACCACCAAATTCGCGCATAAGCCTGAAGAACTCTAGAGTAGATTAAATGCGGAATATTCGGTATAGATTCTTTGCCACATATATTTTATAAATTACTAACTAGCTATACCTATTGTTTGAGCGTTTTAAAGTAAATACTTAAAGTTTAGGCATTTTTTTTCTGTAAACTTATTCATTTTATTGAAATATTTAAGGAAAAACGATTAGTATGCAATATTAGTGATGATTCTAAAAGTCTTCTTTTCGCTCTATCTATCACGTATTTAATAATTTTCGCTTGATCTAAATTAAATGAGTGATCGTGTTCTGCACAATGGCAAAAGAGTGCATTTAGGGCGTTACCATTCCTTATATCTCTTCTGTGCTCGTTAAGTCTAAATTTCAATTTTCGCTGTGTTTCACCTATGTGCGCTTGTTGAATACTAATACTATTACGCAAAGAAAAAGGCTTCTACCATTTAACCCCTAGCACAGGGAAAATAATAATCAAAGAACAAAATATCAAAACAGATACTGGCTAACCGTTCTTCCTTAAATATTTCAACATAATGAATAAGTTTACAGAAAAAAAAATGTACATATTTATTTTAACCCATTATTAAAAGTGTATATATAGGCATCGAACAACCCAACCTTCCCACACGCACACATTTGTCTGCCCTTCCTTACATGGGTAGGATTCAAAAACTGCCCTTTTTTTTCGTACGATCTATGACTTTTTCTTTTCTTGCATTATTACTTCAATTATCCTGAAGTTGTCCTCTGAAATAAGGAGGAAACGTTGATTATTTTTATAATTTCCTTCGGTTTTTCTATTTTTCTCAAAACATAACGTCAACCACCGCTGGTATTTTTACATTACTTATATATATATATATATATATATATATATATATATATATATATATATATATATATATATATATATATATATGTATATATATGTATATATATATATATATATATATATATATATATATATATATATATATATATATATATATATGTATTTATATATAGTACCGCGCAAAAATTTACATTACATATTATAACCTGTCTGTGTTTGTATGTCTAGCTTCCAAATGTAAACGAAACTTTTTTAATAACAAAGAAAATGTATTGAAACTTAGATAGGAACATTGGAAAAATTAAAAAAGCTAACAATTCAACACGAGAAGAGAAAACTCAATAATTAGCAACGCAAAAGTTTACAACACATATGAAATTCCTTAGCTTTTTCAATAATGTTATGAGGGTTTACCATGGTAAAATTCTTAGAAGCTTCAAGAATGTTAAGCAATATGTAATAGTGTTGTGAGACCGGATCTCACGCTCTAATGGACTTATCTCTATCGTATATAATCAGCTCCTTAGACTTGCACGACGGAGCGAGATCTAAACGGATATTGTGAACCCAACTTAGATGCACAATAAATAATAACCGTATTATAAGCAGCCACATGAATTAAATGTATTGGTCAAACTCCAGAAACATATTGTAAGTATTTATCAAAGTGAATTTGGATATAGAACAATATGCAAACAGTTGATGTTTCCATTGAATTGTGTTGGAACAATAACTCGTTACTCACAAATCAACCCTTTCACTGGCCTTATCTGGTTGTCTTCGAAAAATAAACCAAAGATTATGAAAATTTATTAACAAGGAAGGTAAGAATTCGCGTAGGATGTCTCACAGGGAGCCGCAGAAGGACTTGCAAAAAAGTGAAGTTTAAGTTACCAAGGGCACAATCAGTAGAGTCCTTCAAATAAAAGACCCATTCTCTATATCAGCAAAGAAAAACTCCCCTTCTTAAGCCGAAACATGGTCTTGCTTGACTTGATTTGGGAAATGAGTGTGCAAGCAATCCTCCAAAGTTTTGGCATAACGTGCTTTAGTCAGGTGAGACCAATTGACATGTTTGCCACTCCAAAAGCACCAAACGTTTGAGAAAAAAGTACTGAACACCAGTCAGCAACCACCATTCAAACAGTTAAACTTGCAGGAGCATCCATTATGACCGGTGGTTATTTTAAAGCGTTTTAATACGAAAAGTTGAAATGATAAAAGATAACACGAATAGAGAAATTTATAGGAGTATGTTGGTGAAAACCTTAAAGGAAGTATGAAGTTGTTCAAACCGCAATCAGACAGGATCTTCTAACAGGATAACGATCCAAACCACACTGGGAAACTCACACAAAATTAGTTTAATTCAAAAAAAGTGAATGTTCTAAAGTGGCCTAGTCAATCTCCCGATCTCAACTTATACAGAATTTATAGGGGGTGGGGGTGAAAATATTCGTCTATAAAACAGAACCTTCAAATACGCGAGAATTGGAGAGCATTTTTGTGGAAGAATGTAATAATACGACACAATGAAATAAAATGACGCAAGACACCTTTACGGAGTTCGTAGGAAATTACTCCAAACATCTGCTTGCTGTAAACAATAATAAGCATTACTCTACCAAATACAATATATGTTTTTGTAAATTTGTTGTAAACTTTTCCTTTACTAATTATTGAGTGTTTTTTGCGTTGTGTTAAAGAATTTTTGTTTAATGTTTTCCACTGTTTCAATCTCAGTTTCAATACATGTTTTATTTTCATGATAATGTTTCATTACCATTTGGAAGCTGGTAATAAAAAATATACTGACCATTACAAATGTGTATTGTAAACTGTTGCGGGGGGCTATATATATATATATATATATATATATATATATATATATATATATATATATATATATATATATATATATATATATATACATATATATAATAAATTTGGAGTAATATTTTTGGAGTATACCGTATTTAGATTATTTACGTTTCACCAGACAATCCATTCACGTGTAATCACGTTTTTCTTCACCATATTCCCTCTGCTCCACTTTTTGTTATCAAGTAAGATCTTTGCTTTACTTGTTGTTTCATCAAATACTTTTGTATGCAAAATCCGATCCCGCATTTTGCTAATTTCTAACCTCTGGTGAGAAGGAAAGTGTTTTATTTAAACTTCGCAGATTAAGGACTATCCACTTATTAAGTGTTTACTTTTTAGATTAAATATGTTTTTTACTGTTTTTCAAAGGGTTTTTAACATGTTTTATTAAATATTTGCTCTATCGGTGTCATCCTTCAATGACCATCATATATGGACTATTTCATGTCAGCATTTTTATAAATTCAAATAATGCACAGGTTTTATAACGCTATATTAGCAATTATCCGATGGTGTGAATATTTTGTTATATGTGACGCAAGCTGCGTCTTATGCATTTAACATTAAAAATAAAAACATCGATTTACAGAGATAAAACAGGAAACCCTTGGCATATATTTTTCTAGCAGTTGTGTTTGACGATGTTATAACGTGTATATATATATATATATATATATATATATATATATATATATATATATATATATAATATTTTGTATTGATCGATAACCTATTACTTATTTGGATGCTCATACTCTAGGCATATTTTGGTTTCATTAAGGAAACATGAATTGATAAAAAATATTTTAAAAATGTAAAGGAATAGAATCATAGATTCCACATTTAACGCGTGTGTTGTTTGCAGGGTGTTAATAAATAACAACTTTTACGCGTAAGTCACGATAAGTAATGAGCATACACAATTAATTTAGATGAACGTTTCCTGTATGTACAATATGCATGCCTATAATTGTGACTATGTTCAAGGATGTAGTTCCCAGTGCGACCTCCTTGGTATTTTTGGTTTAGGAAATAAATAAATCAATTTACTGTGCGGCGAAGTTTCTTCTTGTGAAAACCTATTGAAATAGATGGGGTTAATTAATAAAGTGAACTTAGTTTATCGACGCCGCCTCAAATAGTTTTCATAAATATTTACAGCATGTACGGAATAGGTATCTATTTTGATAGAAAAAGGCATAACATTAAAACAATCGAGACGATATAATTTCATCTTTTATCTTACTCTATATATTAATTCTCTCTCTTTCTCTCTCTCTCTCTCTCTATATATATATATATATATATATCGATATGTTCACACACACATATATATATATATGTGTGTGTATGTATATATATATTTATATATATATATATATGTAAATATATAATAGAATATACGGACACTATACTGTGTTCATAATATTTTGTGCATCTCTCTCGCTCTCTCTCTCTCTCTCTCTCTCTCTATATATATATATATATATATATATATATATATATATATATATATATATATATATATTAAGATGTTTGGCTGATGTCCGTCTAACCTACATCTTTAATTAAAAGTGGCTGGCCTCAAAATATGTGGATGAGTTTGGTAGAGTTTGCAAAAGCCAAATCTTTCAGCTTCGAACTCTTTACAGCTACATTTTTGCCCAGAAACTGATTAAAAACTTACTGCATGTCAAAACATAATCATGCACAATTTATATGGTAAGGCCCAAATATACTGAATTGTTTGCTAAAGACATCGAATGTAAAATCTGTTTAAATTTAACCCATTAGTAGTCATATTTTCAGCCAAAAAGGATAACAAATCTCGCTCTATGTTCGAATACACTTTCTGTTACATTTCACACATTTAGACCGAACATGGCTGAAAGGTCATTATTATTTTTTAATTTGGCACCAATGTTTCTCTTAACCTTTAATATGCGAGGCTAAAATCAAGTTTAAACGTTTATTCTATAGCCAAGGAACCTACATAAATATTTCAAGTGTCTAAACACAAAATGGGCGGAGGAGTTTGGTAGAGTTTTCACATGTCAATTCTTTGAACTTTTACTACTTTGACAGTTAGATTTCTGGCCGGAATTAGATTTAAAATATTTTACAAAATATCAATACACCTTATAACAATCTTGAGTCTGTAGACTGAAATTTGCAGGGCACTGTGGTATTGAAATGTACACACAGAGGCATAGAATTTAACTTATATATATACTAGCGAGGGGTACCCGGCGTTGCCCGGGAATTTGGGCGTGTGTGTGGAAAATCCGGGAGTGGGGGGTAAACGTAAGTATGAGGATCGAACCGCACACCTTGCGGCAAAGTTGTAAATTAAAGTGTGAAAAAAGCAAACAAACGTGCGACGTTAACCATTGTCCCACCGCGAGATGCTATCGGAAAGACGTTTGAATTTGTTTAATATGTTGGATTTGGCAGGTGCTCATTTTAATGAGTTAATGAGGTCAAATTTCACTGCGGATAGCATTTGATTTACTGCGGAATACTTCTTTTTGTTATTTTCCCAAGATGTTATAGGAAAAAGATTAACCCACATGCGGCGAGCGACAAATCCGTAGTGCTGATGGCTCCATACTATATACTGAGAAGACTGCCATACTCAATCGGTGGGCTGAACACTACCAAGACTTACTGAACAGGCAGAACCCTATACACCCTACTTTTCTTGATCATCTTCCTGACCTTCCTGTAATTCAAGAACTGGATGTAATGCCAACTATCCGTGAAGTGAGCCGTGCAGTTAACAACCTCAAGAATAATAAAGCCACTGGCCCTGATGGCATACCAGCTGAGCTTCTTAAGCGTGGCGGAGAGGCCATTACCACTTGTCTCCATAACATCATCCAAGATGTCAGGGAGTCAGGCTGCTGCCCACAACAATGGAAGGATGCAGAAATCATCAGCATATATAAAAAGAAAGGTGACAGAAATATTTGTGGCAATAGTCGAGGCATTTCCCTCCTGTCAACCTCAGGGAAAGTTGTCACTAGAATTTGACTGTCTCGTATCATCCAACACATTGTCAATCACGTCTTACCTGAATCGCAGTGTGGCTTCAGACAGGAGCGGAGCACGATTGACATGGTCTTTGTGGCAAGACAGCTCCAGGAGAAAAGCATCGAGCAACACCAAAATCTATCTATGGTTTTTGTAGATCTCGCCAAGGCCTTTGACACTGACTCCTGTGACATCTCGCACAGAGTTTTTATGAACTGTAACCTCACTGACTCCTGTGACCTCTCGCACATAGTTTTTATGAATCCTAACCTCACCAACACCACCAAGGTTTCTGTCTACAGAGCAATCTGTATCTCCATCCTCTTGTATGGCAGCGAGTCATGGGTGCCACCTGAAAAAGCTAGAAGCATTTCATACCAACTGCTTAAAGCGTATACTAGGTTTAAAATCGTGGCACAGGGTGCCATACAATGAGATACGCAGGCGCACTCAAATGGACCCACTTGAAATAAGTCCAACTCATAGACAACTTAGGTGGCTTGGTCACACCATCCGGATGGAAGCAGAAAGGCTCCCACGCAAGGTCCTCAACGGGAAACTTGCAGAGGGCAGACCAACTAAAAACATCATTGAAAAAATGTTGCATAGAATCCAACGCCATCGGACATGCTGCTGCTGATCGGAAAAAATGGCGAAACATCTGCCAAGAGGGCTTGGAAACTTTCACCTCCACCTATAACGACCGAGCAGAGCAGAGAAGACACCAAAGGCAAACGGCGCAGCGGGCAGACGGCATCTTACCCTGTGCTGCCTGCGGCCGTGTATGCAATTCACGAATTGGACTCCACAGTCACCAGCGAGTCCATCAGGAGTAATCTATCTGGGACTGTTAGGACTGGCGCAACGTCATCGTCGTCAGCGACGGACTACTGAAGAGAGAAGAGGTGCGTGGGTGGGTGCGTGTGTATGTGTGTGTGTGTATGTGTGTGTGTGTGTGTATCTGCATCCTAATACTCCAATTTTCCGATTTACTTCCCTGATTCCACGTATAAAGGACCTGACTGATAATTCCGAAAATTTAGGGAGATTATTCTTGAAAATATCAATATCTTTTATAATTATCCCCATGTAAGATGAATAAGTATTATTGATACTTTGGGGATGAAAACGACACGCACAATCAACCCCGCCGTAATAATGTTTAGTATGTAAGTAGGGTAATAACCAGAGAGTAAGCAGGTATGGAAAACTGTACATTTTAAATCGTTTTTTTTCCTTTATTGTAATTATAATTCAACTGTTAAAATAGTATACACACATTTAATAGGATATACTTTAGACTCGTTACTTAGGTTCATTAAACGTATATTTCTATAAATAGCTGAAAGTTGTAAAGTCAGCAGTCAAAGTATTACCTGAATATGACTGTTGTTTCTGTAAAAAAGGTTTAGCGGAAACAGGTAACATGTAGCTGATAGATTCTATATACGAACAAAAGAAAAAGTAATTTGTTAATTTGATAAATCAATAAGAAGTCATTAAACAGAATCTCATTTTGCAGTTGATGCCTGATTTTCGTTTTTTTCTGAGGGGTAATCTATGGTCTACTCTGAATTGAGAAAGGGTCTTCTATATACGTGATAAAAATTCGAGCTCATAATACCGCCTTACTGAAAGTTACATCCACCGTACTGCAGGTTTTGTGCGGTCGAAACTCAAATAACTCCAAAAAATGTTTTTATCTGATAGAAGGATAAGCGTGATACAAAGGCACTTTCAACCAACACGTTTGTACAAACTCATCTTAGCTCCGTAACATTAAATAACAATTATCATCAAGAAGTATTGTGATTAACGAGTCATCAACGGCTACAGTCAGTCTCTAGAGAAAAAGAATAAGTGATGAAATTAATCTACTCATTTAAGAAAGGAAAATGCTCGGCGTTAACATGATCAAAATCCTGGATATCGGCATAAAAACTACATCTGTATAAACTGTAGAACTAAAAGGCAGTGTTAGCCAAATGTTCTGCATACCTGAAAACAAATGGCTACGGATAAATCTTTTGAAAGTTATAGTTTTACAAGATCCAATTACCTTAGAAATTTCTATGCGCGTGTTAAACAATTTTTTGGACTTATGAATTCTCCATCAGAAGCACTTTTCGCATCATACATTGCCATATTCTGTCAGATCCAATCATAATTATTGCTTGACAGTAGGAATCTTTCGTCACGTAGCTCCATAATAATTTCTACGGCGGAAGAAGTTTTTCTAAAATGGTTCAACAGTAGCTATGCAATTATTATCTCAAATTAATACATATCATTTTCCGGGCCTAATCATAACCTTTTACATATTATCTACCGTGATGGTCACCACTTACAATGAACACTGGTTACTATCATCTATAAGATGATAAGCTCACCTTAAATACGCGTAAGATCCAGAATAGTAACCATCTTCAAAAAAGAAAGACCGACAATGATGTAGTACTTAGTTGGAGTTGTCTGTAATGACTACTAGGAAGACTACTCGAGTGTCTTACATATCTCCGTACTGGGGATATTCAGAACAATGTGGCATGAGGATTCTAGAAATACGCATTACTAAATATTTTAAATACCATAGTATTCGCTGCCCCCAAAAGATCTCACTATGACCAACTCACATTACCCTTTCTGAAAACTCGTGCACCTTCTTTTAGTATAGTTACGCCTACTTTAAGTGATGTTAGTCAATCAGATTAGATAAATCCTTGCATTCAATCTATTAAGCCCAATAGATCAATATTAAAATATACTACAATATATAAAAAAGGTTAATCGAGGAGAAAATATGTCGTTCTAAATTCATTTGCTAACTCAGTTTTTGAGATATAAATAACTTTAATGAAACATCTAGAGTTCGATTTGGCGCCAGCTAGTGGCTCCTGGATTTCCGATAACTTCGACTGAGGTAAAATAAAGCGAAAAGCTGGATCGTGTCCTACATGTCACTTTCAATTTTCTCAGCGTCTTAGAGCGGCGTTTATACTGCGCGTGTCAAAATAGACATACTTTTCTGAGCAAGGCAGCTGCATGAGAAATGCCGGAAACCTCTCCTTGTCGTAATTTCTAATCTTTTAAAATGCATTTGATATCATTCCAAAAATGTTCCCAAGCAATATTAATGTCCAATTCGCATTTTTACAACTCATCCATGTACTGGATGATAACTTGTCAAGTCTCCAATCGAGCCAGGACAAAGAATAAAGAAAGTTCAAATTCACCTATTGACTAATAAATGTTGGGTCCTTGCACCTTCTTTTTCCCCTTATATTTTGATATGATGTATCAGAAACCTTCTCAAAGATTTGATATAAAGTAGCAGGAGTTAATATACAGTAGCGTTACTATGATAAACTCTTCAAGGCAATCAGAATCAAAATCGTGAATTTCGTGAATTTCCAACACATACGAGAGCTCTAATACGCAGATTACATCTCATCATTTTGCCACTCAAATGAAGGTGTTCAGAAGCGTTAAACAAGTTTAAATCGAGAAAAAAGTGCAGAGAAACGACCCAAGTCCACTTTAAAAGAAAATATTCACAATAAACACTCATCAAATACCATATAATTACGATTATTTAAATTTGAACATGAAATTACAAACTTAAGTGATTAATTACAATAATAATTACATTTATTGGTACAAATATATTTTAATTCAATTGTATAATAAACAATTAATGTGATCATTTTAACTTGTCTCTACTACTCTGAGGTACAATTTTTGCTCATCAAATAATACGTAATCAATGTTTAAAATATATGTTGTGTGAATTTATTGAAAATGATAGGTATGTGTAAAATTATTCATTATTAACTTTAAAAAAAATAATAAACTGAATGTGTAAAACACTTAAGGCGTATATTTTTATCAATTGAAGTAGAAAACATTTTTAATTAGTAATACATATAAATGAACTGGCTACAAGCAAATAGTGAGGCCGTGTGATTACTGTCTTTTTAAGCAAGTGCCTTCAATAACAAAATGACGTTAAATCCGTTTGAAAACTTATATTATTTATTGATAACAAAATTGATAACCTGATATATTAATCTAAAACTCATCCGATGGAAGCTTTTGTATTAATTATTTTTCGATACTCTAACGAAGGGAAATATACATCCTATGGACAGTTGTATGATAATGCTAGACTACCATTGCCCCGCTGAGTCAGTATGTTATATTTGCTATGCAATTAATGTATGAGGGTGACACATGCCCCGTAATGAAAATAGTTTTTTTTTTGTGTGACATAATAGAACTATTTCTATGAAAGCATATTAAAATGAAAAAAGAATATAGATGGATTTCTATGACTGGTTCTGTTTATAATTGCTTATTTTTGAAAAAAAATCCTTACAACAAATACCCACATATTTTAACCGTTTAATAGACAGTGCCACTTATCAGCCTCGATTGCATTTTCAAAAAAGTAATAATAGGTATGTAGTAGCAAATTGTTTCCTATTTTTGTTTACTACTTCGACTTAACCTGTATATAACGTGTATTTTTATGTTCTTACATATCATACTGCCACCGGTAATTCATCTTACATATGCCATTTATTAATGTTATACATATAAGCTGTTACTAACAGGTTTATGACAAATGAAGACTTTAAACGTTTAGTTTAACAGAATAGAAAAACAGCCGGAATTCAGAAGTTTTTATTACGCATAAGGATTATAGAAACAATAGATAACTGTATAACACTTTGTTATTTTTACAAACAGAGAAAATTGTAACATTTCCGTCATTTCCCACCCTATTAATGAAAAATTCAATTATTTTCTTTCTGACATTTGTCTTACGTTTGAAGGGTTTATGGATGAAGACTTAAAGTCTGACAGGTTGTGGGACGCAATAAGGGACTTAAATAAAAAATAAGAGATTCTATAAACTGAAGGGAATAAGGTTTTGAAAAGAACAGACATATACAAAGCAGGAAATAGGAAATTATATAATGCCATTTTTTATAAAAAAACAATTGTTTAAATTTTGCATATTTTTGCAAATATTTTACTAAGATTGTGTTACAAGTACAGAGACACATCGTCGAAAATAAAATCTATTCTAGTTTAAAACTTTCAGTTACTTTTAAAAACACTATGCATACATATATATATATATATATACATATACATACATATATATGTTTATATACACATACGTGTATATATGCTCTCTCTCTCTCTCTCTCTATATATATATATATATATATATATAGGCTTTTATCTGAGCAAATTAAGCCTTACTGCACACAATTGTAATTGATATACTGTGTTTGCCAACACTTGCTTAAGGAAGAAAAATCGTACGTAAGATGTCATTTATAAAATAAGAACATGTATGTAAGTTAAAGTTTTAATGCTGTCTCTATAGTATAGTTCTAGTATCGCACACAAGATATACCTAAAAATACGCTTTTTATACCTATGTACTTACTATGATAATATGAAAAATTCCATAAAAGCTATGCGTATATATATCTATATCTCTATATATATATATCTATATATATATATATATATGTGTGTGTGTGTGTGTAAATATATATGTATATATTATAGTATATATATATATACATATATATATATATATATATGGGTGTGTGTCTATGTGTGTGTGTCTATGTGTGTGTGTCTTTTTTGTGGTTGTATTCCTGGGTGTTTGTCGATAGCTTAATAAATATGATAATAATTCAAAAAAAATGTTTTAAACAAAAATAATGTCATCCGATACCGACGCTGATTTACGTACGTTTATTATTGCATACTTTTATTTACCAGGATACGATACTATATAAATGTTTGAATATTACTTAATCCTCGATTGTTAAATAAATACCTGATAAGTTACATGAATTATACTTATATTTACTGATTTTAATTTACTATATTGCTGAAAACCTTCAACCAGAACGAGGCCAACTACTTATAAAGCTATTAAAACGTTGTCTGAAGAAGAATGTCCATCCAACACCCTTGGAAATCTTATCAGTGTGCCCTTTATTAAAGAAGTCAAGTTATAGGCCACCTCACTCTTAGTACAGACCAATACATCGCCTGTGCGTCATGATTAAGCAACTGGAATCTGTGTTTAATAGAGAAGTAGTCCATCACCCCAGCTTAAACAAACTTCTTACTGATACGTAATATGGTTTCCCTTCTTCTAGATCTACAACAGATGTACTGACGGTTATATCTCATAGGCTTATATAATCTGTAGCCGGAGGCTTCTGGTTTAACAGAATGGCTTGATATGACATTATGGTCTAGTTTACAACTCTCCAACAATGGTAAAGCTAGAAATGTCATATCCTTCTTATAGGTTCATAGGAGCAGAGGTTGATGGGTAGAAATCAACTCTCTTTCCGATCTACATCAATGATCTTCCAAACCATCTTTAGATCATTCGTGGACATGTATGCTGATGACACTATGATCTTTGTCATCACGTCAAACGCGGTAAATGGCCATTTTCTCTCTGATTCTGTTTCCACATATCTTGAGCATGTGGAACAATAGTGAAAATTTGTACCGGTTTTTGTTTATGCACCTCCAACCAAGTTTTCATCTGTAAATCATATACTTTCTGATCCTCATGCGGCATGAATTGAAATGTATGGTTCATGTCGTCGGGAGGTTCCATGTTTTTAATCAGTTTCTTGACCTTTACCCCTGATCTGAAATGGAACACCTACATAAACTATGTTGCCAAGGTAACTGGAAACATGGTTCGATCCTACTATCGGTCCAGTAGATATCGCATTGGCGATTTAAATTTTTTGTTTGTTTTTGTTAGTTGTAAAGTAATTTTGAATCTCTATTCATGACTAAATGTAATCCTGTGAACACAATTGTTCGCTATTTCTCTTCTACAGTTTAATAGATGTTGGGGTTCTTTACAGTACAGAATAGTACATCTTTCATGAAAGCATAATCTACATAGGTCGTCTCGGTCTCTACAGGTGTTTACTTGTCTTCTTTCTTTTCCTTTCGACTACCGGCGAACAACCGCTTTCCTTGAGTATATATATATATATATATATATATATATATATATATATATATATATATATATATATATAT
>NC_136485.1:23706660-23766660 GCF_053919585.1 Euprymna scolopes
TAACCTCGCTGATACGTCCACAAAGGAACATATACGAAGAAGACCGGTTTAAGTTCTTAGTTTCTTAAAATGTATGGAGTGGAATTTTTCCGTCGGATGAAACGCGACTTTACATTCCAGGTATTATGTGGGTTACCTGTGGTATTTTATAAATTTCTTCTACTTTTGGTCTTACCTTTATATATTGTTTTTATTTTTGTAGGGGTGCGGGTTGCGATTGGCAGGATTACTTAAATGAAACGAACTAACATTCGATTTCAGTTTATACAGGAAATTTTAACAGTCAGCCGCCAGTGTTCTTCAACACTGGCACCGATTACTCGCTTTAATATTTTATGTATTGTCTTTATACTTCTATTATGTTTGCACTGATGTCATACTTGATACTAGGGTTGGTCTCACTTCCTATTTTCGGATTAGTTACTTATTCATTATTTATTTCTATACCTTGGATTTCTGAGAGTTCCATTAGCACGCGCTATCAATATTGGGTCAGACGACATTCAAATTGGTTAACAGACACAACAGAGAAACAATACAAAAAAAGAAATTAACATAAACTAAACCAAAACAAACCAAAATTAAAAAAATATATAAAATCTACTGTTAGTTTCTGGTTTCATTTATTCATTTATTTCTATTTCGTTTAAAAAAATAAATATAAATAATTAAAATCTATTAAAAATATTTTGATTGTACACGATAAGTTTTATTTTTTGGACTTTTGTTTTTCCAGTTACAAGAAAAGAAAATGAATTTAAATAAACATATTCGCATTTAGTTAGTTTTGTTTTTTAATTCGTTTCATTTTTTCGCGTCATATATTTGGTAAGTGCGGGTGGCATCTATAAATATAAAAGCTAAAATGTGTATGTGTGTGTGTGTGTGTGTTTCCTTCACCCGAAATCCGGCCTCCTCCTGCTACTACGACAATGACGTCATTTTTTAGTTAGAAAACGTTCACATTACTTTCAAGTTTTAATTTTATCCGTTTTCAATTGTGTGTATCTTTGGCGTAGAGGTAACGTGTCAGGCAGCTTTTATCCGCCTTACCCTACATGCTTCGGGTTCTAGCCTGTTTTCCTACCTAAACCTTTTTTTCCCTTTTACACTTTTTTTCCTTTTTTTTTTTTTACATTTGTTCGTGGTTTTGCTTGTTTTGGTTTTCCAATTTTTTATAACATCCTGATTTTTTAGAATATTAAAACATACCCTCCTCCTCCATACACATTTCCAAACACCCGGGCAACGCCGTGTACCCCGCTATATATATATATATATATATATATATATATATATATATATATATATATATATATATATATATATATATATGGGAGGTTATGTGGGTGTATTCACTTATGCTATTCAAAATATCATTGCGATTGTCTACAATATTTATATATATTATTCAGTACAAATATATATATATAAATATATATATATATATATATATATATATATATATATATATACATACATACAAATACGTGTGCGCAACAATATGCACATATGTGTCTGCATATGTGCGTATATGCATAGGATGTATACAGCGAGAGCACCATGATCGATGATCTTTTCAATATTCACTAACACTGGTACGAGTGAACAGTGAGAACATACGGATCACTTGCAATCTTTACGAAATGATGAATCAGCTGTCGATGTAGAAATCATTCTGAAGAAATAGTTACACTTAATTTCCGTTTTACTGACAAAATATTTCCCGTGCGTTATTTACCTATGAATATTTTATTCATAGATAATTAAATTGTTCTCACAGGTTTGCTGTACTTATTCTAAACAAAAAAAACAAAAAAACAAAAAAAACAATTAAAAATAAAAAAGTTAAAACGTTGTCATCCAACCAGTACAGCATTTCAATGTATTTACTTTTATTTCTCAAAAAAAAAAAATGCAAATAATATATGACACAGTAACCCTTCTTTCGGAATATCTTCCTCACCTCAGGCTAATTTACTGTGGTTTTGCAGCAACGTGCTAGTCGTGTTGAAGGTGGTTTATTGAAAAACAACTTTTTTATTAGAACGTATGTTTTATTATTCAAAAAGTAAGAGGTTACCCGGAATTTATTGTCGTAAAATACGCTTCTATATTTTAATTATCCCTTATTCTGCATTTATGTTTAAACACACATATATATATATATATATATATATATATATATATATATATATATATATATATATATATATATACATATGTATACATATATATATGTGTGTATACAACACCAACAATTTTAATTAATCATGATAGCTATGATCTACTAAACACTTAATCGATTACTATAAAAACTAAAGATATTAATCCAAAGAAAAATCATGTATTACTGTAATCATATCAAGAAATAAGTAATAAAAATTATATTTTTGGCCCCTACCGGCATAAGTATATTATATTTTAAATCCTCGAAATCATGTGCATACTGAAGCAAAGCTGGTGTTTTTAGATAGAGGGTAAAATTACTTAAACGTGATATGGAACTAAATATGCCTATGTGAAATCATACAGTAAGAAAAGTCCAAAAATGTAAAAAGTAATGTAGAATATTGATAAGAAATCAACCATGAAAATACGGTTTAAAATTATATTATTAAAAGAAAAATTAACACGGGATAAGTAATGATGGTTATGGTGATACATAATCCCGACGAAATGAAAATAATTACAGGAAACAGGGTTGACACCCCACAAAAATAAGAGTGAAAACATTACGCAGCCGATGGATCATTTCCCCATAATGTTATTTTAGAATATCCATTTTTTCTCACTCCTTAAAACGAAATGTCATATAGACGTTCGATCGTGATGAGGTAAGCGTAATGATGTGACACTCAATAGTATATTTCTCATTCATCCGCCACAAAATTTCAATGCGTTCAATCGCTAGTTAATGCCAGGTAGTGTCGTGAACGAGGAGGAACCTATATACAACAGCACAAATTAGTTTGTCGTTGCTGGTAAATATTGAAACGCCGAAATCTAAGATCGGTTCGTTTTTCATTTTCTATTCTGTAGAGTTATGTACGTTCATCAAGACGTAATACTCTCACAAACCAATCACTGTCTCATAACCAAACAGGTCAGTTTGCATGATGAAGAAAGCACCCTGTTTTTTTCCAAGTCATCTTCTGATGATTCAGACCTATTACACGCGCTCAATTTTAAACATGTCTCCTCGACGAAATGCACACAGAGCGCCAATCACCTAACTGTAGGTTATAGAATCTATGCCAAATAAAAATCGAACTCTATCGAGATATACTACAAATTAGATTAAGGCCTTACACTCAGAAATTACGTCCTTGGTAAAGTATAGACAACCGGGATTTATCGAACAATCAAACTGCCAAGGATGAATAAAAGATGTTTACAAAAAGCATTAGAAAACGTCAACATTATATTGCAAAAAAATAAATAAATAGAGGGCCGGATTTATGTTGAAAGTTAAATCGTGTAGCAAAAAAATCACATTTGTTCTCATACCTGCAATGTAGACCAAACTTGGGGGCACAGAAAGAAACAAAAAACACGGGTTATTTATCAGATGGATATATAAACCAAAATATTTGCAAGGATAAGGACAGGGTAAACAGAGCTAAACATTCAGTAGTGTCTGCGCATTTTTAGTATCCTCACTGATTCTAAGATACTGTTCTCTTAGCGGGTTACAACATTTGATAGTCCAAGATGTATGTAAGTTTCGGTCTTACATCACATTTTCCAATTTTGTGTGTGCGGTTTTTTTTTTTTTTTTCAAAAAAAAAATCGAAAATAAAAAAAAATGTAATAATTTTCTCTTAGGATTTACGATGATTTGTTGCGTAAATTTACTGATTCTCCCAGAGGATCGCACTTCCAGAGAGACGTGCAGCGTGCCAAGATCGAAGTGACTGAATATTTTATTGATTGGCTCTTAGATCTGTTGTCATGATTTCTCAGCTTCATTCGAAAGACATTTCCTAAAATGTATATATGGAGCTAGTGAGTGTTTTTTTTTAATCTCTGGACGAAATAACCCAGTCCACATTTTTTAATGTATACTGCCGATTTCCCAGAATATATTGCTGTTTTGTAGACCTTGAAAATTATGTATCGCCAAGAAAGTACATATTTCTCCTGGGACGATAAGGTTTCCCTTTACTTGATTGTTGTAGAGTGAGATTATCGAATAGGTACTTGACGTTTCTTGCGAACATTGTTTCTACATGAGAGCGCTCCATTGGTCTGTTCAGATTAACCTAAACTTACATACTGACGTTAAATTTGAACTCAACCTCAGATCAAAAGTCTCAAACTCGAATCCAACTGTTCTCTTCTCTCAGCACTTTCCACACTGACGCCCAAAATAAGAAACGGCTCTTTTATAGAGAGAACCAACCACAGCTCATTTGTATACCCCCCTCTCGTCACATCACGTGATCATCAGTCTATAAATACAAGGGGGCGGCCATATTTATTTTCTCTTTTTTTTCCTAACACAAGGCGCACAATATATGAGGTAAGGTTCTCTACTTTTAACCACACGCCTCCTTGATTTCTAAGATCAATAATTAGTATTATAGTCCGCCATCCACGCTGGGCGTCTTTGTTCACGGTGCGATAGTCGAAGAGGCTCTTCAGACACTTCAATATCAGCATCAACCTCGCATTCCTTTGATGGCACGGAGATTCTGTGTGTATCTAAAATATGTCGACGCATTCCGTCAATCGCAACCTTGTTTTTGGAGAGTACTTCAGTCACTGTAACTTTTCCCCAGCGAGTCGTGCAACGAGAATTGGGTGATTTCACCCACACCTCTTCACCAACTGCGATGTACACGCAGGCCTGTTCTTCTCGTTACAGCCAATGGATCTCACCATTCATCAGAAAAAAATAGACCGGTGCGCACTGGATTTTGGTCTTGACCAGCCTTCGGCGTCATATTGTACCAAAAAAAGCTTCTTGGGGCGAAATCTGGCTTTTTGATGCCACATCTTTTATAGTGCGATGGCGCCTCTGTATAATATCCATTTCCACTTGTACGTTATGCAGTTCTAAAATATAGCCCCACATTCCACTTCGCACATGTCTCTAAAAAGTTCCGAGCTGAAAGACGTACCATTATCCACCAACACCTCTTCTACTGATCCCCTTTCCGTAAAAACCTCCTCGACAACTCATTTAGATCTTCTGCTGTTTCAGACTTGATTTCTGCCATATCGCTACTCTCCCAGCTCCATAATCAATCATAGTTACATGCGGTTCATATTGATAATGCGTGATGCCAATGCCCAATCTTCCCCAATTCTCTTGAACATTCAGTTCCACTTTTTCATGTCTATCCTATACAGGGTCGATTGATTGACATTCCCTACATTATTCCACCACCTTTCGGACGCCTTGTATTGTTGCGTGCGGGTTTACTATTCTTGCGAGGTAAATGGTCCGTTTCTTTCAAAAATGATGCAGGTTGTGCAGTTATTTTAAATTCTCTCCTGCTCAACATGCTGGATCCCCGTCTTTTTCCTTGTGTAGCTAGGCTTTATTGACTCTTGTCAGCCCATATGGTGTATTTGTTTGTGACGGAACTATGATAATAGTTACCTTTAATTCGAATTCCCGAACCAAGTCTTCCAGCGCTCCAAGTTTACCCTTTATAAGCATCTGCGTTGCTGCTTTTGTTTTCATCCGCTTATAACCAGACACCTCCGATTTAATCCACGAACCACTGTTGCAGAATCTGTTTTAAAGTTCACTAACTCTAGCCCCCATTATAGAGCCAGGTTGATGCCTTTCATCACGGCATCAAGTTCAGCAATATGGGCGCTATCAACCTGTGTGCGTAGCCAAGCAGCATCTTCAACAGCCACATCTCCTATTTCCAATAATACACCTAATGCTACACTGCTAGCATCAGTCCATAGCATCCCTTCATGGCCCTCCATTATATGGCATTCCTCTCTCACAGGGCCCATTTTTTCACTTCTGCAATGACTTCTTGTATCATGAGAAACATTTTTTGATCAACTGCATCTTTCCAACTGTTTGCCCCAGGCTGCCTTTTAATAAAACGGCACGCAGTTCGCATCCATCCAGCTATTGGGTAGAGGCCAACCAGCGTTCCACATATAGAGAAAAGCTCTCTTGGCTAGGTCAACCTTGGCTTCAGGGATCTCATTTCCTCGCCCAAACATCAATTTTCCTCCCTTATTGTTCCGTAGTAGAAATCCCAAAGCCATTCTGTTTTCCAGTGACTCAGGCGGTTTTGTCGTCAGCTCATATGCTTTGATATGCTCTCTCACCCTTTCCGCAGCCATCTCTGTTTCGCCCACTAGTACATCGTCGATGTAATAGCAGGTGCCTCTCTTCACAGCATCGTCTTTGACCAGCACTGTCTAAAGAACTGCCGTCATTATCTTTGGTGCGGAGTTCAGACCAAATCCTAATCTGGTCAGACAATAAACTTGACCTTTGTACTCTACCAATTGATATTTCCACAATTTCTCATCCACATTAAGTTGGAGGTAGGCAGACTTCAGGTACACAATTTTACTTGCCTGCTTCATCCTCCTCTATTTCCTTACGACTTCTTCACACACGTCGATTCCGTCCTTTGCATGACAAGCTACAAACTTGTTCAGCTCACGGAAATCCAACACTGGCCTAACTTTCTTCTTAATAGGTTGGACCACATCCATGAGTGTCAAATTTCCTTCAACTTTCCCTGACCACGGCATTAATATTGTTTCATCTATACATCTCTCAACTTCTTTTTCAAACTTCGGCTCCGCAGCTCCTTTTAGTGTGCTTTTGTAGCAGCTAGCCCGTTTCGTCAATACAGGTTGCTCCGCGCTCCATCGCAATTCTACCATCCATTTTTCGCTATCGAAGCAGGCTCGAAAGTAATCATCCTCAATCAGACATGGTCGGGGTTTCGACGGTTGGTTGGTATCACCCCTGGTTACACTTCCTGTTATTTCCGGTGCACTCTGATTGTCAAACCTCACCTGGCCTTTAGCAACAGTAGCTCCTCCCAGTCGGACTATCGTGTCCAAGCCCAGCACCACATCAATTCCTGCAACCAGTCTATTCAGCACGATAACTCTTAGCCGCAATGGCATATTCCTTACTACAATCTCCGCATCTGCCTTTCCACAGCATTCCACTTCTCTGCCATCCACGGCTCTAACGTTGGTGTTTCCATTCCAGGAGTTGGCGACGCTCTTAGTAATAAGTGTTGTTGCACATCCAGTATCAACGAGAGCTATAGCCTTCTTTCCATTAACTGTGGAAACAAACTCTCATACGCCTGTTCAGTATAAAAAGGGGTGACTGCTGGTGCAATAGTACCCCTTTACTCGTTTCCCGGAAGCGAAGGGCAATTTCTACTAATGTGCCCTACTTGGCCACACCGAAAACAGACAATGTCTGCCCGTGGCTCCCTACAGTCTCTCATCAGGTGTGGTTCTTGACATCGAAAGCAATTATCGGTAAATCCACGGCCTTGCTTCATCACTGGTCGCTCCTTCCTGCTTGCCACAGCAGCCGCAACGGCCACAACTCACTGGACTGTTCGACAAAACTCTAGAATTGCTTAGAATCTCCTTACCTCCATGGTTTCAATATCAGTAAGTCGTTGCAGTTCCATGGAGATTCGATCAGGGAAACCAGTTACAAGCACCAGCTTTACAGTCTTCTCAAGGTTGCGTCCTCCATATCCAGCTAATTCTTTTAGCTTGTTGTAACCTCAAACGCGCTCTCTGAAAATGCGGTCTTGAACCGGTTTTCAATGCTCTCACCAATGGCCTAATCCGTCTCTCCTATTTCTAGATAGACCGCTAGAGCGCTTCCTTCCAAATACAGTGGGATTAACTCGGCTACATCCTCGATCTTCTGCAGCCTTGACACCAACTTCAGCTTGTTAAGCCACGCAACCCCGTCACCTTCTCCAGTAAATGCCCTCATGATATCGCTGCTCAATCTTACTCGGTCACTCATTTTTGTAACTGCGCCGAAATAGCTTGACGTAAAATTTGAACTCAACCTAAGATTAAAAGTCTCAACGCTAATCCAACTGTTCTCTTCTCTCTGCACTTTCCACACTAACACCCAAAATAAGAAGACAGATCTTTTTATGGAGAGACCCAACCACATCCAATTTGTATACCCTCTCCCCCTCTCGTAACATGCCGTGATCATCAGTCCATAAATATCAGGGGGCGGCCATTTTTATTTTCTCTTTTTTTACCAAACACGACCCGTACGATGCATGACGTAAGCTTCTTTACTTTTAACCACACATTCAATCCTCTTTTCTGTAAGTGTCTCGAGTGGCTTTCTAAAAACTTCTTTAGAATGTGCACGAAGCTCCCATCGACCGATTCTGATACAAACTTTATCTAATGTGATTCACTATATACGATTAGCAAAACTCTAAGAATTCATGTGATGTGAATTGAGTGCCGTTATATTTCATACCACAATCTGCTACGACAAACCGCGCAAAATGCCTCTCATCTTTCACCGCCCCAAAAGAGACAAATATCTAATGTGAAAATACGATCGTGCAGTCAGTAGATGGCCGTTTACATTGGTGTGCCTCAAGCCATTTTGACTGTCTTTCACAAATAATAAGTTGCTTTCAAAGGGCACTGAAGAATCGCCATGCCGTCTCTGACATGATTCTCATATATATAGCCATGGTTTGCACGTTGTAGTAAGATATTTATTCACAATATATAAACATTGTCAGTTTTTTTTTACTTTTTTTGTATTTAAAATTCCTTTTCAAGTAAATAACGGAAAATGTGTAATCTTCAAAACTTATGAAACAAATTAGAGTCCGTTTATATTTTTATGCATTTTTTTGAGATCTGAACCTTCCTGGACCATGAACTGTTCCAGTCTAATATCAACATACGACGTAATTCTCTCAGGAAGCAACATTTTAATACTCAAGACTCAGCAGGAAACATAATACTGCGCAGGAAATATAGCTTTCTATATCACCCACCGCTCGGTAGCACGCCCCGCTTACTTTTTATCTATTCTTGTAAAGTTTTTGTTAATATATATTTCTTACCTATAATCCATGTTCCATGTTTTCGTTTCGTGGTCTCAACTGTGGGTCCATTAACGGGAATGACGAACTTATTCGAGAAAGGCACTCACGCCGAAACCAAACACCTGACTAGTGTGCATGAAGAGAGAGAGATAGAGAGAGAGACACACACACAGACAGAGGCAGAGACAGAGTGAGTGATGCGGAAATTTCATTTAAACTCTCGTCCTAACCACATCCATAACAACAAAGGGTCCATTTAATTAGAACACCATTCTTTAATAAGAAATAAAGCTGGTATTACTACATAATCGATTACTTACAAAATGGCAACACAGTTACCAAATTAAGTGACAAACTAGTAATGCAACAACTATGGAATATTCATAAGTATTTAAAATCTGTTCAAATTGGGCATGGGAATTTCTAGAACGATTTCTCACAAATACGTTAAATATTACAAGTTACTATCAAGTGTCTCTACTTACGAGGGATTAAAACATAATATTTTATAATAATTTTATTTCTGATGTGCATTTTTACCTGAGTATACTAGATTTATGAATGAATTTTAAGCATTTTTCTGACAACCATGATATATTTTTGCTCTTTTGATTTAAAGCACACAAAGCTAAAATATTATTGAGTTTTTTATTCTAAAATCATTTACAGTAAAATTTATAATTACAATTATTTTCATTAATATATTTATGTTAGCTGTTATTAATATTTTATACATTTTCTCTGTACATATATTCTCTTTAATAATAATAATAATAATAATAATAATAATAATAATAATAATAATAATAATAATAATAATGGAAAGAAGAAGAAGACGTCGAAGAAGAATAATTCAGATTTCTTTTATCAACGTGTCTCTGGAAAGGGATGACATTCATTTCCAGAAAATTCCCATTAATCCCGGCTTCCAACAAGGAGCTCCACAGATCACGGGTTTTCCTAAGGATGTTGGCGGTACCTATAATTGCAGAGGTCTTAAGGTCGCCTAACCCATCGGGAATTTGTAGTTTTTTTTCAATTGTCCTTCCAGATGATATGATGCTACTCCTTGTGTACCAGATTATTTGTGTGTTTACCCCGTGTATACGCCTAATCCATAAGGACTACGGGGCATAATTGCTCGAACTCTTATTCTCCTTCTCTCTCATAGTCCTGTCTCAGAATATTTAAAGCTTTACATATTGCCAGTTTTTTTAGACATTGTCAATGACGACCAAATCATGACGAGTATTTTCCAATTGTTTATTCAATGGGACACTTTTGTCCCACCATACATCTACCTTGTAATCCTCACTTGTTCTCACTTCATCAGGCACCTCCTTAAACCATTTTCCAGCACACTTTACCCCTACCCTCTTACACACCTCCCAATATATCCGAAGTGAAAGGCGATCGTGTCTTTTGCGGTACTCTCTCTGGGCTAGTCCACTACAACCTGCTGCAAGGTGCTCAATTTCTCTGAGGTCTAACCACACATCCGGCATTCTGCAGCAACTTGCTCTCATAGAAACACGTTTGTAACAATCGTGTTCCTAATGCCTACTCATGTGTTGTACAGAAAATCTTCAGTACTCAACCAGATACCCAGCTCTAAGCAATTGTCCTGATCTTTCATCTACTATTTCCTGGAAGAACCTTCCATACATTTCTATCCTAGTCAGTTCCTCAGCCCTTTCTTTATCAATACGTTTCACATAATCAGCCTTGATCTCACATAACTCCACATCATTGGGCACAACCTTTAGCATCTACTTCTCATATCTAACCACGTGTTCCTTCAACGACATCCCGTAGGTTCTAACAGAATCTTTTACACCTTTCAATCCACTCTCAGCATATTTTTCTTTTGATACAGCCTTGTGTACGCTATTTCAGTTGTGAAATATACCAACCATTGTAAACACTTTTCTTGTTTTAATATCCATCGCATGCAAATCCCTGTTGGACCATTCTAAAATCCTCACCCTCTATCTCAAAACACTGACTGTCGATGCATTCTCTGCTTTCATGAGGTTGCCCCCATACATTTTCGATTTTGCAATTAGTTTCATTCTTCTAAGTTACTCCTTCCTGACTTTCTCCTTCATTTCTCTGTTCATGATGCCTATTACCTCCAACACTCCCAAATACTTATGTCATGTATGTTCTATTTCTTTCAGGATTTATCCATTTGACAGCACTATTCCATTCGAATGGACCTTTACTCCTCTTTTCATCACCAGTACCGCGCATTTACTAATCTCAAACTCCATCCCAATGTCTTCTGAGTATTCCGAGTATGTCCCCAAAAGTTTTACCAGTCTCTCCATTTCTTTTTAATTTCTACTGAATATTTTCAAAGCATCAATAAACAGTAGATGGTTGAGGTTTCTCTCACCAGATCCAAAGTTATACCCCAGTTTTTTTCTCTTCAAGAGGATGTTCAGTGGCATTATTACCATTACAAAAAGACGTGGCGATAACGAATCTCCTTGAAATATTCCAGGCTGTATGCCAACCTGGCTCATCTCCTCTATGTTTGCTGTCAGCGCCGTTTTCCATTGAGCCATACTTGTCTCCAAAAACCCTACCACATTATCAGCAATCTTAATCATCAATAGTGTTTCACGCATCCATGAATGAGGAACCATGTTATATGACTTTCTGTAATCGATCCATGCAACGCTCAGATTCCTCTTCTTCTTCGCATCCTGCGTAAATGCTTTATCAATACGTAGTTGTTCTTTAGTACCTCTCGAGCCTTTCCGGCACGCCTATTTTTCATAAGGTAAAACATCATTACTCTCAAGGTGTTCATAAATTTTCTCCGCAAATATTCCAATCAACAGTTTCCATATCAATGTCGGACATGTAATTGGTTTATAATCATTGGCATATGTCTCTTTTGCAGGATCTTTCCTACTCAGTGTTGTCCTCCCCGTCATAAATCAATCAGGGACATCACGCGACTCTACACCACTTTGCAGGGCAACAGCTATATGTTGATGAATGCACGAGAACTGTTTAAAATAGAAGCCCATCACACCATCTTAACCAGATGTCTTCCAGTTTGTCATCCTTTGTATTCCAGCCTTCAGGTAATCGAGGGTTATCTCAACGTTCTTCATCTGCTGTATACCTCACCTCTCCCAACAAGCTAGCCTTATTATTATATCGCCCTTCGACAGACCACTGTAGAACTTCCTTGAAATTTTGCATTTGGAATGTTGTTATTTCCCGCCTGCTTACTACCATTTAATTGCTTATACAGGTGAGACCGATTGTTCGGTAAAATGTTGTTCTGCCGAAACGCCGCAGCAGCAGCACCAACAACAATAACAACAACACCACCACTAACAACCACAGCAAAAACAACAGCAACAACAACAACAATAATAATAATAATAATAATAATAATAATAATAATAATAATAATAATAATAATAATAATAATAATAATAATAATATCAATAAGAAGAAGAAGAAGAAGAATGCATGGATTTTGTGGTCCCAGCCGATCATAAGCTAAATAGCGAAGAAAATGAGAAACGGAGCAAATACACTTAGTTAGCGGAAAGGGATATGGAAGATGAAAAACAAAAAAAGAATTTACCTATAATAAAAGGATTATATTAGAAAAATGAACAGGAGCCATTGGAATCAGAATAATGACTGGAAAAAGACAATTAACAACAATAATGAAAGGCAGCTGAAATATTAAGGAACCCCTATAATGTGGAAACTACCACCCGTAGGCAACAATAACGGATCAGACAAACTGTGTCAGAAGCAAAACATGAAAATACACATAGTATCAAGAACATAAAAGCCTATAAGTTCTCTAAAACTGCCCCATATTCACCCTGTTACCACATCACCACCCCCTCTAAAAAGAGACACACAGCCAAACAGAGTCAAGGAGAAAGGAAAGAACGAGAGGAGAGCAGTGAGCACTGATCTTCGCTGAGTAAGTAGAAAGAAATGGGACCTTGAAGAATGACACTCAAATTTCAGTAAAGACCGATAGCTGCTGCCGAAGGAAAAATCAATGGTAATAATGCCTATTTATTTGCAAATACTATCGAAAGAGGTGGAGAGAACGGGACATCTGGGGATACTTGTGGCCCCTCAGCTTTTATGGAACACAAGAGTTCGGTTTCAATGAGAGTTCTTATATGGTCTGTGTTAAAGATCGTTGTTAGGCAATAAAAATAAAGCAGTACAATTTAGTATATATATATATATAATAATTATAAATTGGATATAGCATTACGCGTATAATATAATTAAAACAAAAAAAATATATCTGTCGACTCAACAATTCCTGTCATTGAAAATGTTCTTATTGTTGCCTCTCATCACAAACAATTAATGATCTCATTGACAACAAAGAATTTTAAATATATGGACTTTTACAGTAATGTGGTATGCATAATCAATTTACCCTATCATTGAATCCTTGAAATTTCTCACACATTAGAGGTATATCATTTCCCACTGTCTAGCATATGCAAGGATGCATTAAAACGGTTATAATCGTTTGTGAAGCTGCATGTCTCTACTATTAAAAGAAACGAGAGAAATTTAATTAAACGCCTTAATTTTCTTGAGGAAATATTATTCATAGAGTTATGCGAAGGATATTTTTTTCAACTCATTAATGATTTATATGGACGAGCTTATATTTTACACCGTGGTTGCTTTCTTCAAAGTTCAGACAGTCCTTTTAACTATCGACAATTATTTTCCCCATATATCGGCTATAAGAACAATTTCAAATCTTAGATAAAATTCCTCAATATTGCCGGCATATACAGTTTAAAATCAAGTTTTATATTGTTTTCCTTAGGGAAACGAAAGCGATATTATGGTCCAAATTATTTCGTATCCTTTTGTGGGCAATGTAAATTAAAAAATATATTTAACAAAGTTTGTTTTATATTATTTACTATTAACTATCTATAAATATTTCAAAAATATAATTATATTTAATAATAACTATCTATAAAATATATCAAAAATATAATTATATTTAATATTAGCTATATATAAAATATATCCAAAATATAATTACATTTGTTTAGTACCAATTTAGAATCCGTGAAACATTTTTTTATGAAACTGAAAGAAACTGTCGCTCATTTTAAGATACAGATTATAGAAAAGTTACATTTTTTCTTTTCTTATCTCTTAAAGGACAATATCACCTGAGTGATACATAAGTGTGTAATCACTTGCAAATACATATTAGAGGATGTGTGAGCATTGAAACCGCACCTTTAGTAAGACTTCCGCTTGTAATATCAGGACATGAAAATAAAATAGACCAAAAAACATTGACGATTTGATTGATGTCATTTTAGAACTTCGGAAAATCAACTCGTTAAATGCATAAGTGTAATAAATAATATTTAATATATGACTGAAAATCAAATATTTATCCATATATTTTAATATATAATCTGTGTATTTCTGAAGGAATTAAATTAATATATTCTCTTCAACGTATAATTACCAATTTAGAATCTCATTCTTATATTAAATTTAATACTTACGTTTATACTAAGCTATGGAATAATAAAAAAAATATCAGCCGTATCTTAGTAATAGAAAATGACAAGCCTAAGAATGAAAATAATGCGTGCATCGGCTTACTATAACATGTGTCACTTCTGGGACATTGCTTATAAATCACATGATTCACGGAATACGTAGCTCTTTCATCACGTCAAATAAAAGCTGGTACATCTCAAATGTACAAAAAATACTAGGAAAATAATATAGAAACAAAGTAAAGTAATATAGACTAGAAAAAATGTTTATTAAAGGAAAACGAAAACCTGTGAGAAAAAAAAAAACTTTTTCAGATCGAATTGGAAAATTTGACATCTGAAAAGAAGGAATAATAACCATGTGTGATATGGAAGTATCTTAAGACAGAAAGTCGATGGGAGAAATGTAGAAGATTGGTCAGAGGTTGTCTTTACCTGCGTTAATCCTTATGATCTGCGTTTTCCGATACTTTTTATCTGTTCTTTTTCTTATTCGATAGATATGTCTCGAGATACATTTCAAAGAAAGCGATCAATAACATTCTTCTTATATATAACTAAGATTAGTCTTGCCTGATAATATATAAAAAGTAAGTTTCGTTGATGCTGATATGTTATGAGAAGTTTGATGTGTATGTTTGTGTATGCTTACAAACATTACGTACAACTTCATTATATAATACATTGTCAATTCACTATGACATATGTATATATATGTATATATATATATGTGTATATATATATATATATATATATATATATATATACACTAGTGAATTGATAATACACATTATAATTGATAATTAACGTTTCACGTTGTACGTGAATATATATGAGGGCGACCTTCAATCTTTGACAGTCTCACGAAGGGCTGACGGCGCATGAAATATTTGCGACAAGAATTGCGCAATCTCGAACCAACTATGGGAAGTTAAGTATATGTACAGTATGACTGGAAACAAATTTCGAGGCTAGCGTAGAGAACATACAGCACCTAGAATTCCTAAATGGTAGCCCATCGGGTACTTACAACGCTCCACGTTACCGTGAATATGTATATATATATATATATATATATATATATACGCACACATACACGCACACACACACACACACACACACACACATATATATATATATATATATATATAAGTCACAGATTAAAATCAGATGGGAATCATGATAGATATTACTAGAGGTAACACTTTAAGGGTGATCCTAGCCAAAAAGGAAAAGCTCTCTCTATATATAAATATATATATATATATATATATATATATATATATATATATGTATATATATATATATATATATATAATTTAAAGGAGATTAGAACAATAGTCTAAACAGCAGAGTGTATTTAATGTAATATTGAAATAGCTAGTTTAATTGAAATCCAGGAAAGAAAAAAATACAATCACATCATATATATATATATATATATATATATATATATATATATATATATATATATATATATATATATATATATGTATATATATATATATATATGTATATATATATATATATATATATATATATATATATATATATATATATATATTACATTTTCACCCCAAACAAGGCAAATTGCCACTTTGGTGTAGGGGCTACTATCAGGGGCAACCACTACTGGGGTACTATGTAGGGATTTGGGCAGCAAGGTGTCGGTTCACGTTACACTTGAACTTCTGCACGTCAGTACTATTGGAAGCAGAGACCTGAAATGGAATTCCACAGTCTAGCGGTTCTGGGGAAGAAACTATTGGAGTAAAAATATCTTTTACATCTAGGGATCTCTACAGTGTGGGGGTGGGACTTAGCAGCCTGTCGGGTTTGTCGAGGGTGCTCACGTCGTGGGGGCACAAGTGATTGTATTTCCTCAGAGCATTCACCACAAAAATACTAGAAAAGGCAGAGGGATGCAACATTTCGTCGATGGGACAGAGGCTGAAGCTTAGATGCCAGTTCAGGGCCTATAAGGTTTGCGGCTCTCTTTTGAACCTTGTCAAGGAGCGAGAGACTAGTAGTAGATGCACCAGCCCAGATGTGGCAGCAATACTCCATACATGGGCGAATGGTGGCCTTATAGAGGTACAGGTTACTTTCGGGTGTTAGTAGTTTTCTAGAACGGTAGAGAGATCCCACCTTTCTTGCAGCGGCCCTGGCAATGCCTTAAATGTAATTGTTCCAACTCATGTTTCCTGTGAAATTTAGGCCAAGGAGTTTGGAAGATGGACTCTCAGATAAAGAGTCGTTGGACATTGCTATTGGTGGTAGAGAGGGTTTCTTGTAATTATTGAATGACACTAGTTTAGTCTTGGCAGCATTGAACGCGACCAACCACTTGTGTCCCCATTCCACTACAGATTGGAGGTCTTCCTCTAGTGTTTCTGCCATTTCTTTAGAGATGTGTTCATTCGTCTTCCTGTCGTGCCTGCCATAGAGTGTAGTTTCATCAGCATATATACCCATCTCAGAGGCAATGTTGTCGGGGAGGTCATTTATGAATATCAGGAACAATAGAGGTCCAAGGATAGAACCCTGGGGACCTCCCGCATTTATATCATATTGTTTAGACGTACGACCGTCGAGGACAACCTGGATTTTTCTCTTATCTAAGAAGGATTTAATTATGTTAACTATTCAACCAGTGATACCGTTTGATCTGATTTTACTGAGGAGACCCTCATGCCATACCCTGTCAAAAGCCTTAGATATATCTATAGCTACCGCTCTGCCCTCCCAAGCTTTGTCCAGTGAATGGTATATACGTTCAGAGATCACAGTTAGGATGTCTGCTGTGGATCGGACTTGTCTAAATCCATATTGTTTGTCAGTCAGAAGTTTAGCATCTGTAAGATGATGGACTCGAGCATGGTTAATTATGGTCTCAAATATTGTCACAAAAAGTGGGAGGAGGCTAATGGGGCGATAATTTGATGGGTCTGTCCTTTCGCTAGAATTATTGAATAATGGTACAACAGAAGCAGTTTTCCAGCAGCCCGGAGAGCAAACTTCATTAAGGCATTTGTTGTAGAGTTTGGAGAGAACTGGAGCTACTTCGGCTGAGCACTTTTTTTATAGCACAGCTGGGATAAGATCGGGTCCACATGCTTTTGAGGTGTCAAGGTGTTTTGTGATAGCATGCACCTGAGCAGGGGTGGTTTTCAGATCGTCTAGTGTGGCGTCTGTCCGCATATGAAAATCACATAGGGGGTGGTTGGAAGGGCCCAGTGTGGAGTTTGAGGCAAACCGACTGGCAAGCATGTAAGCCTTGTCGGTTGCTGAGGAGACAACCTCGTGATTGTTGGTTAGTGGGGGAATTGTTGATTGCCTATTATTTACTACACTGTTGTAGATTTTCCAGAAGTCTCGAGTTCCTAGTTCTTTGTGCTTCGATGCGCTTTTTAGTGGTTTCCGTAAATTCTCTCTTAGCTGTCGCTATTTCTTTCTTAACGTTATTTCTAGCTTCTATATACTTCAGTCTGTTTGAACCGGACATATGTCGGTTAAACCTACGGTATGCATGCTGCTTTTGAGCAATGGCAGTTGCACAAGTCGACGTAAACCATTGGGGAGAGTGGAGCTTACTATAAAATTTCCGCATGGGAACATGCGCTTTGATTGCAGTTTTGAACCAGTCAGTGGTCTCGTTTGCACATTGTTCAGCAGGGAGAGAGAAAATATTTTCCCATGGAGCATCTCTAATTAGTTCCCTGATGGCTTCCCAGTCAGCCGTATTATAATATCTCGTTGTTTTGAGCACTGGCTTTTCAGTTTTGGCTCTAGAGTTTAGGGCGATTTTAACCATTATCACTGCATGATCAGCGTTCACGAGTGGGCTGTGGGCCTTCGTTATGCAGTCATCGAGAACTGTTGTCAAAAACAGATCTAGAAGTGATGCGTGATGTTCTTCCTGGTCAGGGAAACGGGTTGGAAACGTAACAATTTGTAATAAGGAGTGAGATATAGTGAAGCTATGGGTTGTGCTGCCCGCTGCATCTGTGCGAGTAGAGAATCCAAGCCAGATTTTGTGGTGGACATTAAATTCACCAAATACATGTATTTGTGCGCTAGTGTCGAGGGGCAGTGCCGTGTCTATGCTGTCAGATACTTTGTTAATTATGGAGCAGTCCTGACTCGAGAGAGAGCGGTAGAGAAAATAATAGTAGCTAATATTGTGTTGCATGTTTAGTCTAAAGCACATAAAGGCTTGATCATCTGTTTCTAGGTGTGTTTCTCTAGTCAAGGGAAGGGTATTACGAATGTAAACTCCAAATCTGTGCATATGTCTGTCAGAGTCCTTACGGCAGAGTGGGGCATATCCAGGCATGTTAAAGTGGTTTGAGGGAATGGAGGAGTGTAGGTTAGTCACACTTAGTGCTAAGATATCCGGGCATGTGTTATATATATATATATATATATATATATATATATATATATATATATATATATATATATATATATATATATATATATATATATATAATGGGTTAAGAAATTCCAACGAGTGAAAGACGTATATTTAAATAAAGAGGTGGTCACCAACAATGTGTATTTTTTAACATTATTTTATTATTCCCTGTTTTGGTTTTTCATTGACAATTACTTTTAGATCATTGTAATTATATTTTTAAATTATTGACATCGTTTTTAACGCGTGTCAGACGTTCTGTGAAGCGCCCTCTTCAGAAAGTATTTAAAATGTGTAGGATATATTCATGATGTGTTAAAAATGTAAAATAACATTTTCGTAGTTCATTTAAATTTTTGCGAGATGTGGAAATATGTGTAAATAATTCTACTTTTCATTCGTATGTTCAATTTTTATTACTGGTCCATTGGGCTGGATTGTGGTCACTGATGTCTTATGTTCTCTCTCTCTCTCTCTCTCTCTCTCTCTCTTCCTCCCTCTCTGCTAGTTATCTTTCCTTGTTTTTTCCCAACTTTTCCTTTTTTTACTCTTACTTGATTTGGGGGGTAAGGGTCCTATTGGTACTTGGTCAATTGGGTGCATAGGTAAGGATGTGTGTGGGTGAGCGTTTGTGTGTGTGTGTGTGTGTGTGTGTGTGTGGGTGTGTGTTTTCTTTTATTGGTTTGAAGAATGTATGTTCTGTTTTTTAGTATTATAAAGGTATTTTATTCCTTAGGAAGGTAACTGTGATCAAAGGTCGTTACTAATGTGGTTGTGATCGGAGGGGGTTACCTCCTCTTAAATAAGTTTAGGGGTGTGTTCATTCCATCTTTATTTTTATTTTTTGGATTCTTAGATTTTAGTATTTTGAGTTTCCGTTTCAGTCTTAGAAAGTTCGGGTATTTTTAATATTATGTTTGTTTAGATAAAGATGTGTATTTATAAATATACGTAGGGGATTTTGTAATGTTTCTATTTATTTGTATCCCAACGTAGGTATGTTAAGTTATTGCAAGTTAGGACGAATGCCTTAAAGTGCACAGCTAAACGAAGTTTCTGACCAAGGCTGAGGTCTTCTGTTTGACTTTTTGTGTGGGGTACATCATTGAAGTTACTATGAAATCTACACTAAAGTGTACATGTATGTGCTAAAAAGTGTGGTGGTCCCCAGATTCAATCAGAGTTCCGCTTACTCGCCGTGGGCATGGCAACTAAACTCAGTACCGCCCCACAAATCTAATAAGACCCACGATTGGTTAAGGAATTATGCTACTGGTGCGTGCCGTTTCTTACTGGGTCCCCGCCCTCCGACTTGAACACGGTTAAGTACTTTATTTCGTCATACACAAGAGCATCATGGACATCAATTCGCACAACACCAAAGCAAGCTAGATCATTTGCTGTCATCAACCGTATCCCGTATCGAGGCGGTGATTGAGACTGAATGAGGTTACATTGTATTTATGTCACATGTAATATATAATGAAGATTTCATGAATTGATTTTTCATTAAATATTTAAAGTAAATCTGTAATGTTTTTTTCTTGTTTCGACGAAAGATTAATCGTTTCTCACCCTCTATTTCTCTCTCTGCTTATATATATATACATGAATACATATATATGTGTATATACATGAATACATATATATGTGTATATATATATACGTGAATATATATATATATATATAATTACATATGTGTATAATGAGTTTATACAGAAGAGTTAAATGGACAAGACACTGGTACCGTCGATTTCGAACCCAACATTTAGGACCGTTAAGGATACTCATACTAATATTTCCTTAGGAAACCTTGATATTGTTATCTGAAACTTTCCAAACCCTCGGGTTTGAAACCGACGGTGCCAATGACTTGTCTCATTTAAAAACTTTCTGTAAACAATATATATATATATATATATATACTTGAACACACCCACATATATATATATACATATATATATATATATATATATATATATATATATATATGTGTGTGTGTGTGTGTGTGTGTGTGTGTATACATAATATATATTACATTAATGTATAACTATCTTAAAGTAATGAGTTTTGTACTTGTAATTGGCATGTGCTTGATCCATCGGAGATATTGCTATGTGGGTTTTTTAAAGTGCACATAGTGTACTAGAGTAAGTTTTGGAGTGTAATAGAGGCACTGAAGTGCTTTTATATAACACAATGTAATACTAACACTATACCCCATTTGTTGCTGGTTTAGTCCGGATCACTCACAGTAACTGACGTCCAAATATAATCATTATGAATGTGCTAAGACGGCTTTCAATAACCGGATTTTATAAATAATTGTAATTGAGCTGGCTAATAATTCAGCGTCCTTAATCCCTCATAAATGTTTATATGGAAAAAAATATATACTTTTTTGTGCAAATGTATAAGATAAGAGCGCGATGAAGCTCGCACAAAAACATATCTATCATTTTATAGAAGCTTTACTTTGCTGATGTCAGTTGAATGCAGTCTAATTAATGACACTCTTTTATCAATCTGAAAAGAATATTCTTGCATTTTTAACTTTTAATCTCGGCTCAAAATTCAGAATATTAATCGGAAATGGTCATCACAATCAGCATATATTTGCCAAAGCAAAAAAAAAATGTATATGTGTAAGTAACGTAAGATTTTCTTCGCGATTAATCCACTAATGTCGTACTATTTTTGTTATATCGTTAAGGTATTTTACAGCATTTCTCACATAGAAAGGTGTCGAGATGCTTGGAAATTTGTAGTCGGTAGGTTAAATGTTGTGAAACAGTATTTCTTAGCCAAATTCTTTCAACATCTAGATGGTGGGTTTGCACGGATAGTCGAGCATTCTAATAGCGGAAAATTGTGTGTTTCTGTTTATTAATGTTGGATGTTATTGTCAAAGTTTCTGATGCGTTTCATCCTTTTGTTTGCATTGCATTTTCGACGTAATTGTTTAGCCGGCATTTGAAAAAAAAAACTGTAATAGATGGAGCTGGTCGCAGACAAGAAAAAAGTAAGCATAACCTTCTTATGCTGCACCTCTTGCTTCGGGAAGTGTCGTGGAGATCCACCAGTGTCCAACTACTGAGCTGAGCATCGGCGGTATTCGTAAGGTAAGGAAAAGTCTGTAAATATTTTTGGAAAACATAGCTGCAATTTCTTTTTTTACCGCATGGTACGTAATGTTATTGCCGTTACTTTTCCTGTAGAAAAAGTCGACTGTTTTACGTTTACGGTTTTGCAATAATTATTAGCATAGGCATATTCTAAAAAATACAAAATAATTATCGAGAGAGACAATAATATGAGTAACGTTTTTTACATTGTTTTTCATGTCTCAATATGGTGTAACGGAAGTGCCAGAGGAAACTATTGTTTAAAAGTAGCAACAATTTGTCAGTGAAATTTCGAATAAATTTGCTGGAATAGGAAAATACTCCTATACTAGTTGGTTTTTAGATACAACGTGTTTAGACCGTGATATCTGTGTGCAATATACTTTTTATGAACTATATATGAAATTAATTTAACAAAATTTGCTCAAATAATATTTTTATCATCATTAAGTTGATATTGAAATTTTATTATACATCTTTAAGGTTATAGTCATATTTATTTTGAATTTTCCAAGAAATTTTCCACTTTATTCCATGGACACAAAAATATAATTATTCTTTTTTATACTCTATGTTGATGATTCTCTGTTAGAAGGCTCTTACTGCAGTACTTACACCAAAATGAAAGAAAAATGTAATTAGATTAATTGTACACTAACCTCAAAAGCAATTCACCTATGGTAGCCGAGATTAATAACGCTCGACTGATAGGCATATTCTAGATCAAAGCTAGTGAAGGGAGTTTAGTTTTCTATTCCATCTATCTTCAATGATATTTCTTCACATTCTAGCAGTTATCTCTTTTATAAATCTGGTAGCGACGATCTAAAACCGTCGTATCATAGTAGCAATATGCGTTATAATAGAAAAGAGGTACAAGAAAAAATAAAAGAAAAAGGTAAATATTTATGGAAAGTATTTGACTTGTTTTTAACAGTCTCAGTAAATATCTCGTTTTTTGATTACTACGCTTTAATTGCATTTAGGATATTTTTTTTTACGATTTAATTGCATTTAGGATATATTTTTCTATAATAATATAAGCACACAACTCTCCCATTTCTACCTTTGTAATGTGAGAGTCTTATTTTTTAATGCAATGACTGCTATTGTTCCCGGAAAAGGTTAAGCTTGTAATTTAGGGTATGCTACAACTATTATATTTTTTCGGTATAATTTTATAGTTTTAATTCAGTAGCAAAATTGTAAACACTAAAGTATCTATACAGCCAGAATCGACCACCGCATTATCAATATTTTACATTGCGTTAATGTACGCCCTTGGTATTTTCCCCCCCAAATACGGCAAGATAAATCGAAGAAAGGTAATACTATTTAAAATATTTGGCAGCAACTGAATTTCTGCATGTTATAGTAATTTTTTTTTTGTTTGTACTGGGTGTTAGGAAGCAGACATAATGACCTCTAATGTGGTGGTGTTCACTAAAAGAAACAATCGCTACAGCTTGGATTATTTTTCCCGTAAGTGGGCTACAAGAACATCAATCCCAATGCGTGCTTGCATTTATTATATTGCTTCTAAGTTAGTAATATTGTACGGTTTTTGCCGGTTATTTTCGAGATCTAACCGTAGTGTAGATTTCTTGGAAAGTGCGCGCGGATATTTCCACGTCATCTTAGGCGAATAAAAACTGAGGTGATAGCGCTACTTACTGCATCCCGTATATACTAAATATGGTTTTCCTTGCAAGTTGCAGGAATAAGCATCATGTCTAAATTGAGTATAAAAAATATCGGAAGTTTTGGCAGGATGTTGTCTGAGGATTAGTAGCTGATATCTTTTAAATATAAAGTTCACCAGTTTTGCATAAATGGTACCTAGTGCTTTTAAAATACTAAAGTGGTCGTTGCTCTCGCTTCTCATCCTGTGTACAGCTGCAGATATTAAGTTTATTTATTCAAAATATTAGAGGCATTCTGTATCACGCTGTAACCATCAATCACAATGAGGCAGTTTTGTATAGGTTTCAAACGCTTGTTAAATCCTTCTGATTGTGGTGTTGATTGTTTGCCGTAAAATCTCTCCTGGTGCATTATTCTGTCAACATTTACATTTTTCAGGGATTAAAAATGTCGGTAATTACACAAAAATAACTTGGTCACTAGTTCATTTGTAAAAAAACAATAATCGTACTCATCCAAGGTTTACATAATTTTTACTGAAGACTGTTAGACAGCTTTTATTAAGCTGAAGGGGATGGACATAAAATAATACAATAATAATGCACATTCAATTTCCATGCAAATTTTAGATTTTTAGTGAATAATTTCGCAAAGCCGAGTTAAAGATATAGGTCGCTGATTTAGTCCAGTATAATTTTACATTCCGTATTATGTGCACATGGGAGCCAGTCAAACAAACATGTAACACAATACTTGTGACACCATGGAAACTAATAAACTTCTCCAAAGGCTATTGATAACTGTGTGCGCGAAGTACTTAAATTTTCGATGATTTCGAAACATGTGTCGTGTAAGTAGTTTCACGCATTTATTAAACACTTTTTCTGAACGATTCTATTTGTGCACATCGCCCGTTTTCTCTAATTTTTTTTGTGTATTTCTATTTTATCCCCATATTTAAGCATATATATACACACACACGCACATATATGTATACATATATATATATATATATATATATATATATATATATATATATATATATATATATGGGGGTATAGAGAGCGTGTGTATGTATGTATAACCGTTGACTAATTATACTGTATGCTATATATTTTAGCAAAGCAGTGTCTTAAATAAAAGTGTTGCTACAATTGCGTTTCCTCTGCGATGAGAGTGAATTTAATTATCGACCTTAAGAGAAATGCTGTTTTCAATCGCGACTTGACTCGAAAATTGGATAGCATTCCTACCCAATTGAAGAATCGTTTATTGCCAACGGTTATTTTCTCTTTTTTGTTTTTTTTTCCTGGATTCGTCGATTCTTGAATTTTGAGATATTATTGAACCAAACAAACAAAAAAAAAAACAACAAAAAAAAACTTTATTATTTTTTTTAAATTGCCGAGTAATAACAGTGTTGTCATATGTTATAGTTCATTAATTATAGTTCAGTATAAAAACGCCACATATGAACGCTATTACAGATATTGTGTTAACTCTATGTATTTAAGACTTCGATGATAAAAAAAAAAATCGGATAGATTCGTCTTCTTTAAAACTATCAACGCATTATCGTTTTTTCCACTCGATTTCTGCGGTATATAATGGGGCTCACTATCCACAAATATTTAATATATAATAGCACAACTATTGTAAAGAAAATGCACTTAAAACTGTCAGGTAGATTATAAGAGACATTTTCGTATTCATATATGTTGCTCAACAATATCCTAATATTTCTACTTGATTTTATCAAACATTGCACGATTTAACTTCAACAATGGTCGTGTTAAAATATATTCCTCAGTAGCTTTAGCAATGTTTATGATAAGCTGTGTATAGGAGTTTTGGTTATGTCGGTTAGATGTAGATATATATCCTTACAAACGGCTGTCCGAAATGTATTCGTAATATATTAAGCTATTCACATTTATACTTATATATATATATATATATATATATATATATATATATATATAAAAATATATATATACATATATATATATTACGTATATATGTATACTTACACATATATATTACGTATATATACATATATATATATATATATATATTACGTATATATGTATACTTACACATATATATTACGTATATAAATATATATATATATATATATATAAATATATACATATAATTTCTACACACTTCTTAATACTTTATAATTTAATAATCCTTTATTTTAATTCTTTATCTCTTCTTTGCATGGCCGTTTTTTATCTGCATTTTCTGCTTTATTCTTTAAAATGTCCTATCTATCTAATATATCAATCTACCTACACTTTCATATTTTGTATGTATATTTACTTAAATTTTACTATATGCTTTTATTTACTTTTTTTCTAGCTTTTTCCTGAATTTGCAGATACCGGCCATACTCTCCCCTTAAATAATTTTCATTTTTTTAATTTTTATACTTATTTTATTTTATTTTATATATTATATTTTAGTTTTTATTATTTTTTATTTATGTTATGTCATCAAATACTTCTGCATGCAAAATCCGATCCCGCATTTTGCTAATTCCTACCCTCTGATGAGAAGGAGAGTATTTCTTCTAAACTCCGCGGATTAAAGACTATCCATTTATCTAGTGTTTTCTTTTCAGATTAAATATATTTTAACTCATTTCAAAGTGTTTTTAACAGATTTATTAACTGTTTGCTCATATATATATATATATATATATATATATATATATATATATATATATATATATATATATATAGGTGTATATGTATGCATGTATATATATATTTATATATATATATATATATATATATATATATATATTGTGTGTGTGCATGCATTTATATTGACGTATATACCCTAATTGTATTATTTTACCTGTGATAAAAAACATCAAACCTGACATCATCTTGAGGGTTTTATTTAAATTCTTTCTTTGTGTGCGGTTTAGCCAAACTAACTGCCAACATTGCCATGCTTTTTTATTGAAACCAACCGAGAGATATTTTAGTATCCCCGTTGGGTTTTCTTACCATTATTGTCTTCCAATATACCCTAAATGTATTTTTTGTCAGACAAGGTGTTTATCGTAAGATATAACCAACAGATTAAAAGTTTTTTCTCTGGTAATTATAAAATTCTGAGGAACACAATTATTTTGGCGTTCTGATGATACACTGTTGATCACCCATTTAAGACCACTTAAAAATCTTTAAAAAGAAACATTTTTATAGGATAGATTTCAAGCTGTTCCCACTTAAGGTTACTAATAGTACAATCTAAAAGGTTATGGAATCAGAAAGGTACACTCCAAAAGTTTTATTTTAACATTAGCATTTTTTATTAAATTAGGCTTTTTACATATGATAAAATTTATTAGATCCAGGGTATAAATTATTAGATTTATGGTAATTCTAATGTTTTTATTTCAGTTAGAGGTTAGCAATCACTGTGTAAAGGTGTTTGCATGCCTAAACCAAGATAACAAACCGAAGTTGAGCGATAGCAGCTAAGATACATCGCAGTAAAACTGTTATTTTCAACTTTCTTTAGAACACAAATAATTATGGAAGAGCAAAATCCTTTGGTAAGCTCCACCAAATTTCTCCTAGATTGAGTAGGATAATCAGACGCGTTGTTGTTAATGACAGAGAACTTTCCTCTAGTCAAATTACAACGGTTACAGATGATGATTATACGCCAATATCAATCAGACGACACTTACAACGAAAAGGCATGGCCATTAAAAAACGTAAATTCGTTTCTCGAGTGCTTCTACATCACAAAGTAAACCGCTTACTATTCGGTCATGAATACCAAACCTGGCTCGTTGAGAAGTAGAAGAAAGTCCTGTTTTCTGATGAGAAAAAAATCAATTTACATGGTCCTGATGATTTTTCCACAGTTCATTGTGTTGGAGGGGCCGTAATTGTATGCAGTGTTTTTTTGTTTTACAGAGAGACGATGGAGTTACATTTGGTGCAGAGTCGTCACATATCAGCTTATTATGTTTGCATGCTACAAAAAGCAGGTTTGATGATAAGGCAGATGTCATCGTTCATGTTGGCATTAGTGGTTATCCAAACAGGATAAAGCTTCAATCCGCACTGCAAGACGGACCTTGAGCTTTGCACAGGAAAAGGAATCCGTCTCTTGAAACATCAAGCCTGCTCACCGAACTTGAACACTATTGAAAATGTTTTGGGATGGATGATAAGAGAGGTAAAGGTAGTACTCAGTATTAAGTTTGATTGTTGACTGTTTTCATATACTTTTCATACAGTTTTGTACAATTTTATAGAATTTTTGTCCCTGGTCTTATAATTTTTATCATGTGTAAGCTGCGTTATTTAATAAAAATGTACATCAATCTTTGGAAGCTACTTTGTTGTTTTTTTGGGGGGGTCTATAACCTTTTAGATCGTAGTATTGGAAACCTTAAGTATGAAGAGTTTAAAGTCCATCCTTAAAAAAGTTGTTTTTTTTTATTTTACAATAAATTTTTAATTGGGCTTAAATTTTTGATCAGCAGTTTATCTTGTTATTTCGATCAGGTTTAGTCCGTGACAAAACGCATAGCGTGATTTTGAAACATTGCTATGCGATCGGCTAATTGTTTAGTCCCCGAAAATGTAGACTCTGTAAAAATACTAGGATTACACGTCTTAAATAAAGACTGATTTAACAGATATTATCACCCTTTTTATTTTAGAATGTCGCTGTGCTTTTTAAAAGCCGCCCAGTCCAGCAAATTTCTGTGCTTTTATATCGTCTCGTAATCACTAAGGAAAGTGTGTGTATGTACTAGATTAATAAATGATGTGAACTGTTTGATAAGTGTACGGTAAAAATGTTTACTTATTTTATACATAGGCATCACAACTTACCAAGGCTCAGAGACAACTGGAGCATAAGAGGTAAGAGTGAAGCGTAATTATTTGGACAATATAGTTATCGTTATTAATGGAAATTCGGTAAGTTTGCTAACTTAAATGGAACGGCTCATCAAAAACGTGTTTACGTTGAACTTGAAGGCAAGCAAAGTTTAGTCAGCTGGAAAGAAAAAAAAACAGAAGACAGTTCCACAGGCGTGCACTTCCAAGAATAAAGTTTTGTTCGTGGAATGAACGTTTAGTTTTAGGCGCAGGTTAAGAGTTGTGGATTATTGATAGTGTTTGCAGCTAGAGGGTTGTTTCTTATGAAAGTTTGGCGAGGAGGGGTCATAGATTGAATCTCAGTTGAACACTTGCCTTGACAATAACGATAAAGCAGAGACAAACTTGCAACATCTCTTCTGCGAGATAGATGCTGCAGGGAAGAGTTAGGGCATCTCCTTGCTGGCTACGACGTCTAGTTGGAACTCTATCAAGGGAGGGCACGCCCTTTCTAGCAGCCCCTGCCAAGATATAATACCTTGGACGTACCTGACTCTTGCATAGATAGAGAATTGCATCAGCTGTGAGATATCTACTGGATCCATAGAAGGATCCTACAATTTTTCCAGCGGCCTTGGCCACACATTTGATGTATGTGTTCTATTTCAGATCAGGAATAAAGATCAAACCCAGAAGCTTGTCAAAACATTACGAGGGGCATTCATTTCAATTGATGTTAGATGTGAATGAGAGCGTTAATGATAAAAAATAAAAGCTTGGTTTAAGATGCATTAAAAATAACCAGCCACTTCCCCCCTATTGTACCAATTGCTCAAGAACAGAGAAGGGAGAATCGGCGAGAACTTGGCTGTTTACCATAGATTATATTGTCTTCAGCATAAATATCTACCAATTATGTAAGAATGTATTCAGGAAAATTTTGGGCACAGGTTGGACTTCTGACTGACTCCATCATTAATACTGAGAGCTTCTGATTTCTGCCCATCTACTACTGCCCTTATGAACATATGCGAGAAAAATTATTAATCATTGAGAAGACATTTCCAGCTATACCATAGCTGGAAGTCTTGTGAAGTAAACCTTTATGGCATACCCTATCAAAGCCTATGTCAAGAGCAATTGCCCTAGAAATGTTGCCACGGTCGATAGATTTGCCTCTCCTATCAGATATAACTGTAACCACATCTGCTGTATATCTTGCAGAAAAGAAACAATATTGCATAAAACTAAAAAGGGTATATATTGATTACTTCTCTATTTTACACAGATCCCAGCAACTTACTGATAACGTACAGGAGACTTAGTGGCCTGTACCGAGAGGGAGATGACCGCTCACCTGTATTCTTAAATAAAAGACCTACTGATAAGATTTACCAGGGTGATGGGAAGCAGTTCTCGTTAAGATAACGTTTAAGCACTTTCATAAGTATGGGCGTTAGTAATGGTTGCATTTTTTTTTACTATAATTGGAATACCGCCAGGGCCGGTTGTTTACAGGAATCAAGGTGTTTGATTAGCATGGAAACATCACGTACAGATATTGGTATATCACATAGCATGTTTTCTTATACAGGTGCAAATAGTTAAGGCTTAGCGGCCGTGGTCGCCAAGGATTGAATTAGCTGCAAAGTTTTTGGCAAAATCTGATGCTGCCGAGATAAACGCAGGCCCATTGATGATAGTTGGGGTAGAGCACATGCTTCTGTTCCGGATCCTGTTTGCTACTAAAAAGTGAATCACGCTATGTGTCGCTGTTACTTAATATCTGAATTGTGTCGTACAGTTGTTCAACGTCTTGAACAGGATAGCTTTTAGTAGGAAAATATGCTTGGGTGAAATAGTCTTACTATCCACTTCATGAAGAAAATGCATTGTCAATATATCATAAAATATTTAATAGTGAAAAATAAAATGAGAAATGTATTCCATAAAAATACAACCTACACTATTTGAGCGTAAATTAATATCCCAACAGTGCAGAAGTATATCTACGTGGGAGTATTTCCATTGCGGGTCCGGGGTTGTCACTGCGCCCTATTGGACGCATTTAGTTATCTAGAGAGGACCCCAAATAATCTGGACAAATGAGTGAAGTTTTTTATAATGGTTGGTTTTATGGGCGTTATAAATCTGTGAGGGGACAATCTGATTGAGGACGGCATGTTTAAGGATAAATAAAACACAGTGTTTTTGTCCTGGCGGCCTAAGTATGATGTTTCGCTGATCAAAGCATAAAGGCCCACATCTCACCATGTGACGAAGGTTTACATGCGCCAGATAGCGAAGGTAATATTTATTTATAAATTCGCAATCGTGGTGTGTTATATGGTGTCTTCCGATAGATAGGTAAGATTCCATAAGGAAATGAAGCCCAATTTGGCCGACTTTAACAGAATACACTTGGGGCTATTGCATTTTTGATATTAGTGGCATTCATCTAGCAATTCAAAAAGTAAAGTATCAAATCACGAAATGAAAAAAAAAAATCAAAGCATTTTTTTTATTTATCTTCCGTTATTTTTTATGACAATATTTATTCATGAAAATACTAAGTAAATTCATGGTGCGAAATTTAAATATATACATCATATAAGAGAACATGTGTATAATTGAGCGCGCTTAATTAGATTAGATAAAAATATGTTAATTTAAAATAAATCTAATAGGTAAATCAGAAAGTCATTGACTTGAATATAATTGATTATTTTTATACAGGTAAGTTACTAAATTACTTTACATTTGAATAAATAATACAAAGATTTAAAAATGAATTTATTAATAAAACAAATTTCTAAAAGACAAGAGATTAACATTACATAATTATTGTGAAAACTTATCTAACATTAAAGACACATCTCTATAATAAGTAAGGTTGTAATACGATACACTTTGATAAAGTGTAGCGCCGCGTGAACCGATGGAATAATAATGTATCGAAAAATGTGACTTTAGGTCGTTATAATTAAATACACATAATAATGAATTGAGCGTAACGTAACCGAATATTTCCAACATATCGTGAGACGTATGAAAGATAAAAATAATTCAGAAATAAGAAGCTCAGCGTTTAAAGGCTAACAAAAAGAAACGCCGTCATGAATTGTCATCCTCTCTTCTTTTCGGACAATGAGAACGATTGGTTTCTTGAGTGAATGGTGGCTTGGGATAACTGCTGCTTTGTGTGTGTGTGTGTGGGTGTGTGTGTGTGTGTGTGTGTTGGTGTGTGTGTGTGTGTGTGTATTACGACGCCCCGCGACACTTAACTCAATTGTTATATGCCGACAATATACAATAATACTTCTCAAAGCCAGTGTTAACTAAAACTATATCAGACTTATTGTTTCGTGGCTTATTCTTATTATTATAGTTTGAATGTATGGGAAATAGTCATGGCCGAGAAGTACTGCAAACATATGGATGAAAGCATCAGAAAACTCAACAACAACCTCAATAATTAGTCAAAAGAAAATACAAATTCCCTTTTAGGACAATGCGTGATTATATGTTACTAAACCGACCAGTGCAGTAGTGTAAAACCTTGCCTATTCTGCCATATTCCAAACCTCTCACATACCGACTGCCATTGTGATAGCTACCTTCTGCGTGACTAATGTTTAAGAAACCTAATCTTTATCAAACACACTTTAAGCAACTTTATCACAACCAGAACACGAACCTTTCTCCTTACTTACGTCATTGTTCTCGCGATGCGAGCTCATTAAGAATATTAACCTGTCTTACAGAAATAGTCAAGAAAATCGAACACGCGATTATACACCGATGAAAGTCTTCACAGATAGAAAAAGGTGCTTTTTTTTAGGATCGCAGCAAAAAAAAAAATGCGAACACATATTTACAAAGACAATTCTTTATATTGCTTACCCATATACACTTCAATTCGGGTGTATTGAATAATTACAGATCCAAGAGCAAACAGACTGCTGAGGTTGATTACATTTTTTTAATTACACTTTATGTAAATGTAGTTTGCTTCAAGCTGATCGGATTATGAGATATTTTTTTTATTATCATGAGCAGCAGTATCACAAGTTACCTTTCTGGTTTGTCGCTAGTAAGAGTGAATGTATTAAATACTCAGTAATTACGCACATACTGACATGCAGTGAAATAAAAACATGGTATGCAATCCTATCTAAAAATGTTTGTTATACTACATAATATTAATCGCGAAGTAGAAAATAATATTATTTGTACTACATACTAGAAAATTAAAAACAAAACTACATCGCCAAAAACTTTTTCATGCATTATAAAGTGTTAATATACGAGAAAGTCGATGTAGCTAAAATATTACCAAAAAAGATAAATTAATGATTTTCATATCGGGGTTAAAGATAAAACAGAATAGATTGCCTCCAGCTTAGTTAAACATTCTGGCTCAATATTAATAAAGACACCGAAAATGTAAACGCTCAATAAAAAAGCGATTTATTGCATTAGGACCATCATTTTTCAGTAGATATATAACTTTATAATGTAGCATTCGCCAATCACGTGAAGTCGCAGAAATACTTGGATAAGGACCCAGGCGCCAGGATAACGCTCTCGGTGCTGATGGGCCCGTAGATCGTACCAGGTCATCAATCTAGGAGAAGGAAAACTCTGAAGCTAAATCTTAGGGGAGGAGGACGTTCCAGTCTTGGATGACAACCTGTCTAGACCTGGTGACTCAAACAAATTACTGGTCTGCACACCTCAACTGCTTACGAAGAAGATAGGCTCTGTCTATCGCCCGGTTCCCATACTCGTTCTTTACCTATTTACCAGGTGTATAGGTCGAATCACAGAGAGTCGACAGGACAACTCAGTGGTCGATCTTGTTTCCTGACTAGGGCAATGACCGCCGTTTCCTCATTCCCAACACATCCGATTTTTTTACTTGGCACTTGGGAGTGATTTAATGTCGTAATGCAAGTGTAAGCAGATTGGGTTGACCATCTTCTGTGGGGAGAGGGTACCGAATTGACAGTTTTTTTTTTAAAATAAACATGTGGTCTGGTTTTGTTGCCCGTCTGGTATTCTGCATTACCACTTGCTCAGAATCCGTTACCTGAATTGAAACTCTTAAAAATAGAATGCCAATACATTAAAAAGTACGCAAAAAACCAGGCCAAAACTCAAACCATCCTGCCTTCTCCGCTGAAGCTTGCATTTACGAGCATCCTTGGGATTAGAACTAATTTAAATGATGTTGAAGAATTTCTAACAAACACGCCGTATATCTTAGCAAAAAGTGGGATTGACTCCTCCATACTCTCTTGCTAATTTAACATTCCTTGATATCTCCGATTCTGCCGTAAGGACTCTGAGAGACATATGCATGGGCGTCGTGTCTACATTCGAAATACGCTCCACTTGAAATAGAATCGGACGATCAAACCTTCATGTGCGATAAAGTCCAGATCAAACCGACAAAAGTATATAGAAGGCAGAAATAACCGTGAGAAAGAAATTGCGACAGCTTAGAGAGAATTTAATGCAAACCACCAAAACGCATCGAAGCCCAGATATTAGGAACCGGTGACTTCTGGAAACTCTACAACAGTGTAGTAAATAATCAACAATTTCCCAACAATCATTACGACTTTTACTCTGCAACTGAAAAGGCTTACATACTTGCAAGACGGTTTGCCTCCAACTCCATACTGAACCCTGCTAACCACCCCCACCTGTCTTTACATTGCGGACTGACGCCAGACTAGACGATCTAAAAATCAACCCATTTACGGTGCATGCAATCAAAAGAAATCTTGTCACTTTAAAAGGATGTTGACCTGATCGCATCCCGGCTGTCATATTACAACATAACACCGCCAAAGTAGCTCCAGTTCTCTCAAAACTTTACAACAAATGCCCTAATGAATCTTGCTTTCCTTCTTGCTGGGGATCTGCTTCTATGGTACCAGTTTTCAAGAATTCTGGCGAAATAACTGACACAGTATACTATAGCCCATCTTTTCGCTAAAATATTTGAGACCCTAATTAACCAAGCTAAACTCCATCACCTTACATATGCTAAACTTCTGACTGACAAACAATATAGATTTAGGCAAGCCCGTTCCAGAGCAGACACCACAACTTTAATCTCAGAGCGTATATACCATTCACTTGAGAAAGCATGGCAAGGTAGAACGGTAGCTCTAGATATATCTAAGACTTTTGACAGGGTATTGCATGAGGGTTTTCTCAAGAAAGTTAGATCATACGGGATCACTAGTAGAATACATAACATAATTAAATCCTTCTTAGATGAAAGAAAATTTTAGGTTGTCCTTGGCGGTCGTACATCTAAACAGTACATATAAATGCGCGAGTGCCTCAAGGGTCTATCCTTTGACCTCTGTTATTCCTAATATTCATACATTACCTCCCTGACAAAAGTGTCTGTGAAATAGGTTTATATGCTGATGACACAACGCTCTACAAAAGAAATGACAGGAAAACACACATCTAAACAAATGGCAGAAACACTAGATAAAATCTCCGATTCGTAGTGGAATGGGGAAAAATGGATGGACGCATTCAATGTTGCCAAGACTCAAGTTGTTTCCTTCAATAATTCCAAGAAGCCTTTTCCTACCACCAATTGCAATGGCTAATTACTCTTTATCTGAAAGTACATCATTTAAACTCCTCGACCTAACATTCCCAGGAAATAGGAGCTGGAACAATTACATTGAGAGTATTGCTAGGACCGCTAGAAAGCTACTGATGCTCGAAAGAATCATAGAAGGCCACCATTTGCTCATGTGGTGAGTACTGTTGTCCTAAATGGGGTGGTGCATCTTCTACTAGTTTCTCGCTACTAGACAGCGTTACAAAGTGAGTCGCCGATTTGATAGGTCCTGCACTGTCATCCAAACTTCAGCCTCTGTCCCATCGACGAAATATTGCATACTTCGCCCGTTTCTACAAGTACTTTAACGGTTAATACTCTGACAAACTGCAAGCACTTGTTCCCCCTCGATGTAAATAACCCACAAAAATCCGACAATCATAAAAATTCAACCCCTGGGGGCAGAGAATCCTATACGTAAGAGAGCCTTCTGCCCCAATAGTTTCTTCCACAGAACAGATAGACTTTGGAATTTCGTTCCGGTCCCTGCTTGTCAAACTGTACTGGCAGGTAAGTGTAAAAGTGCACGGTCCGTGTCATACACAGCCATAAATACATAGTGTTACATTTAAATTGGCTATGATAGTAAACCAATCGACCAGTATGTACTCTGCATCAGTAGAATCTGGTCTGACGATGAACAATAAACCATATTGATCACGTCTTACTTAGAGTAACCGTTACTGTCAGTGAGCGGCAGTTGTCACAGCAGTATGTTCCCGCACATTTAGCTAATATCATTTCATAGCAGCCAAAAGTTTTAGACAGGTACTCATTTAATTTATTATGGCTTTGTGGCATACTTTCACGGGAAAACGCCGTTAAAAATGTTATGCTAGTATATAATAAGTATCGTAATCTAAATAAAATCTCTGAAATTTCGCAATGCAGAAATGTTATACAATAAACTAAAAATTATTATTATTATTTTACACGAGGGTCACCAATTATCAAAGTCCGAAGGACACTCAGGGGTAAGGGTTATTGCGTGTACAGTAATCAATAAGATAGTATTGCAGTAATCATTAGTATTGGAGATTTGATAGAGTGTCTTACTTAGGAAAGCGGTTTTAAGGAATTTGTTTATATAGGACTTGAAGACATTCCACTTGTGGTCAGGTGAGAAACAGGCCGAAGGAAGGAAGGCCCACAGTCGTGTACTTCTGAGAAAGAAGCTCTGCTCATGGAATCTACGTTTGGATTTAGGCACAGATAAAAAGTGGGGAAAATTATTGACAGTAGTTGCAGCCAGACGGATGTTTCTCGTGAAAAATTAGCGAGGGGGACGAGAGATTAACTCTCAGACGAGCATTTGCCATGGAAATAACGATAAAATAAAGACATGTTCGCAACGTCTTTTCTGTGGGAGAGAGGCTGCAGGGGAGAGAAAATGGTATCTCCCACTACGCCACGAAGTCTATTTTGTACTCTGTCAAGGCAGGATAAGTCTTTTTACAGTTCCTGCCCAAGTATGGCAGCAGTACTCCATCCTTGAACGTACTTTTTGTTATACAGAATTGCATCAGTAGTGAGATATCTTCTGGAGCGGTGAAAGGACCACCCCATTTTCCCAGCGTCACTGGCAACAGACTTGATTTGCGTGTTCCATTTCAGATTAGGAGTAAAGGTCAAGCCCAGGAGTTTGTCAAAACTTGGGGCTTCTTCTAGACGAGAGCCATCCATTTCAATACATGCCAGATTGGGATCAGAGCGTTGATGATGTTCCGATAGAAGCTTGGTTTTGGATGCATTAAAAGTAGCCCCTTCTCCCCATTGGTTCACGCACTCAAGATCCGAATAGAGAGTATTAGAGAGAACATTGGCATTTACGGCCTTTGATGTGTTGCCATAGAAGGTCGTGTCATCAGCAGAGATTTCAACGAATGATTACAGTATGTGTTTTTGGAAGATCATTGATGTAGATCAGGAAGACAGTTGGAACAAAGATGCCCCTTTGAAGGACTCCAACATTAACACTGTAGTCCTCTGATTTCTGCACATCTTTTACTACTCTTAGGAACCTATCAGAGAGAAATGATGTAATGATTGAGAAAACATTACAAGTGATACCGTAGATGGATATCTTGTGAAGTAGGCACTTGCACCATATTTTGATTATATTATTGTCCGTATTGTAGTACAGAAATCTTTAGATCGACTAACATAATTAAGGTTGTAATATTTCGACTGTATATGGTCATACCAGCGTATAACGACCAAGTTTGGATGGAAAAATGAACACATGCGTAAAATCAGACAAGTTCGTAAGTGCATTACTCCTAAGTAATTATGAGCGTATTCGTGTAAATTTAAATGTAAATGGGTCGGTAATGATAAGCTGAGAAAGGTGTTAGCAATTTAAAAAAAAGATAGTCAAAGAAAGGAGTATTAGTTGTAATGGGGAATGGTAATCAGCTAATAATGACGTATAAAGTTAAAGTAATTTAAAGAAGTTAGAACAGATCCGGCATTTAATTTGCTCCCAAGTCAGTTGTTGAACTTGAGAGTTCTATAAAAGGCGTAATCCAATAAACACACTGATTGAATTGCAGATTCATTATTCGAACAGAAATGACGAGATGAGTATTCTTAAAAAAATTAAAAAGAAAAGTACACTTGATTGAAAATAGGAAAAAGTAAATTTAAAATGAATAAAAAACAATGAGAAGAAAACAAAGTGCTCGATCATTGTAAGTACAAAAGATGAAACAGTCGTAGAGCGAGAAACTTTTATTTGGTTTCGTAGTTGTTGAAAGGTTATCCAAGTTGGCACTTTTCTAGACACGGTGTTGGTTTGTTTAGGAAAGATTACATTTTAGAACTATCAGCCTGTATCAGTGAAGTGTTAAAATATCAATCAAATAAAATGATTAGATGTATTTTCCATCGATATTTCGTAGCAAAATATGTAAAGATAACGAACAAAAATATAAAACATTATATTTATATACCGGGGTTTAAATGAAATTTAACAATTATGCTTACACACCAAGAGAAACACCTGGTATATATATATATATATATATATATATATATATATATATATATATATATATATATATATATATATATATATATATATATATATATATATATATATATATATATATATATAAATTATAACACGGAAATTACATAATTGTCGATGCAATAATTTATTTCAACCTTATGGTATTTTCAAGCATCTAAATCAGACAATTACATTTTTGATACTGAAAAAAAAGAAAAGAAAAGATCGGGCTTCGACTCTCAAAAAACCAAAGGTGGTGGTAGTAGCAATCCACTTAATACATGTTATACAGAGGGTGGTAGGGGTTTAAAAAAATAAAAATTAAAAATTAAAAATAACAAATAAAAATATTAGATTAGACACTTATAAGCGGCAGCTCGATGTAACCATAGATACACACACACACACTCACACACACACGGACGCAACACATACACATACATATACATCCACATAAACACACACGCCTCTAAGATGTACGTTCTGACATGTAAATGCCTTGACACGCGTTTACTAACCTAGGAAGAAAGGGGCGAAAGTATACGGATATATAGTGAAAGAAATAGAACAGCGCGTAATGGAAAAAAAGAAGAAAAAAAGAGGAAGAAAAAAGAGGAGACAGTGATCTAATGTTAACTGGCATATTAGTCTAGAAACTCTGAGAAAAGTAAGGGAAATAAACTGGATGTTTGTACACGCGTCCTATAGTTAATTGAGCCATGGAAAGTAGGTATATTAAAAGATAAATAAATCAATAAAAAACATTTATAAAAAATAAATTAAAATGAATAAATAAATAAAAGTAAGAAAATAAAAATAAAAAGAATATTATATATAAAGTTTTAAAACTATCTGTATGTTATTATGTAAAAATTCATTAGAAATAAATAGTATGTTATAATTCATTTAAATAGTGTATTAATGGTAAAGACACCGAATCTAACACCACTAGATTAGTTATGATAAACCATCCTACCCCACCCCACTGGCAATTATAGTGTTGTCCGGTATATACTCGATAATAACTACTTTACGATTTGCTGTCCGAAATCTAAGTAAGGCATATAATTTTTTTTTTTCCCGAAGTACCTGGTTTATCCAAATTACTTATAAATAAATGAGATAGCCTTAAGATAATAATTTTTCTCTGCAGATAATACATTAGTTATTAAACTGAGTTAAGTCAAAAAGACCAAATACTAAAACTAGATATTATTAGATTTGATACAAATCAACAAAAATATAATTATTTTACTTATTTCTTTATGCGTGCATGAGAATAATTTTGCTGTACGGAGTGAATAAAAGTATATATTAACCGAAACTAGATACGTCCTATCGAATTGGGGGCGGCCAATATCAAAATTTCCCACTTCTTATTCAATTAATTGAATAAATTATTGCATCGACAATTATGTAATATCCGTGTTATAATTTTTATCTTATTGCTCTGTTTACCATATTGAGCTCTCATACCCGGATTGCCTCTGGATTTATTCCATTATAACACTATATATATATACATATATATATATATATATATATATATATATATATACTAGCAGAAGTATATATATATATATACTAGCAGAAGTACCCGTCGTTGCCTGGGTTCAAAACTAGCCAACAGAAAATGGTCTGTGATTGATAAAAGTATGATAGGTTACGAAAAAGAATGGGTTTTGATAGGTTTTGATATACGAAAGTTTGAACCTAAGATAAATATGATGAAAGTAAAGATAATTTTCGCGAAAATCTATTTTTCATATCAGTTTTGTTTCCATTCGTAGCCAAGAGTGATCAACAAAATGATGTTTTCTTACAATGGGAAAATAATATTTATATATATATATATATATATATATTTATATATATATATATATATATATATATATATATAAACATACAATAAATAAATGTTACCATAGTCAATAAAAATTAATGTTATGGTAGAAAAGTTCATTGGTTTGTATTTTTAAGCAGTTTGTATTTTTTTTAATTCACGATTAGGTTTAAAAAAAAAAAACGTTAAAAGGGCAGCGACTTTGTAAATGGAGAGCCCCGTTTTCTATTTGAAGGAGGGGCAGCTGAGCATTCTGTGTTAATTATTTAAGAGAGTTCTGTCAACGTAAGGAATATTTATAAACATGTTTTAATGGTTGCTGATATTTTGTGCTTGAGGAATATTCGATTATGGCATATGTAGCTCATATAAAAATTAATTTAAGTAGTTATCGCCTCAAATTTCGTTATAATTTTGGTTCGCTGAAATTATTGCATGTAAAGAGCATTACAACCAATTTCAAAACAATAAAAAGACATGGGCTTAACTTTTATTGACTATGGTAACATTAATTTCTTGTATATCTATTTTTTGCGTGTAGTCGTCTGTTGGCTTTTCTGCTATACACTCTTACTAAATAATATCGAAGAAATATCGAAAAACAAAGAAACAAAAACTGTTTTGAAAAATAATGAAATTTACTTACGTTAGTAAAAATAATCCCACAACTGGGTTATTAAAAAAAACATGTACTTATTTATTTTTTTAAAAACAAAGAATCGATACAAATATACATCAGAAGAAAATGGCGCCCTTTTCAAGCCGAACAGTTCGGTTCAGTTTTACAGTATTGAACGGTGTAGTGTTTCGACGTCGGATTCAGGGTTGTACTATTTAATGTAAAGAACACGCAGAGAGGGTTGTAATCAACTAAACTCTATCTTGTACACTGACAAAGATTCTTAAACATATATATACATATATATATATATATATATATATATATATATATATAGAGAGAGAGAGAGAGAGAGAGAGAGAGAGAGAGAGAGAGAAATAAAAAGTTTAATTAAATGATTTTAAGAAGACACGTAATCACGTTAGCGGTATGTTTTCTTCTTTTGACACGATAACCTGTAACGTTCTTAATTTATTATTATTTTTCTATATATCTACTTTTGAAAGAGTTCCACATGCAAGTGGAGAAGGAAATACTTTTTGTTTGCCTTTCAATTTTATAAGAACGTTAATTCATGAGTTGAATTTATTCGACACAATATAATTCAAATAAAAAAAAATCAATAAAACTAACGTGAATTAAGATTAAAGTCAAGGTGTTATTGGGAAACCTCGCCCCTTTAAAAAGAAAAAAAAACTTGTTCAACTGTGTAGTTATTTACATTCTATAGAGGTCAGGGGCGAACGAACACCCAATATATTTAATATCCCATATTTCTTCAAACTGAAACATAATTATCAAAGTATACTTATGCAAATAGATATGAAAAGTCTTTGTTAACGTGTGTACAATATTTCCATGGAGTACAGGCGCGAACACAGGCCCCACAATTTTATTATACAATCCCTATTCAAATTAAAACATACTTATCAAGTAGTTGGTTGTACATCTGTATCAAAAACCCTTGTAATCGTTTTTTTTTTCATTTTTATTTCCCTACTTTGGGGGCCAGGCGCGAACGCAGACACCACAATTTTTATGAACTACCGTTCTGCCAGATCAAACATACCCACTCCTGATCCTTGATACATCTGCTATCATTATATGTAATCAGTTTGTTTTTTAAATAGTCAACAATATAGGAGCCTATTCGTCACTACACACACACACACAGACGCCACTCTTTATATATAAATAATGAAAATTAAACTATATATCTATAATATATGAGCATATATATGTGTGTGAGTGTTTGAGAAAAGTGTTATTATTATTGTTAATATCATTATAATAATAATTATTAATAATAATAGTAATAATAATAATATATTATTATTATTATTATTGTTATTGTTATTATTATTATTATTGTTATGTTATTGTTATTATTATTATTATAATTATATATATATATATATATATATATATATATATATATATATATATATATATAAGATTATTTTTTTTTAAAGAATTCCAGCAGAGTGCTCAATTGAAAGGAAAATCCAAAATGGAAGAGCGTATTTATATTTTGTGTACAGAAAGCTGTTAGTTGAGACAGATCATTGGTACCGTAGGTTTCAAGCCCGATAATAAGGCTCGTTTAAGTTATCCTTATAAAACTCTTCTCAGCCAATATTCGTCTATTTTACAACCGGAAGTGTGAAGTATATATACCTCGCGAGTTCACGTTTAAATCTCGTTTTGTTAAATCCCCCCTTTTTTATTTATCGGATGATTTAATACCTATACAGCTGGTTACTTGGCGTTGGTATATTTTTAGTGGAGTAATTTAAGGTATATTTTTCCATCTCCGGTTGTTTTAAAGAAGGTCGTCTTTGCTTCCTGTTTTTTTGTGTTCTTTCCCGATAGTGCTCGACCACTAGGCTATTGGTATTTACCGTAATTCCTTTTGGGGCCGTTATGATTAGTTTTTGTTTTTTGAAAAAGAATTCCAGCAGAGTGCTCAATTAAAAGGAAAATACAACATCTACGAGCGCATGTATATTTTGTGTACAGGCAGATGTTAGTTGACACAGATTATTGGTACCGTGGGTTTCAAGCCCGCTAATAAGGCCCGTTTAAGGTATCCTTATCAAGCTATCTCCAGCCAATATTCGTCTATTTTACAACCGGAAGTGTGAAGTATATATATATATATATATATATATATACCTCGCGAGTTCACGTTTAAATCTCGTTTTGTTGAATCCCTCTTTTTTATTTATTGGATAATATAATACCTACACAGCTGGTTACTTGGTGTTGGTATATTTTTAGTGGAGTAGTTTAAGGTATATTTGCCGTAGATGGTTATGTAATCAGCATAGATGTCAACGAATGATTTAAGTATGTGTTTAGGGAGATAATTGATGTAGATCAGGAAGAGAGTTGGGCCCAGGATTGACCCTTGAGGGACTCCAGCATTAATACTGCAGACCTTTGCTTTTTGTCCCTCGACCACTACTCTTATGAGCCTTTCGGAGATTAATGATTTAATGATTGAGAAAACATTTCCAGTTATACCGTAGCTGGAAATCTTGTGAAGTAGGCCCTTATGCCATACCTTGTCGAAGGCCTTTTATATGTCAAGAGCAATTGCCATCCAAAGGAAGCCTTTGTCAAGATATTCACTTATCCTGTGAGATATAAGCGGTAGCATATCTGTAGTAGATCTTGCAGAACGGAAACCATATTGTGTGTAACTAAGAAGGTTATTTCTGCTGAGGTGGTTGACTATTTCTCTATTAAATATGGATTCCTGTAACTTACTCATAACACACTGGAGACATTGGTCTGTACTTAGAGTGAGATGACGTATCACCTTAATTCTTAAATACATGGCATACTGATGATGTTTTCCAGGGAGTCGGAAAGCACTTCCCCTTAAGACAGCGCTTAAACAGTTTCGTAAGTATGGGAGCAAGTTTTGGTTGAAGCTTTTTTAGCACTATAATTGCGATGCCGTCAGTGGCAGTTGCTTTACTGGAATCATGGTTCTTGATTAGCTTGGCGACCTCCTGCACAGATATCTGTATGTTACCTAGCGTGCGTTCTGTTATAGGAGGAAATATGGGAGTTGATGGCCATCGACGCATAGGGTAAAATAAGCTGCAACGTTCTGTGCAAATAGTTTGGCCTTCTCTGATGCTGACGAGATGACATCTGAATTTATACTTTCATTCATATGAAGAATCGTATACATTAATGCTGCCTTACGAAATAAAATCTAACTGGGCAATCGATTGGTGACATTTATTTTGTTACTTGAATCCGCTTATACCAAACAACTACACCATTTTACCGGGATATCCATGGAGACAAAAGCATATTTTGTTGAATCCACTCACATGAAATAAGATCAAGATTTTAGTCACTGTAAACAATCTGAATATCTTCATTGAAATACTGACTGTTTAAATACATGCTTTACCATTTAGTTTTTCATGCTAGTGCTGACGTTCTGCCTAATTTATATAGTTTTTTTTTTTTAAATTCTAGCTTTCACTGTAATGTTGAAGATTTATTGGGTGTTTTTGTCGCTTCTATTGAGAATCAAAGTTTACGAGCTGGTGAGGGAGACAAAGCACCGTTCAGTCGAGCAGTCGAAGTGTGATCAATCATTTAGAAAAGAAAATTAAAAATCTTTATCAGGGTTTCTGCGTGTAAATTGATGGCATTTATCATGGGAAGCGAAAAGCGAAGAATGTTGTTGAAGTCGTCACAGGCGCGGATTTTAAACGATATACGATTGGGAAGGCATTCATAAGCAACTCCTTCCGGAGCAAACAAAACTGACCTGCGCTTTATGGAGAGCAATAGAAATAAAAAAAAAACAATAAATAAAAAAAGCTCAGATTCTTTCGTTTTCATCTTCTCAATTTATTCTCCATTTTTTATGCTTCCCTGCATTAAATATGTTTTTTCTTATTATTTTTCTTCTTTTTCTTCTTCTTTTTATTGGATTTTTGCAAGATATTTAAAACCTGGGTATGTCTACAGCTTCAAAAACGTCACTACATGCGAATGTTGTTTTAAAGCGTCAATAATGTAAACACGACCTTACTCTCGAATTTTTATTATTTTTGCATGTTTTATTTGTTTTTTGTTTTTTAAATATTATCAGTTTATTTCAAGCTTCCTCTTTCAAATTGTAAAAATTTTAGGATGATATTATTACATGAAATTACAGTTACATTAAAGGAGGTTAAATCTGTGGGGGGCGCTGGAGGTAACTAATATATAATTTACGAAGTAAATCATATATTTATTTTTTTACATGAGCTTTTTTAAACATTTCAGTTTGCGAAAAACGGTACCATTTTTATTCTTTTTGTTTAGTTAAAGGCACCTTTGATATTTTAGTGAATGGAACATGAATGAAATGTTCACGGCTAATAATGCGTGCGTGTTGCGTGATGTACGTTACATTAATAAATATGACATTTTTTCCTCATCAAAAACCAAGCTATATTAGATACAAGAAAGTCATTATGTGGATTAAACTTTTCAATTCCTAGTGACATTAAATTGTTACAATGTCCATAAGAGTTTACATGTGCTTCATCTACGGGTCAAAAGAATTATAGGTGGACTTTTTATCCCCGAGCTCAGCTGGCATTTCAGGCTAATTTCATCCGCCGAGATTTCCTAGTTATTTACCCATATAGGGTCTCGACCTGATTACATTGAAATATTGTCCTGAGACAAGGCGCACCGAATCCAGCTAGATTTATTCAAAGAGCGTAGAATAGACTGAAAGTGTATGATTTACACAGTTTCGTTTTCTACGTAAAAAAATTCTTTAGATGTACACCTCCCGATATATGTTTGCCATACCCTCGAAAAAGTTTCAGCAAAAACCTAACAGCCATCCATGGTTCTCTCCAGAATGTGCTGCTGCCATTGCGCACAGAAATCACTTTTTCCACTGTTTCCAACGTAATAGATGTATGAAAACTAAAGCCGCTTTCAGGACTGCCAGCAACCATTCTAAGAGAGTAATAAAGAATGCAAGAGAGTTGTATGCTCAATCTGTTTAGTCCAAAGTAGCTGAACAGCAGCTTGGTTCCCACCAGTTCTAGCAAATAGCAAACCGAATCCTGAACAGAAGCGTGTGCTCCATCCCAACTATTATCAATGGACCTGAGGTAATCTTGTCAGCATCAGACAAAGCCAAACACTTTGTCAAGAATTTTGCAGCTAATTCTACCCGTTGCGATCAAGGCCGCCAACCCCCAATATTTCCTCCTGTATCAGAAAACACGCTATGTGATATACTATATCTGTACGTGATGTTGCCAAGCTAATCAAAAACCTTGATTCCAGTAAAGCAACTGGCCCTGACGGTATTCCAATTATAGTACTCAAAAAACTTCAACCTGAACTAGCCCCCATACTTACAAAACTGTTTAAACGTTGTCTTAAGTAGAATAGTTTCCGATCCCCCTGGAAAATCTCATCAGTATGCCCTGTATTTAAGAATTCAGGTGATCGCTTATCCCCCTCTCAGTACAGGCCAATAAGTCTCCTGTGCGTCATGAGTAAGTTGCTGGAATCTGTGTTAAATACAGAAGTAATCAACCATCTCAGCAAAAATAACCTTCTTAGTTACACCCAATATGGTTTCCGTTCTGCTGGATCTACAGCAGATGTGCGTACAGTTATATATCATAGGATTAGCAAATCTCTCGACGGAGGCAACTTTTCTAGGGCAATTGCTCTTGACATATCTAAGGCCTTTGATAGGGTATGGCATAAAGGTTTACTTCATAAGATCTCTAACAATGGTATTGCTGGAAATGTCTTCTCAATTATTAAATCATTTCTTTCTGATAGGTTCTTAAGAGTAGTAGTTGAGGGGCAAAAATCAGAAGCTCACAGTATTAATGCCGGTGCCCCTCAGGGGTCCATCCTGGGCCCAACTCTTTTCCTGATCTGCATTAATGATCTTCCAAATCACATCCTTAGATCATTTGTAGACATCTATGCTGACGACACTACCATTTATGGTAGCACATCTAAGACAGTAAACGACCAAGTTCTCTCCAATTCTTTCTCCTCTGATCTTGAGCACGTAGTACAATGGTTAAGGAGTGACTGGTTACTTTTAATGCATCTAAAACCAAGCTTCTCTCTTTACATCATCAGTATTCTGATCCACATCTGGCATCAATTGAAATAAATAGCTCTCGTCTTCTGGAGGCCTCAAGTTTTGATAAGCTTCTTTGCTTGACCGTTACTCCTGATCTTTAATGGAACACGTACATCAAATCTGTTGCCAAGGCCGCTGCAAAAATGGTGTGATCTTTCTATCAATCCTGTAGATATCTCACTGCTGATGCTATTCTCTATCTATATAAGAGCCAGGTACGTCCAAGGATGGAATACTGTTGCCACATCTGGGCAGAAGCTGCTAGAAAGGACTTGGCCTGCCTTGATAGAGTTCAAAATAGACTTCGTAGCATCGTAGGAGATGTCCTTTTCTCTTCCTTGTAACCTCTATCTCACAGAAGAGATGTTGCGAGTTTGTCTCTGATGTATCGTTATTTTCATGGAAAGTGTTCGACTGGGCTTCAATCTATCGTCCCCACTCGCCAAACTTTCACAAGAACCACTCGTCTAGCTGTAAACCCTATCAATAATTCCCCCACTCTTTATCTGTGCCTAAACCTAAACGTAGATTTCATGAACAAATCTTCTTTCTTAGAACCGCACGCCTGTGGAATTGTCTTCCGTTTTCCTGCTTTCCGGCTGACTACAATATGGTTGTGTTCAAGTCTAACGTAAATAAGTTCTTGATGAGCCGTTCCATATAAGTTATAAAATTTACCAAATTTTAATTACTAATGATTACTATATTGTCCAATTTCTACTGTACACTCTTTAACCCTTATCCTTGAGTGGCCTCTTGGCCTTGATAATGTGGTGATGCCTATGTAAAAAATGTTCATATATGCTTTTGTATGTTTATGTGTGTTTATATTTAACCATAAATCTGTTAAAATATGTAATAAAAACTCGAAAACATTGTGTTTACGTAAGACCAATAATTTTTAGAATAGCTTCGAAATTATACTTTGTTTATTTAATCCATAAATGAATTAACACGACACATATGATTAACTTTTGCAAGACTTAAATGATTATTTCTTTAAAGAATTAGTAGACATTTTTCAAGAATAAGATTGAAGTTATTTAAAGCAAAGCAATTGTTTTAATAAATATGCGGAATAATTGCAGGAATAATCGCAGATTGACAAATATGTTAACTTGCAGAGTCTGGAACAATATTTAGTATTACTTAGAAAAGAGAGGAAATAGCAAAAGAAAAGCAATATCCTTACATTATCCAAAGTATTAAAACGTGCACTTGGAAGTTGCCCTGTGGTACACTATTTCCTTAAGAAAATAATAATTTTATAATTGAAATTCTTGTCGGTTTTTAGGGATTTTATTCATTCATTCATTGAAACTATTACGTTTTATCTTTGTCAATAAATTGAAGAATGTAGAAAATAAATATTTTTATATAGTATTATACAGAATTAAAAAGGTGTATTTTGCAAATAATACACCTTTTTATGTTGTCACAATATTCTTACATTTATATGTATTCAGTAAATTAAAAAAAAACAATTCTACAAACTAAAAAAAAACACACACAAATCTAAAACACTATATTGTTTGTTTGATATTAATATTAGATGTGTCTTATCTTATTAATATATTAGTATTTTCTTATTTTAAATGTAAATTACGCAGCTCTTAATTTATTATATCTTAGCTAGAAAGAAAAAAAACATATTCAAATAAAAATAAAGAAGACATTTTTATTATAAGAAAATTATTTACAGTAAAAATAAAATAAAGTAAAGTTATTTAGGTAAAGAAAATTTTATATATGAAACAGAAGTAATACTTATAGATGAATTTCAGATTAGTAAAAGTTATAATAGGCAGATATTGGCACTTGCAGAATTTTGAACAATATAGCTCATTACTTAAAAAACAATAAGAAAATAAACACCCCAAAATACAGATACTGGATTAGCCCCAGTAAAGTTTTTTATAAAACCCTGTACATAAAATATGTTCATATCGTTCACGATACAAGCAACACGTGCATGTTGTATTCTATCGTTAGAGATTTGCGGCAAGAAATAATTGTCATAAAACAATATTTAACTTCGGAGTGTGTAAATAGATCTGCAATACATTACACACGTTTTATTATTCCAGCATCTAAATATGCATTTTGCATTTTCGTATGCCGTTAAATATCTTTCAGTCCATGGAAATTTCAGGTTTCTAAAGACAATGAAATAAATATAAACGTGTTAAAAACTTACCCTGGTGCAATGAGCTGGAGTCCAACACAAACGTATAATGTTTCAAACCACGGTTTCTACCGACTGGAAGAAATAAGTTCATAATAGATAATTAAAATATTTCGCATTTTAACTTCAGGAGATATGTCTGTACGAGAGTGTCATCCAGAAAAACAAAGATTTTACTCTTTATAAGCAACGCTTGATGTATAATTGCTGTTTTACGTTAATTTATTTGTTACGTGACAAGAAACTTAAGGGTGTATCGATTAAATATTTACACACATACATCTCCGGTTTTATTTATATAAAAATATTTAAATATCTAAATGAAAGAAATACGTTATTTTTTTTCAGAATTGCGGGACATGTTAAATCATTCAATAAAAAATAATAAGGAAAGTTACATAGGAACGTGAGAATGCCGAAAGTAAGCTTCTCTGTAATATGACTTGTACCTAGAATGTGATCACTCTCGTGCAAGATTAAATTCACAGAAACATGTATTTTTACTAGAAATTTCCCTTCGGTTATGAGACATTCATGGTAAACATTACTTTTAACGATGCATTCATCGTCTTAAAAGATTGGAACACTTCTCCCAATAAATTTAGCAAGAAAGTTGTGGTACACCATTTTCGAAATAACCTTTTGGAAGCTCCGCTTAGAGCCAAACAGTTTTAAATATATTTACATTCATGAGTGTCTCCTATTTTTTATACAAAGGTATGATTTCAAATGTTTTACAAAATGACTTGATACCATAAAATAATATCGACACCAAACATTTAGTGTTTTACCGGCGTCTCTTCCTATGTTATAACGAGGGAAGTCTGCGAATAAAAATGTGGTCCCCTCGACCAGGTCAGCAGGTGACTTTTGACCCTGCTGAACTGGTCTTACCGTTAGTCGTTTATCTCCGGGAGAACTTCACATAAATGCTCAGCGTCTGGTCTTTTTGTCGATTCTGCTGAAACTCTATTAGCTTCGCATGCACGCCATAAAAGGAAAACGCATTCGAATGTTCTAACTACGAAAATAATGAATTTCATAAAAAATTACAAGTTTTTATACATGTACATCGTTCGGTTCGGTGACAACAGAAACATCACGATGCTCGAAAATCTCATTCTTCGTTCTCCCCGATGTCGGTAAGGATTGATTAAAGAAGATGGACGGGGCTGTGGCATTCTTGGGATGTGTGTTTTTCTTGACATCTGGCTTCAGTCTGCTAAAATCAGCCTGCGCATTTGACTACATACTAAAGGGTTGATCCAGGTAATCCGTCAGACAACCCAGAATTCAACTCGGAAAATGGGAAAGTCCCAACTTTTTTGCGTGCAAGCATCTCAACAGGTCGTCCATAGCCTGAAAATTTAAGACCAAAACCCAATTTCCTCTTACACGCTCCATAACGTCAAACCTGTAAATCAGAAAAGCAGAACGTTTAAGCAGGTCTTCATTAGGCCAAACGAATGTATGATTTGATTCCACCACATAATGTAATTTCCTGTCATTTTTAAACAATAATATGTATTTCTGTTTTTACAAAGCACAAGAAAATCATCCCATTTTTATAGGTAGCCTGCCGCTGTCCGTGATTAAATCAATGTTTAACAGATTATCTCAGCAACATTAACAGGCACGTCTCAGAGTTTAGGGGAGTTTAATCTTTCCAATGGGGAGCAATATCGCTCCTCTAGACGGCCACATCACAAAACTACTTGAAGAAATAAATTGAATTTGTATATGCAGAAGAAATAATGCAGAAGGCTAGTTACAATGAATATTTCGCATTTTAATTAGCGGATATGTGTCTGCAAGTATTATTTATTTATACAATCAAAATGTTACTCGGTATAAACGACCTTTGGAATATGATTAAAATATATTCTTTCTTTCAGTGTTATGCACAAGTAGGTTTCATAATTTATCTGTTAAATACTTACACATGTATAGATCTAATGTATCATTAATATACTAACATTTAAAATAATGTTTCATTAATATACTAACATTAATGTTTCATTAATATACTAACATTTAAAATAAAACGTTCGAAAATACCATATAGTTTTAGGAAAGCTTAAATAAAGTGTGTTTCCCAATTAAAGGAAGTAGTATATTCATAAAATACTGTAACATATATATATATATATATATATATATATATATATATATATATATATATATATATATATATATATATGTGTGTGTGTGTGTGTGTGTGTGGGTATGTGTGTATGTGTGCGTGTATGTGTTTATATATATATACATGCACGCAGACACAAACACACACACACACACACACACACACATATATATATATATATATATATATATATATATATATATATATATATATTTATAGATAGATAGAGAGACAGAAAGAGTAACAATGTAAATATATAACTAAGACAACTTTGGAACCATAAGCTTGCCGAAGTACCTTTTGCCATCTTTACTGCTTAGCATCTATTCTTACAGATTACCAAAAATATATGATGTTCAAATGCATTATATATATATATATATATATATATATATATATATATATATATATATATATATACATACATACATATTATATATATGTATATATATACACCCACATAAATGTATATATATATGTATATATATATATATATATATATATATATATATATATATATATATTACATACAAGTGTGCCAGAACGATTTCATCCTTAAATAAAGAGAATTCTGGACGACATAAATATAATGCATTGCAAGACATAAAGCGTACTACTTAAATGAAAAGAAATAATCGATTAATTACATAGATAAAAGATACTAATATAAAAATATAATACATTCATGATAAAAAAATAGAAGCATTACAACTTTATATACAATATTAAAAAATTCTTAATGCTGCAATATTTTAGCTATAAATACATTATATATTTTTACTAGAAGTTCTTGTCTACTTTCTAGTTTAAATAACTAGTTATATGACTTCTTTACGTTTACTCTTTACATTATATTATTTCATGTTCGCTGTTTTTTGGGTAATCTCTTACTTTCCCATGATTCATACCGAAATAGTATTTTCTTTCTGTCTTTAATATTATAGGCAGTTTGAAATAATCCATAAAATATTACTGCCTTTCTAGAGTGACTAAATGAAAAAACAAAAAAAACAAATACATCACGTAATTCAGCATTTATGCAGAAAGGACAAAAAGAGAGAAACGGAATAAACAGGCGACGTCGTAAGCGAAAGATTACCAATCCAAGCACGACAAAAAGAGTAAAACAGAACTTCCAGCCGATGTTGTATGTGAAAGCTTTTTAGTTCCTACACGGCAAAGAGCAAACACTTTTGTAAACTCTTTATATAGAGCCGTGATAAGATGGTCTGTATAAAATATAACTGAAAAAGGTGCAAATGAACTGTAAAAATAGTTAAATATTTAGTAACTAAATTAGTGAGCGATTTAGCTGAAAAGATTTATAAATGAGTTAAAATAATAGTTAACCATATGTTTAAACTTTAGAGTGCTTAAAAGATTAACGATATATAATGTGGACAAGTAATTAAACCACAACTGTTTTGTCAATGGACATCTGAATTTGATAACCTTCATGAAGTCGGCCCTATATTTATGACTAAGTGTGTAAAAAGTTGCTTCCGATTAATTTATATGAGAAGAATAGGATATTTATATGAATGACAGAACAACAAATAATCTCAACTCTTAATTCATATATATATATATATATATATATATATATATATAGAGAGAGAGAGAGAGAGAGAGAGAGAGAGAGGTAGAGAAAGAGAACTAGATAGATGGATAGATAGAAATGAAGAGCAAAGAATGAGAAAAAGAGATGAGTGGGACTAAGAAAAAAGATAGACAAAGATATCGCTCGTGGTAGTAAAATCAGTAGAAATCCTGATTATAAACTGAAATTGATTAAACACCTTTATATAATTGTATCAAACTTTACATATTATTCTGACCGTGTGTATAATTTGCATGTATCGTAAGATCATTTCTAGGAGAAGTTTAGAGAAAGTTCATACACTATTATCCAGTAAATATATTCATGGACTGCTTATATATCACGGCGCATTTATCATGCGCATGACACCGATATAAATTGTTGTATTAAAAATTAAATTGCTCCGTCAGGAAATAAGACAAGATTTATTTGTGAATGCATACATAATATCCATTGATAGATTGCGTTTTCTCCGCTACATGAACAAATAGATACAATTCCTTGATGTAAAACTACTAGTTGCTAATTTAGGAACTATCGATAGGACTAACGACATTTGCTTTGATGTTAAACTACATATAACAATTAGGCTAATCAGTACTCAACAAAAATAGCGTCTGTTGATATAAAACATGATACTTAACTCACATTTTCTTTTCATTTTTTCCGTAAACAACGACAAAAAGTATAATACAACATTTTCGAATCCTCAAGGTTAAAGGCAAACTAAAAAAATTATAAAGTAAAACGGTTTCTAGACAGTATTCAATTGCACACATATGGTGTTCATTGAAAACTGTTTTGTATTTCATTGAACTGCATTTTATCGCAAACGAAGGCATAAATAGTGAGTGGTATGAGATTTGTTGCCGCCATATTAACATACAGGCGTCGTTATTAGAGATTTATTGTCCTATTGCATATCACTGTGATATTATTTATCGATATCTTATTTAAATAGATCAATAAAAATTCTCCTGATGATCGATTGGGTACTTCATAAAATTAACTAAAAATCGGTAACCAAGCGAGTAGAAAGTTAATCTTGGTACGACATTCAGGATATATTTGAATATTAATATTTTATTTACTAAATTTCAAGGTAATACAATAAACTCATTAACACACTCTTGATATGTTAAGTTTTACTTAATGTAGTTACTTATGCCGATTATATTAATCCAGTTGTATATCCAATTGCCGGCCAAATATTCGAGAGCGAACTAACATCCAATTTCTTTTAGATATGCGACGAAGTCTTCGAGGAAATCACCGAAAATCTACAAAATACAAGCGGTAGAAAATTCGGCTATATATTCTTGCGCAATTTACATTAATTTATTGACTAAAAATTCAGTGGCGAGATAGCGACAAATTTATGCAACACATTAGACGACAACAAACGAGCATTCAGCACGTATTAATTTGTAAACCACGGACACAACGTGCAGCTTATCGCTTACTTCATTTGATTCTCCACAGTAAAAAAAAATATTAATTAAGATATGTTATTCTCATCTTACTGTAAGATGGTCGATAATTGAATTTATTATTAAAGAAAAAAAACATTATTCATGTAAACTGTAAACATAAGGTCGAGTTTATTTATTCGGAAGTGGATAATAATAAAAAAAACTTCAGGTAAGAAGTATATTTTTTGTAGTTCATGCCGTTGAAAGTAAAAATGAATCTCATAGTTTCGTACTAAATATTGAATTATTTGGCAACTGTTTATCTTATTTTGTTACGTGTACATATTTTGTTGTTTTAGTAATAATATGAAACAATTAATAGAATTACAAAAACGCTACTCGCATCATTAAATAAATGCAAAGTCCATGTGTACGGCAACAAGCAATGCATCACAAACAACAAATGTGCCGTAATAACAGAAAATGTCCAATAGCAATATTTAATACAGGATAATATTTGACAAAATTTCAGTTAAAACAATACCAACGACAGCTAGGTTCGATAATTTTGTTTTTGTAGACGACATGTCCAATCAGTGGCTTAATTAAGACGTGTCTTGAAGAATAAATTACTTTTCTTGCGTAGTTTTAAATGTGCAACATTTTTTTTGTAGAACTGTGTCTGGGTAAGAAAAATATGTTAATATTACAATGTTTAGCCGCTAATTACAACATGAAATATACGAATTACATACGGCGAATACGCTTGGTAAGATGGTGACTAAAACCAACGGTTCTAATTCTATCAGAAAATGCTGTAGCATATAGGAAAATCTGATTCATATAAGGCATATTTTTTAAATTTATTTATAAATGCTATAAAGATGTTGTTGCACTCGATAAGAATACGAATCATCAGTGTATCGATTGGCATTAAATAATGCTAAAATAGAGATGAAACTAAAAATATTCACAATTATAGAATAAGATAGGAACAAAACATTGCAGAGAATATCGGGAGACCGCTAGAGATGAGTTAATACCAGACTGGATAATATATGCATTTAAGAATTCATGTCTCCGAACTAATATGTTCAAACGTGATTAGAAAGAAGGAAAATAATAATAACGTCATGAAAGACAGTAATATGACTTTATGAAAAACATGAAGAAATGTGCACAACATGAATCTATTTTAAAGCACGTAAAAGTGTAAATCGTACAATAAGTCAATAGTATTTTTTTAACAATAATTGTTTCGAATGTCATAAGATTTGAAATGAGGAGTCTGTGTCAAATAATATTTTCAGACGTCAAAAACATGAATAAATTCTCATCGAAAGTTCCGAAAAATACGCGGAAAATATATAGAAATGAGACTTAACTTACAGATTACAGAGATAAAATTCTTACAATGAGGAAACAAGCTGGAAAAGTAAGGTCACTTTATTAGTGAATATAAGAAAAAAATATTAAGAAGCATTTCGTCGATGCAAGCTAAACTTCAAATGAAAACTCTATGCTTAATTTACACCGAGTACAAAAGGGATAAAACAAACATATTCCATGCCAGGGAGAAATGAAAAATAATTATTTCATTTTATATTTAAGCGACATGCTTTTTGTAAGAGATGAAATACTTCGAGTATTGCAAAGGTGAAAAAGACTTTAAATCAGTCCATGTTTAAAAAGTGAATTTAATACATTTTTCCAAAGAACGTGAATGTTTCACACAGACTAGAGTGAAAAATTAGCCTACATTGAGTACACATTATTTAGCCTCAGTTGATATATCATTTTTTACAGGCTTGGAAGATAATGATGTCGCCGTAAAAAACAACCGCAGTACGCATGTTTTTTTACACATTTATTGAAAATGAAATTCACGTAACTTGACTATGTAGTAGAGCTGATATCTATTCAGTGTAGGCGCATTCAGCCTTAATCGGCAGTTCGATAGTAGTGCGGAACTAAAAGTACGCTTTTTCTACAATAATTAGCGGCAGCTAGGCGAATATTCTGCTGATGGCGGCGATCACGCTGGTGTTGGTGTTATAGCAGGTTATGTTCCTGATGTTCCTGAGGTATGACTAAATGAATTAGTAAAGTGGACTCAGTTTGAAAGAGAAAGGTACAAAGTGGGAGCACTTTTTCTGAAGTCATCCTGGGGTTCTTTGGACTTGTGGTTGTCACCAAGTAATGCAGACAGACCAGGGCCTTCCAGCTGTCACATCATTTCACCAGGGGATCATCACATTATCTAATATATCCAGGTACCCTTTGATGTTGACTTTAAAGCCGAAGATGTGAGGTTTCATTATCTGGCCTATATTAGAACAACATAAATACCATAACCGTGGTCAGGCTCTTCGTGTTTATCGCCCTGACCTGTCTGTTTATCGTAGAAATCCAATACTATATTGACGGTGTTAGCAGAGTTGTTTTCCAATTACTTTGATCAGTAGATAGAATATGTGGTAGAGCGACATATCTCCAATCTAGCTCATTAGACATTGTGTCACTTTCAGGCAGCATAAAAGGTTCTCACCACTCTGGAGATTTGTACAAAACTTGCTAACTTGCAGATAATCCTCAATAAAATAAAAACGGTTTGCATCTAACGGAAATGGATCATGTCGTTTTTAGATGGTAAAAAGATCATCGATTAACTTTGCATAAAGCAATTTACCTTACTTCTCGAATAATATATATCCACACTGGAAGAAATTGAAAACAATACCAAAATATGGGAATCCTGAATATATACTAAATAGGTATATTATTTAAGTTTCTCTCGATATTCTCGGTCACAAAGTGTATGAATATTATCTAACGATATTTTATCCTTAAATATAAAAAAATACTAAAATGTGCATTTATTTTTACGTTAGTCAAGGAAAAAAGCTTCCTCTTTTCTTGTTCCGGATTTGTGTAGTTGTTGTTACGTGTGAATTTATGCTGGTAACGGAAGTATCTCTATAATCTGGCTGATTGTGACCGCAGTTATGATATTTAGTGTTTCCTTTTAGTTGATTTATTTAATTTTATTTGTTATATGAAGATATGCATATACACGCATTAATATGCATACAAACACACACACGCACACACACACATATATATATATATATATATATATATATATATATATATATATATATATATATACGCACGCACATACACGTGTACACGAATATACACTGACCTGCACGCACTTGTGTATACATCCCCCTAACCACATATACGCAAACACGTATTTTATACATATATAGTTATACTTATACACAAGCATAAACACGTACATGCGCGCGTGCATATACATATGCAGACACGCATTTATACACGTACACAGATGCATACTCACATATGCCTGCACAAGTATATACACATCCTCACGCATACAGGCACGTATACATGCATATAAACACTATTATATGTACTCATACACACACTTTTGGTGAGATTTGTTGTTATTTATTTGATTAAATATTATTTGGATTCGTTATCGTGGGAGTATATTTATGTATATGTAATTGGGTTTAATATTGTGTATTTGGCTTTGAATAGGTGGGTTAGCTTAATTTTTTTTCTTTTCTTTATATTGGTTTATATTTGTTCAGTTAACTATTTTTATAATATATATATATATATATATATATATATATATTAACATATATATATATTGCTAGTTTTTTTATTTATTTAATCAATTTATCTATATATACATATATATATTTATATATATATATATATATATATATATATATATATGAACAAATGATTAATAAAACATGATAAAAGAGATCTTGAAAAAGAGTTAAAAACATATTTAATTTTAAAAAGGGAAGCACAAGATAAGTGGATAGTCCTTAATCCGCGGAATTTCGAAGAAATATTCTCCTTCTCATCAGAGGGCAGGAATTCGCAAAATGCAGGATCGGATTTTGCATATAAAAGTATTTAATGAAACTACAAGTAAGTCACAGATCTTACTTCGTAAAAAAAAGGGTGAGGTAAGGGGAATAGGAGGTAAAAGAATTATGATAAAAAGATTTCACATGAATGGATAATCTGGTGAAGGGTAAAAACCCAAGAGTGGTAAAATCCAAAACGGTCGAATTCAAAATTTCCAATCCAATGGGTAAATTCCAAATGGTCCAAAATGATCCAAAAAGTAGAGTTCCTTGGAAAAAAGCGCAAATGAAATGAATTCCAAATCATTAAAAGAAACAGCACTGGAGAGAATATTTAAAACACGTCTGTCAAATGTGGAGGAATCAAGTAAATTAAGGTTTAAAAACAAAACAAAAAAAACCCGAAAAGCGGTGAAAATGTGTCGTTTATATATATATATATATATATATATATATATATATATATATATATACATGGGAGGGGGCTTGTAGTAAGGCCCTGTCTGGACTGTTATGTTACCTAGGTGGTGCATGAGAGGGGTGTAGTGTTATACCTGTTTTAATAGGGTATGGATGTACGGTGTGGGGGTAAGTCTTTGGTGGAATGCGTATGTTATTTTATATAATTAATGATGATCCGAGCTCCAGTCTTAAGTTCCGACAATAATTTGGACATTAATAGTGATTCATTTATGTGGAGATTGACAATATTGAGTTATGTGCCTAAAATATCGACTTTAATAGATGTATTCGTCTTTCTGCAGATGTTGATGTGTTTGTGGAAAGATGATGATTGTGTTTGTGTGTGATCTTCTTTTCTTATCTGTAGGAGCCTGATGCTAACCACGTAGAATTTTCCACAGTCATAGAATTCTAGTTTGTAATTTAGCAGTGCGCATGACGGTAGCTTGCTTTTACAACGCTGCTGTCTAAGGGATAGTTAAGAGTGGGCTAGTTACATATTGAGTTCTTCCTTCTGAAAGCTCTTCAGATAGCATTTCAGGTCTTGTCGCTGAGGTGGGGTATTTTAAGGAACAGGTACCCGTTGGGAAGCTTCTTACACGTTTTTGTCCGCTTACAGGGGTGTTTAATAACAGTGACGGTCTATCCGTTTGTTTCGAGGACCTGGTGGAATTCTTTCGTGCATTCTGTCTTGTCTGCTGGGTGTATAAGGTGTCTTTTACAATGTGGGTGAGTGCAAGGTGGTCGTATATTTCTTGAGATATGACACAGAATTTTTTCCCTTATCGGAACGTAGATCGACAAAGGCTTTGCGTTTGATGCTCTTCAGTGAGTAGCGTTGTTTGTATGAAATGTTTTACAAAACACTTGTTTGTTTGTATTTTATGATATCGACGATTTTTCGTTTTAATCTTGCTAGCATGTTGTCTAGTTCCTGGTATTTAGGTGGAGGATATAGTGGGCGATCAAGTTGAAATATGGGGAATGTACCCAGCGTGTCAGTGTTGTTGTTGGTTATCCCTTTTAACCACTTTTGGTGGCAACCCGCAGTGCTAAATTGTTTCTTGGTATAACAGGGTACTGAGGCTTTTATCTAAGAGTGTGTGCGGGTTTGTTTACATGTAGCTGGGTAGAGAGTGGTGATACCATCAATCTATGGCTGTGTTATTTTGTGTAGCGTACGTGGGTGTGTTGTAATCAACTCAGGCATCGTGTTGTTTCATTATTCAATAAGAAAATCTCCACTTGTTTTCGTAATCTCTCATCAACACCTGTTTTCGTAATTTCTCATCAACAGAGACTATATCTAATTCATCGCATTGTGATAGC